>NC_088328.1:6095500-6402500 GCF_036884655.1 Musa acuminata AAA Group
GTGGCACCGCCCCGGGCTCAGTCTCCGAGCGAGACTGGGCGGTGCAACCTCTTCTGTCAAGAGGTAGCACCGCCAGAGCTCAAGTTTCGAGCTCTGCCAGGCGGTGCAACCTCCCGAGTCAGGCGGTGCAACCGCCTGAGCTCGGTCTTCGAGCTCTGGCAGAGAGGTGCAACCGCCCTTGACAGAGGTGGCACCGCCCAGAGGCTCAGTCTTCGAGCTCTGCCAAGCGGTGCAACCGCCCCAGTCAGGAGGTGCAACCGCCTGATCCCGGAATTCTTGGAATTGACATAATTGATCTCCAAATTTGAACTGGGTTGGGGCCTATAAATACCCCACCCATTCAGCACTGAAAGCACATAACACACACTCGAAATCTTGCTGTCTTTCTGTGGTTCTTAGAGCTCAAAACTGCTAGTTCTCCTCTTTCTGTTCTTCAAGTTTGAGTTGTAAAGAGAGGAGAGAAAACTTCTGTAAGGGTTGTCTCCTAAGCCCGTCAAAAGGAGTGAATCTGTAAGAGGGTGGTTGGCCTTCGCCTATTGAAGGAAGGCCTCTAGTTGACGTCGGTGACCTCGTCGGTGGAGGAAGCCAAAAGTGGAGTAGGTCAAGATTGAACGAACCACTCTAAATCTCGGTTTACATTTCCTTTGAGTATTTTACCTTCACTGCAAACTTCTCAATAGCTTACTGCCCTCTGCGATTTTACGAACGAGTTTCAAGGTTCAGACGTAAATCTGCGTTTAGACGTAATTCGGCTTTCCTCGTACAATCATCATATTTCAGTTTACGTTTACGTTTTGATTTTAATCATAAATGTTTACTGCCTTCTGCGATCTTACGAATAAGTTTCTAAGTTCAGAATTTTCCGAATCTGCATTTAGACGTAAATCGGCTTTTCTCGTACGATCATCATATTTCAGTTTACGTTTACGTTTTGATTTCAATCATAACTGCTTACTGCCTTCTGCGATATTACGAACAAGTTTCTAAGTTCAGAACTTTCTAAATCTGCACTTAGACGTAAATCGTTTTTTATCGAACGAACGCAGCTTTCGTTTTAATCGTTGAAAAATTTTCGCTGCACTAATTCACCCCCCCCCTCTTAGTGCTCTCGATCCTAACACCTTCAATATGCAGTGCCATCCAAGCAGCAACCTTACTATTCAGGAAGTTATTAGTGCTACACGTGTCGATGAGAACAGTGATTAGCTGTTATTTGAGAAGGCCTCCAACTTTCATCGTTTGTGGGTTTGAGTAGCCGGCTAGTACTTGTACCGTAATGTCGGTCGGCTGTGGCTCTTCTTCCATATCTTCTTCTTCATGTTCAAGGCTCTCTTCTAGATGTTCAATGACCTCTTCTTCTACTGGTTCAATCATAAGAAGTTTACCTTTTTTACAGCGATACTCGCGGCTCCATGGCTCGTCGCAATGCCAACATAACCCCTTCGTAGATCGCTCCCGAAGTTCTTCTCTTGTTAACCTTTTCGGTGCAGGGACTCGGTTGATAGTAGGGGGGGCTGAGGGCTTTAGTATTGTAGGTCGTGGAGTGATCCTAGTCCTCCGGGCTTCATGGTTCAATCGCTCCTCTTGAAGTCGTGCGAAAGAGATGGCTGCCATAAGCGTGTATGGTTGTCACGCCTTAACTTCTCCCCGGATCTCCGGCTTTAAGCCCTCAATAAAGGTCCCTAATAACTATTTTTCAGACCAATCATGAGTTTGATTAGATAACCTTTCAAACCTGGTTTGGTACTCCTGAATGGTGGAGGTTTGTCGGATCTTTGCTAGTTGTCCGTCAATGTTCTCGTAATAAGTTGGTCCGAAGCGGATCAGTAGTCCTTCTTTGAATTGTCGCCATGAAAGGACTCCATAAGTGTGTTCAAACTAGTCAAACCATTGTATGGCATCCCCTTCAAGATGTATAGCTGTAATTTCCACCATGGATGCATCCGCAGTTTTATGGCACCGAAAATATCGCTCGGCGCGCGAGATCCAACCAATTGGGTCTCCTTCTTCCCATCTAGGGAAGTCCACTCTCATGTGCGAATAGTTGGGGTCGGTCATAGAGCCTCCCTTCTCTTGGAAGTCATCTCTTTAGGCATGATGTGATTGGTTAGAGCTCTCTCCTTGATGTGATTTCTTCGGGCTTGGTGGTCGACCCAAACTGAATTCGGTAAGGAGAGTCCAAATCTTATCCTCCATTCGTGCCTCAAAGGCTTCAAATTTAGCATTGATTGCCTCCTCAGATGACATAGTATATGACTCCAAATCTGTGATGTTAAGATCTCTCTTTTATTGACGGGTTAAAGGTATGTATAGGTTTGATAGAAATCAATGAAAGTTTACTATAGAATTGTGTTGTCTTGTAAGAGCAGAATTATTGTCAAAGAAACAGCGGTTTCTTGACGAAATCTCCACCAAAAATTTGAGAGATTTGAGGAGAGAATTGACAGTAATATCTTAGTTTATATGACAGAGAAAATATAGTATCAAGATCAAACAAATAGTGCTATGCGGCTGAAATTCTGCAATGTATCTTTCGTTGTAGAGATGAAAACTTTGTGACGAAAAGTTTATACAACAATAGAGGAACAATTTTTTTTTTTTTTTTTGGATTTTTGGATAGGGATAACTAAATTGTAGCAGCAGTAAGGTAGGAAACCAGAACTTGTTGCAATTCACGGGATGATCCGCGGTGGTGGAGATGATGGCGGAATTTGGCGACGATCTTTTAAGCAATTATGGGAATTGATTTGGACAGTTGTGGAGGGTTGATGGATGGCAATGGAAGGGCAGCGAGACGCCAAGAATGCTGCTCTGATACCAGGTGTTAGAACCCTTGCGGATTCTAAACTTGGGGTTGATCTCTTTAGGGGATCGGCCTCCTTGGAACTCTATAAGGGTTCCTCCCTCCAAATTGCTACTCAAAGGCTGCAGAAAAGATTCATCTATTGCTTATGAAAAGAGAAGGAATACATGGCTATTTATAGGGCTTCTAAACCCTAACTCCTAATAGGACTCCTACTTAAGACTCTTACTTCTAACCAACTCCTAATAGGACTCCTACTTAAGACTCTTACTTCTAACCAACTCCTAATAGGACTCCTACTCAAGACTCCTATTCCCTTATAACTCCTAATTCTTCTCTAAGAAAAAACCTCCTACATGAATGTCCCTTTCAATTAGGACTCTCCTAGCTAGAGTCCTAACATTCAAACATGTTCTTCTCTTAAAAATTTTTGTGCCAACGTCGCTTTTCTCTCTCAAATTGAACCTAAATGTATTGACGAAGCCATGAAAGATGATTCATGGATTATCATAATGCAAGATGAGTTAAATCAATTCGAGAGAAATGAGGTTTGGAAGCTTGTTGCTAGACCAAATGACCATTTAGTTATTGGTACCAAATAGGTCTTTAGAAACAAGCAAGATGAATATGGTCTCGTGGTTAGAAACAAGGTTAGATTAGTGGCCAAAGGTTTCAACCAAGAAGAAGGTATCGATTACGAAGAAACCTTCACTCCTATGGCTCGATTAGAAGCCATAAGGATACTCCTTACCTATGCTAGTAATAACAATTTTAAGTTGTTTCAAATGGATGTTAAATGCGCTTTTCATAATGGCTTTATTTTTGAAGAAGTTTATGTTGAACAACCTCCCGAATTTGAAAATAATAGCCTCCCTAATTATGTGTTTAAATTAACTAAAGCTCTCTATGGTTTAAAAAAAGCCCCAAGGGCTTGGTATGAGAGACTTAGTTCTTTTCTTATTAAAAATAATTTCACAAAAGGCAAGGTCGATACTACATTGTTTATCAAGAATTTTGAAAATAATTTTCTCATTATTTAGATTTATGTTGATGATATTTTCTTCGGTTCTACGAATGAATCTCTTTGTGAATCTTTTGCTAAAACCATGAGTCTCGAATTTGAAATGAGTTTGATGGGAGAATTAACCCTTTTCTTAGGCTTACAAATTAAGCAACTAAGCAATGACATATTTATTAGTCAAACTAAATATGCTTTAGATCTACTGAAAATATTTAATATGGATAGCTCAAAAGCTATTAACACTCCTATGAGCACCTCTACTAAGTTAGAAGTCGAGGAAAGTGGAGAAAGCTCCGATCAAAAAACCTATAGGGGTATGATAGGAAGTTTACTTTATCTCACTACAACTAGACCAGATATCATGTTCAGTGTAGGACTTTGTGCTAGGTTTCAATCGAACCCAAAGATATCTCATCTCAAAGCAGTTAAAAGAATACTTAGATATCTTAAAGGTACCACAAATCTAGGATTATGGTATCCAAAATCCAAGAATTGTTAGTTAATTGCTTATGCTGATGCGGATTTTGCTAGGTATAGACTAGATAGAAAAAGCACATCAGGAACATGTCAATTTTTGGGACATTTCCTTATTTCCTAGTCATCTAAGAAACAAAACTCGGTTGCACTATCAACAACCGAAGCTGAGTATATTGCAGCTAGTGCATAATGTGCACAAGTTGTGTGGATGAAAAACACCTTAGAAGATTACAAAGTCCATCTTAAAAATATTCTCATTAAATGTGATAACACAAGTGCAATATGTTTAACAAAGAATCTCATTCAACACTCAAGAACAAAACATATTGATATTAGACATCACTTTATACGAGATCATGTTACTAATCATGATGTAATCATAGAGTTCATTGATACTAAGCATCAACTAGCTGGTATTTTTACAAAACCTCTAAGTGAAAAACAATTTGATTTCATTATAAAAGAATTAGGAATGTTAATGTGTTCGAATACATGAACTTGTTAAGATTATTTTTTGGACTTTCTTGATTTAATGATCAAATCACTTAATTGCCATGATGATTTTACACAATTACATGCCTTAATTACATGTTGGAAATTATGTGTTTTGGATACAAAAATTTTCATGATAATAAGCATGTTTTATCTTCATGATTGAATTTGAAAATCTATAGCAAAACCTCGTCCGAATGCATAAAAGTGTTAAATTTCATTTTCGGATCTTCTTGATCCTAACAATCAGATTTTCTCGATACATTATTCTCTACCAGACTTAATAAACATATGTCATATTGAGTTTGATTCACATCATTGATTTTTGAAATATAGAATCAACTAGCAAATGCATCTCTCATAGACTTATCATATGAAAAATATCTTTCAAGAAATGGATTTGATGATTCCTTCTTATATCTTTTAAGAAATAGTTTTACGTGCAAGGATTTGATTCACACACATATCTTGATTCTTGTAAAAATAAAGCGTGCATTAATATCTTATCAATTTTAACTTCATTCAAGTAAGCTCACAAATGGCTTTCCTCCTTCATGCAAAAAGATAATAACAAATAAAAAGGAAGAAGTAATGAAAGCTATCTCCATATCATGTTTTCCTTGAGATGTTTGTTTATTTGGTATCCTTAAGATGTTTGAATCATTACCGTACTTATGCTTAAAGTTTGCTTATATCGTTCTCCTTTTTGTTGATGACAAAGGGGGAGAAATATATGAATTGATACTATGAGTGCCATATTTGAATGAGAATGTCATATTTGAATGAGAAATATATGAATTGATGCTATGAGTGCCATATTTGAATTTAATACTATATAAATTGATGTTATGAGTGCTATATTTGAATTTAAATTATGTTAAGATATCAAAAGCTTGTATCGAAATATATGATAAATTTGTGATAGAATTGCTATGATTGCCATATTTGCACTATGTTATTGTCATATTTACACTATGTTAAGATATCTAAAGCTTACATTGCAATTCTACAAATTGATATCTTGTCATGTGATGAAATGCTATGATTGCTAAAGACTTGAAATGTTTGTATTATGTTAAGATATCAAGAACTTACATCGCAGTTTTACATGTTGATATCTTACCATATGATGAATTGCTACGATTGCTATCTTTCACATTTGAAATGTAAAACCTCAAAATGGATGTCAAGCCTTGACATCATTTTTAGAGGAATACATTATGATAGGAATCATGATAGGAGTATTGATAAGGTTAAATGATCTTAACTTATCAATATGTCTCTTGAATTCAAAGGCTTTGAATTCAAGAATGACTTATCTCAAGTATGGCATATAGATAGGGGGAGTTATGGTTAACTCCGTTATCAATTAATTGTCATCATCAAAAAGGGGGAGATTGTTGAATCTCAGATTTTGATGATGAAGTTAATTGTTATTTGGTATCTAATCTATATGTTAAGATAAGTATGCAGGATTAACTACGATGAAAGTAAGACATGCAGTAGGAGTTGTGCCGGAGTCAAGACCATGATCACATTGGGGGTTCGAGAGTTCGACGAAAGTCCAAATGGTCGTCGGAGGTTCTACGGGAACAAATTCAAGAAGTCCAGGAGCTTGCCAAAGAAGCTCATTGGCTCTCGCCAAGTGGATCGTCGCAAGTCCAGGAGTTTGCCGGAAGTTCGCCGGAGCATCGCCGAGGGTTCGTCGGATGTTCGCCGGAAGAAGCGATTGATACATCGGAGCAAGTTGCAGTATTAATATCTTAAATATCGTCGTTAGTACATAGATTAAGTTAGGAATGGGAGGTGATCCCATTAACTTAATCTGGGGGCAATTGGGCCCTTGATAGACCCAAATTGGGCCGAATGGATCAGCCCATTCGGACCCAGATTTCTTGACCGGCGGTGGCACCGCCTAGGAGACTTGGTCTCCCAGGAATTCTGGGCGGTAGTACTGCCCTGTCAGGCAGTGGTACCACCGGTAGTTATTATTGCCAGCGGTGGTACCGCCTGAGCTCGATCTCCGAGCGATGTCAGGCGGTAGTACCGCCCAGACTTAGCGGTAGTACCGCTCAGTGATAGATGACAGCGGTAGTACCGCCTAGTTATAGCGGTAGTATCGTCAGGACCCCGAAAAACCAGGAGATGACACTTTTCAGCTCCAAATTCAAACCAATTGGGGCCTATATAAACCTCATCCTTTCCTGCATGAAAGGAAGACTGAAAGTTTGATCTTACTCTGTGATTTTAGAGCTCAAAAGTATTGTAAAGGCCAAAAGTTCTCCCTCTTTTCTTCCAAGTTTTGATCATTCAAGAGAGGAGTAAAAATTCTATAAGGGTTATCTCCTAAGCCCGTCAAAAGGAGTGAAACTGTTAAAGGGTGGTTGGCCTTCGCCTATTGAAGGAAGGCCTCTAATAGACGCTAGTGACCTCATCAGAGGAGGAAGCCGAAAGTGGATGTAGGTCACGTTTGACTGAACCACTCTAAAATCTGGTTTGCATTTCCTTTGTGCTATTTATCTTAACTGCAAACTACCTTCCTTACTTTACTTCAAATACATTTCTATAAGCTTTCAAAGTTATTATCTGCACGAAATGACTTTTACGTCAGAATCAGATTTCAACATATGAATATTGTTTCAAATCGTCGAAAGTTTTCCACTGCACTAATTCACCACCCCCCCTCTTAGTGCTCTTGATCCTAACAAGGTGGTGGTACTGCTCAGACCTAGGAAATCTGGGATGAGATATTTTTAAGCTCCTAGTTTGAATCAACTTGAGGCCTATAAATATCCCTCTCATCCCTAGTTAATGCATACAAGTACAAAGAGTTTAAAAGTGAAGAAACGTTGTTGCAATCACTTGAGTAATCCCTAGTTTTGTTTAGGAGTGTGTGTGTGCTTATAAAGGTTATCTCCTAAACCTGTAAAAAGGAGAAGAGGGGTGTAAAAGGTGGTTAGTCTTTGCCTATTAAGGGAAGACTGATAGTGGATGTCGGTGGCCTCGACGGAAGAGGAATCGTCAGAGTGGATGTAGGTCATGATGATCGAAACACTATAAAATTGGTGTGTTCTCTGGTTTGCATTTATATTGTTGCCATTTACTTTACTACAAATAATTTTACTTGCTTACAGCCTTCAGTACATTTACGAACATGCATTTCATGTTAAGTTTTCAAAATCAGTTTTCAACATACGAGATTTTCTAATACCAACGTGATTTTACCGTTGCATTAATTTTCACCCCCCCCCCTTCCCCCTAGTGCTAACTCTTTTCCTAATAGTTGGTATCAGAGCCTCATGATTTCTCATTTGGTTTAACACCCAAGAGAAATGGCTCTTTTTGGCTTTCAAGAAGGTCACTCTCTCATTCGTCCTCTCTTATTCAATGGGATGGACTACACCTATTAGAAAACTCGAATGAGAGTTTTATTACTTTCTATTGATTTAAATTTATAGAATATGGTCGAAAATAGATTTCAAATGTCTTCTCTTCTAATGAACAATTGGAATGATTTGGAGAAGAAGACGTTCTCTCTAAATGCTAGAGCTATGAATGCTCTATTTTGCGCCTTAGATAAAAATGAGTTCAATCGGGTTTCTTTATATGAAACGGCTTTCGAAATTTAGCATATTCTCGAAATCACACAAAAAGGCACGAATAGAGTTAAAGAGTCAAAAGTCAATATTTTATTGCATGATTTTGAACTTTTTCGAATGAAGCCAAGCGAAACCATTGTTGACATGTACACCCATTTTACAGATGTCATCAATAGTTTAAAAGCTCTTAGCAAATGCTTTTCAAATTTTGAACTCGTTAATAAGATTTTACTATCGCTTTCTAAAAATTGGGATTAAAAAATAACGGCTATACAAGAATCAAAGAACTTGAATCATTTTCCACTCAAAGAACTAATTGGATCTTTAATGACCTATGAAATGAGTTTTATGACACATGTGTTACAAAAGGAACATTAGAACAACATTCTAAAGAATAGGGAGGATTTCAGACTTAGAATAATCGAAGACCACTCGAGCATAAGCTCAAGTGATGGTGAACTTGAACTCCTCAAGAAATTTAAAAAGTTCATAAAACATCAATCAAAAAATAAAAATAAACTTAAAAAGAACACAAATTGGGATCAATCGAGCTCCTCCAAAGATGATGAGAAAATCAACAAAGGCGAGGTGGCAAACTATACCTTAACGGCTTTCGACGATGAGATAATCAAAATGTCCTTAGTTTATTTCGAAATTACACGATGCTTTTCATGAGTTATTTTTAATTTAAAAAATTATTTTTTAAAAAATATTATACGTTTAATAAATAAAAATATAAAAAATTAGGAATCATACATATTTAGTAATTTTGAAAATAACCATGAAAATTACATGTGTTATGATAAAGGAACAAAAATGTTAGACTTAAATCATGCTAGATGTTTTAATAATAATGTGAATCATAATGATTTCCGTATTATTGAAAACACTTTATGAAATCATGCTTGATGAAATAATATAATGATGCATAATGATCATGCTTAATAAATTTATCTTTTGAAATTATGCATGATGATTTAAAGTATTGATGATTTTTGGGTCATTTATGCCATATTGATCTTTGTCGTAATAAATCTTGCACTTTTGATTTTAAACATGATACATGTTTTTGTTTGGCATAAAAAGACAAAGATATGCTTGTTTGAAATCAAATCACTTAGATTAAAACAAAAACGTGGAATGCATATTTTTCTTGAATATACCTCTAAAGCTTTTCAATTTTTCAACAAGTGTTTCTTAGTGATGAATCCATCTTATGTAATCTCTTGAAAATGATCTTGATTTAATGATTTGAATTTTAATGAGCTTTATCTTGAGCTTTCAAAATTTATAACTTGAGATTTCTCATGCATAAATCAAGATCTCCTATGTTTCTTTTATCCACTTATAAAAGAAGAGATTTGTTGAAATAAATCATGTTTTATGGCATTCATGAAAAATTAAGACATTATGCATGAATCGAGTTCTCATAAGAATCTATTTATGTTGTCTTCATTGAATTGTCTTGAAAAGATGTTGATAATTTTGATGATCTGAATTTGAATAAGTTTTATCAAAATCATGATCTTGGTTTATTGGAATTACTTGAGATATTTTTTTTAATCAAGATCTCTTATTTGTACTCCTACGATTTTTCTTGGTATTTTACTAAAGAAGAGATTTTCTATGTGAATCATAATATTTTATATGCATGAATTGAGGTCTTGTTCTCTTACACAATTAAATGAATTTTATCTATATCATGATCTCCTAAGAGTTCTTTTCGTTAATTATTTAAGAGGAGATTTGTTAAAATGGATCATGGTTTCTCTTGATTTCTCGAATTTTAGACTTGATCTTTCATTTTTTATGATTGAAATAATGATTGGAACATTGATGATATGAATGCATGGAATACTCATGATATTGTTTTGATGCTCTAAAATGATAGAAATTTTGCTAGCTTGCATACTTCAAGAAGAAGTAAAAAGCTTGCTCATCCCAAAAGATGTAAAAAATTTTGCCAACTTTTATGTGTAAAATTTGCTAGCTCACAAATTGCAAGGAGAAAAACTTTCTAGGAAGCAAAGTTGCTAGCTTATTCAAAAATGATGCATTCAATACTTATGATTTTGTTATGATGATATATTTGTTGAATCTCGGATTTTGATGATGAAGTCAATTGTCGTTTGTTATCTAATCTATATGTTGAGATAAGTGTGCAGGATTAACTACGATAAAAGTAAGACATGCAGCAGGAGTTGCGCCGGAGTCAAGACAATGATCACGTTGGGAGTTCGAGAGTTCGACGGAAGTTCGGACAGTCGTCGGAGGTTCTACGGGAACAAATCCGAGAAGTCCATAAGCTTGCCAAAGAAGCTCGTCGGAACTCGCCAAGTGAATCGTCGCAAGTCCAGGAGTTTGCCGGAAGTCCGCAGGAGCATCACCGAGGGTTCATCGGATGATCGACGGAAGTTCGCCGGAAGCTCGCCGGAAGAAGCGATTGACGCACCGGAGCAAGTTGCAGTAAATGTCTCAGGGAATATCGTAGTTAGTACAATGATTAAGTTGGAAATGGGAGGTGATCCCATTAACTTAATCTTGGGGCAATTGGGCCCTTGAAAAACTCAAATTGGGCCAAATGGATCAACCCATTCGGACCCTGATTTCTGCCAAGCGGTTGAACCGCCCAAGGCAGGAGGTTGCACCGCCTAGGCTCAGTCTCCGAGTGAGACTGGGAGGTGCAACCACTCCAGCCAGGCGGTGGCACCGCCTGGGCTTAGTCTTCGAGCGAGACTGGGTGGTGCAACCTCCCTTGACAGGAGGTGGCACCGCCTGAACTCGGTCTTCGAGCTCTGCCAGGAGGTGCAACTGCCTCAGTCAGGAGGTGCAACCGCCTGAGCTCGGTCTTCAAGCTCTGGCAGGAGGTGCAACCGCCCCTGACAGGAGGTAGCACCGCCCAGAGGCTCAGTCTTCGAGCTCTGCTAGGCGGTGCAACCGCTCCAGTCAGGAGGTGCAACCGCCTGATCCCGGAATTGACAGTTTTGAGCTCCAAATTTGAACTGGGTTGGGGCCTATAAATACCCCACTCATTCAGCACTGAAATAGTATGAACTTACACCGAAATCTTGATCTTTTTCTGTGATTCTTAGAGCTCAAAATTGTTGTAAAGGCCAAAAGTTCTTCTCCCTCTTTTCTTCTAAGTTCTGAGTTGTAAAGAGAGGAGAGAAAATTCTTTAAGGGTTGTCTCCTAAGCCCGTCAAAAGAAGTTAAACTGTAAAAGGGTGGTTGGCCTTCGCCTATTGAAGGAAGGCCTCTAGTTGACGTCGGTGACCACGTCGGTGGAGGAAGCCAAAAGTGGAGTAGGTCAAGATTGACCGAACCACTCTAAATCTCGATTTGCATTTACTTTGAGCATCTTATCTTTACTGTAATCCTCCTCAATAGCTTACTGCCTTCTGTGTTTTTACGAACGTGTTTCAAAGTTCAGTGCTTTTCGAATCGGGGTTTAAGACGCAATTCAGTTTTATCGTACGAACGTCGTATTTCAGTTTGCGCTTACGTTCTGATTTCCATTATAACTGCAAACTGCCTTTATATCTTTGCTTTAACTGCATCTCGCCTTATCTCAAGTTAAAGTAGTTTACGAATAAGCTTTTATATCAAAATCGCTTTTATCGTACGAACGTCGTATTTCAGTTTGTGCTTATATTCTGATTTCCATCATAACTGCAAATTGCGTTCATATCTTTGCTGCATCTCTCCTAGTCAAAAGTTGAAGTGATTTACGAATAGACTTTCTTACCAAAATCACTTCTATCGAACAAACGCAGTTTTCGATTTTAATCTTAGAAGGTTTTCCGCTGCACTAATTCACCCCCCCCCCCTCTTAGTGCTCTTGATCTTAACAATTGGTATCAGAGCGGGGTTAACTCTCTAACGGATTAAAACCCAAGAGAGATGGCATACGCCGGAAACCAAGAGGGCCATTCTATTACACGTCCACCCATGTTCAATGGGACTGACTACACCTATTAGAAGACCTGAATGAGGATCTTTCTTATTTCTATGGATTTTGAACTTTGGAATCTTGTCGAAAACGGATTTTCAAAGTCTTCTCTTCTAATGATCGATTGGAATGAATTGGAGAAGAAGGCTTTCACTCTTAATGCAAAGGCTATGAATGCCTTATTTTGTGCACTTGATAAAAACGAGTTTAACCGTGTTTCGACTTGTGAAACCGCATTTGATATTTGGTACACACTCGAAGTGACTCACGAAGGCACAAGTAGAGTGAAAGAGTCAAAAATCAATCTTCGGTTACATTCTTTCGAACTTTTTCAAATGAAACCGAGTGATACCATTGGCGACATGTTTACTCGTTTCACGGATGTCGTCAACGGTCTAAAAGGACTCGGAAAAAGTTTTTCGGATTTTGAGCTCGTAAATAAGATTCTAAGATCCCTTCCTAAGAGTTGGGATCCTAAAGTCACTACTATTCAAGAGGCAAAAGATCTAAGTAACTTCCCTCTTGAAGAACTAATCGGGTCATTAATGACCTACGAGATGACCTGCAAAGCTCATGAAGAGCAAGAAGACATCCTTCCAAAGAACAGGAAGGATATGGCACTTAGAACTTCAGAATACCACTTGAGAGAAAACTCAAGTGATGAGGACTGTGACGATGACTTGGCACTTCTAACAAGAAAATTTAAAAAATTCATTAAAAGAAACAAGTTTAAAAATAAACTTGAACCCAAAAAGGACCAAGTTATTTGCTATGAGTGCAAGAAGCCGGGACACTACAAGAGTGATTGTCCCCAAGTTAAGAAGAGAACATCAAAGAAGAAGGCGCTCAAAGCAACATGGGATGACTCGAGCGCATCCGAAGAAGAGGAGTCCAACACCGAGCATGTTGCTCATTACGCCTTAATGGCCATCGAAGAGGAGGTAACAAATTTAATGGATGCAGATTCATCATTTGATGAATTATTAAATGCCTTCCATGACTTATTTGATGAATGCAAGATTATTAGTAGAAAATATAAATTGCTAAAAAAAGGAGCATGATAGTCTTACTTGTAATTTTGATAAGTTAAAAACTAAATATCATGATAGTTTAAGTTCATGCACAAAATGTCATGATCTAGAAACTCTCCAAAAGGAAAACTTGCTACTTAAGGACACATTGAAGAAATTCGAGATTGGTAGCAAGTCACTGAACATGATCCTTGCAAACAAGGGTCACATTCCCAAAAGAAGTGGAATCAGATTTGTGAGAAGTCCTCACCAAAATCCAACCACCTTCATAAAAGGCCCCATCTTACATGTTCGACACCAAAGCAAATGCAACTTTTGTTGCAAACTTGGACGCAATACGTATTATTGTCCATTCAAGAAAATTAGTACGAATAAATTAATTTGGGTTCCTAAAGGAACCATGACAAATTCTATGCAACATGATAAACAATATAGATCTATTTTTGAGGCACCCAAAAGCAAATGGGTTCCAAAAAATCATCCTTTCTTGTAGAAACCTATACCATCGCAAGCTAGGAGCAAGAGATGGTACCTTGATAGTGGATGCTCAAGGCATATGACCGGAGATCCATCTCAATTCTCTAAGCTCAATAGCATAGACGAAGGCTATGTCACCTTCGGAGACAACAACAAAGGTAAAATCATTGGCAAAGGAACCATAGGTAACAAATCCAACTTCTTTATTGAAGATGTTTTGTTCGTTAATGGTTTAAAACATAACCTCTTGAGCATTAGTCAATTATGTGATAAAGGATACATTGTCAGATTCGAATCTAATGCTTGCATCATTGAAAAACCACACAAAAACATGTCTATGGTTGCATTAAAACAAAATAACGTATACACTATTGACATCAATGATTTGTGTAATGAAATGTGTTTTTCGATTTTGAATGAGGATGCTTGGCTATGGCATAGAAGATTAGGTTATGCTAGCATGAAACTAATTACTCAAATATCATCTAAAGAACTTGTAAGAGGAATTCCTCATATCAAGTTAATCAAAGATAATGTATGTGATGCTTGCCAATTAGGTAAACAAATTAAGGGTAGTTTCAAATATAAGAATCAAATAAGCACCTCTAGGCCCCTACAATTGATCCATATGGACTTGTTCGGACCAATCTCTACATCAAGTCTAGGAGGTAGCAAATACGCCTTCGTCATTGTGGATGACTATAGCAGATATACATGGACTTACTTCTTAAAACAGAAAAATGAATGCTTTAGATATTGTACCAAGTTTTGTAAACTTGTTCAAAATGAGAAGGGGTCTATGATTTTGTCTATTAGAAGTGATCACGGTGGAGAATCTCAAAACCATGATTTCCAAGAATTTTGTGAACTCAATGGATACAACAATAATTTCTCTACTCCAAGAAATCCTCAACAAAATGGAGTAGTAGAAAGAAAAAATCAAAATTTACAAGAAATAGCAAGAATCATGTTGAATGAACATAGCCTACCCAAATATTTTTGGGCCGAAGCCATAAACACCGCATGCTATATTTTGAATAGAGTTCTAGTAAAACCCTTACTCACCAAAACTCCTTATGAGTTATGGAACAACAAAAAACCCAATGTTTCATATTTTAAAGTCTTTGGGTGTAAGTGTTTTATCTTGAATGAAAAGGATAACTTAGGAAAATTTGATGCTATATCCGATGAAGGAATCTTTCTTGGTTATTCTTCGGTTTCTAAAGCTTTTCCTATCTTCACTAAAAGAACCTTAATTATTGAAGAATCCATTCTTGTTGTTTTCAATGAGATTTCCGAAATTAGGAAAAATGATTTTGATGATGATGTTAATTTTGATTCTTTAAATTTAAATGAAACCCCGTCTCCAACTAGCAACTTGGATGCATCCACTTCTGAAACATCCTTACCCAAGGATTGGAAGTATGTAGATGCTCATCCTAAGGAGATAATCTTAGGAGACACATCAAAGGGGGTTCAAACACGATCTTCTCTTAAAAATTTTTGTGCGAACGTCGCTTTTCTCTCCCAAATTGAACCCAAATGTGTTGACGAAGCCATGAAAGATGATTCATGGATTATCGCAATGCAAGATGAATTGAATCAATTTGAGAGAAATGAGGTGTGGAAGCTTGTTCCAAGGCCAAATGACCATTTAGTTATTGGTACTAAATGGGTCTTTCGAAACAAGCAAGATGAAAATGGTATCGTGGTTAGAAACAAGGCTAGATTAGTGGCCAAAGGATTCAACCAAGAAGAAGGTATCGATTACGAAGAAACCTTCACTCCTGTGGCTCGATTAGAAGACATAAGGATACTCCTTGCCTACGCTAGTAGTAATAATTTTAAGTTGTTTCAAATGGATGTTAAAAGCACTTTTCTTAATGGCTTTATTTCCGAAGAAGTCTTTTTTGAACAACCTCCTGGATTTGAAAATAATAGCCTCCCTAATCATGTGTTTAGATTAACTAAAGCTCTCTATGGTTTAAAACAAGCCCCGAGGGCTTGGTATGAGAGACTTAGTTCTTTTCTTATTGAAAATAATTTCACAAAAGGCAAGGTTGATACTACATTATTCATCAAGAATTTTGAAAATAATTTTCTCATTGTTCAGATTTATGTTGATGATATTATCTTTGGTTCCACGAATGAATCTCTTTGTGAATCGTTTGCTAAAACTATGAGTCTTGAATTCGAAATGAGTTTAATGGGAGAATTAACATTCTTCTTAGGTTTACAAATCAAACAACTAAGCAATGGCATCTTCATTAGTCAAACTAAATATGCTATGAATTTACTAAAAAAGTTTAATATGAATAACTCAAAGGCTACCAACACTCCTATGAGCATCTCCACTAAGTTAGAAATTGATGAAAGTGGAGAAAGCTTTGATCAAAAGACTTATAGGGGTATGATAGGAAGTTTACTTTACCTCACTACAACTAGACCAGATATCATGTTCAGTGTAGGACTTTGTGCTAGATTTCAATCAAACCCTAAGATATCTCATCTCAAAACAGTTAAAAGAATACTTAGATATCTTAATGGTACCACAAATCTAGGATTATGGTACCCAAAATCAGAGAATCTTGAGTTAATTACTTATGCTGATGCGGACTTTGCTTGCTGTAGACTAGATAGAAAAAGCACATCAGGAACATGTCAATTTTTAAGACATGCCCTTGTTTCCTGGTCATCTAAGAAACAAAACTCGGTTGCACTATCAACAACTGAAACTGAATATATTGCAGCAAGTGCATGTTGTGCACAAGTTGTATGGATGAAAAACACCTTAGAAGATTATAAAGTTCATCTTAAAAATATTCCCATTAAATGTGATAACACAAGTGCAATATGCTTAACAAAGAATCCTATACAACACTCAAGAACAAAACATATTGATATTAGACATCACTTTATACGAGATCATGTTACTAATCATGACATAATAATAGAGTTCATTGAAACTAAACATCAACTAGCTGATATTTTTACAAAACCTCTAAGTGAAGAACAATTTGATTTCATAAGAAGAGAATTAGGAATGTTGATGTGTCCGTATACATAAACTAGTTAAAATTATTTTTCGGACTTTATTGAATGATCAAATCACTTGATTGTCATTACATGCCTAAATAACATGTTGGAGATTATGTGTTGAATACAAAAATGTTTTGTCTTCATGATTGTCTTTGAAAATCTATAACATAGTCTTGTCCGAATGCATGAAAGTGTTCATTTCATTTTCGGATTCGCTTAACAATTGGAATGCTAAAAATCAGATTTTCTCATACACTCTTATGAAAAATATTTTTCTGAAATAGATTTGATGAAATGATTCCTACTTATGAATTCCATCTTGAAATATGGATGATAGTACTTTTACTTGCAAAGAGATGTTTCACACACATATCTTGACTCAAAGTAAACTCACAAATATCTGGTATCACAAATAGCTTTCTTCCTTCATGCAAAAAGATTATAACAAATAAAAAGGAAGAAGTATTCAAAGCAATCTACGTATCATGCTTTCCTTTATATGTTTGATTTCCTATCACTAACTATTGAAAAATAACATGAACCCAGTAAAGGCATGAACAATTATCGCACTTATGCTCAAAATTTGCTTATATTGTTCTCCTGGTATCACAACTACCATGCTTTTTGTTGATGACAAAGGGGGAGAAATATATGAATTGATGCTATAAACACTGATGCTATAATTATGTCATGCTTGCATCACCGAGAAATATATGAATTGGTGCTATTCACACTGATGCTATAATTATGCCATGCTTGCATCACCGAGAAATATATGAATTGATGCTATACACACTGATGCTATAATTATGCCATGCTTGCATCACCGAGAAATATATGAATTGATGCTATACACACTGATGCTATAATTATGCCATGCTTGCATCACCGAGAGATATATGAACAGATGCTATGATTAATTTGCATTATGCCTTGTTTGTATCGTGTCAAGATATCAAACAAAAAACTTGCATCGTAATTTTACGAGTTGATATCTTACCATGTGATGAAATGCAATACTTGCTAAAATATTTGAAATGTGTACATCATGTAATGATATCAAAATCTTACTTCGCAGCTTTACATGTTGATATCTTACAATATGATGAATTGCTACTATTACCATCATTCAAACTTGTAATGTAAAATTTGAAAATGAATGTCAAGCCTTGACATCATCTTCAGAGAGATACATCATGATGGGAGTATTAATAAGTTCAAATGATTTTAATGTATCAATATGTCTCTTGAATTCTTAGGTTTTGAATTCAAGAATGACTTATCTCAAGTATGACATATAGACAGGGGGAGTTAAGGTTAACTCCATTATCAATTGATTGTCATCATCAAAAAGGGGGAGATTGTTGAATCTCGGATTTTGATGATGAAGTCAATTGTCATTTGTTATCTAATCTATATGTTGAGATAAGTGTGCAAGATTAACTATGATGAAAGTAAGACATGCAGCAGGAGTTACGCCGGAGTCAAGTCAATGATCACGTTGGGAGTTCGAGAGTTCGACGGACGTTCGGACAGTCGTCGGAGGTTCTACGGGAACAAATCCGAGAGTCCATAAGCTTGCCAAAGAAGCTCGTTGGAACTCGCCAAGTGAATCGTCGCAAGTCCATGAGTTTGCCGGAAGTCCGTAGGAGCATCACCGAGGGTTCATCGGATGATCGACGGAAGTTTACCGGAAGCTCGCCGGAAGAAGCGATTGACGCACCGAAGCAAGTTACAGTAAATGTCTTAGGGAATATCGTAGTTAGCACAATGATTAAGTTGGAAATGGGAGGTGATCCCATTAACTTAATCTTGGGGCAATTTGGCTCCTGAAAAACCCAAATTGGGCCGAATGGATCAACCCATTCGGACCCTAATTTTTGCCAAGCGGTTGAACCACCCAAGGCAGGAGATTGCACCGCTTGGGCTTAGTCTCCGAGCGAGACTGGGAGGTGCAACCGCTCCAGCCAGGCGGTGGCACCGCCTGGGCTCAATCTCCAAGCTAGATTGGGCAGTGCAACCTCCCCTAACAGGAGGTGGCACCGCCTGAGCTCGATCTTCGAGCTCTGCCAAGCGGTGCAACCGCCTCAATCAGGAGGTGCAATCGATTGAGCTCGGTCTTCGAGCTCTGGCAGGAGGTGCAACCGCCCCTGACAGGAGGTAGCACCGCCCATAGGCTCAGTCTTCGAGCTCTGCCAAGCGGTGCAACCACTCCAGTCAGGAGGTGCAACCGCCTAATCCCGGAATTCCGGGACTTGACAGTTTTGAGCTCCAAATTTGAACTGGGTTGGGGCCTATAAACACCCCACCCATTCAGCACTGAAATGGTATGAACTTACACTGAAATCTTAATATTTTTCTGTGATTCTTAGAGCTCAAAATTATTGTAAAGGTCAAAAGTTCTTCTCCCTCTTTTCTTCTAAGTTCTGAGTTGTAAAGAGAGGAGAGAAAATTCTTTAAGGGTTGTCTCCTAAGCCCGTCAAAAGGAGTGAAACTGTAAAAGGGTGGTTGGCCTTCGCCTATTGAAGGAAGGCCTCTAGTTGACGTCGGTGACCTCGTCGGTGGAGGAAACCAAAAGTGGAGTCGGTCAAGATTGACCGAACCACTCTAAATCTCGGTTTGCATTTACTTTGAGCATCTTATCTTTACTGCAATCCTCCTCAATAGTTTACTGCCTTCCGTGTTTTTACGAACGAGTTTCAAAGTTCAGTGCTTTTCGAATCGGGGTTTAAGACGCAAATCAGTTTTATCGTACAAACGTCGTATTTCAGTTTGCGCTTACGTTCTAATTTCCATTATAACTGCAAACTGCCTTTTTATCTTTGCTTTAACTGCATCTCACCTTATCTCAAGTTAAAGTAGTTTACGAATCAGCTTTTATACCAAAATCGCTTTTATCGTACGAACGTCGTATTTCAGTTTGCGCTTATATTCTGATTTCCATCATAACTTTAAACTGTGTTCATATCTTTGCTGCATCTCTCCTAGTCAAAAGTTGAAGTGATTTACGAATCGGCTTTCTTACCAAAACCACTTCTATCGAACAAACGCAGTTTTCGATTTTAATCTTAGAAGGTTTTCCGCTGCACTAATTCACCCCCCCCCCCTCTTAGTGCTCTTGATCCTAACAGTATTTGATGTATTGCATATCATGTATGAGAATCATGATTAAAATTGCATTGACTTGAATTAAATTTAAATTTAAGGTTTATCTCAATTATGACATATTGAAATAAGAATGACACTTTATTTTTGTCATAATTTAAACATTGATGAATTGCACCATTGTTTTGTTATTCTTCTCTTTTTGCCAATGACAAAGGGGGAGAAAGAATTTCTAACATGCACATCACGAAAAGTGGCAAACTTGTTAGCTTGTACAAGTCAAGAAGATGCAAAAACATGTTAACTTGCTTATCTCAAAAGAGAAGCAAAGATTGCTAACTTGTATATTTCAAGAAGCAAAAGATGCCTTCTTGAACATCTTAAATATTGCTAGCTTATATGATGTAAAACTCAAAATTTTTGCTGGCTTGCAATGATGATAAAACTTGAGATTTATTATGCAATGATTTGAACTTTGATATCTAAAAACACATGCTAGTTGCACTTCTCCTTTTTGTTGATGACAAAGGGGGAGAAGTATGATGTTATGCATAAGTTTATGATAACATATTGCTTGGATTTTTGAATCCAAGAGTCTATCAATATGACATATTGATAGAGAGAGTTTGTTTAAACTCCGGGAGTTTATTTAAACTCCGGGAGTTTATTTAAACTCCGTCATCAATTGGTTGTCATCATAAAAAATGGGGAGACTATTGAATCTCAAAGTTTGTTGATGAAACCAATTGATATGTGTTTATGAATTGATCTGTATTTTTAAGTAATGCAGGATTCTTCGATCAGGATGAGACAATTAAAGCACGAAAAATCATGTTGGGCCGGTGGAACATGTTGTTAGGATCAAGAGCACTAAGAGGGGGGGGGGGGGGGTGAATTAGTGCAGCGGAAATCTTTCGACGATAAAAAAAAACGTTCGAACGATAAAAACGATTTAGGTGTGAAAGCCGATTCTAAGATTACTTTAACTTAAGATCAAGCGAGATGACGTTAAAGTCAATCTATGAAGGCAGTTTGCAGTTATGATGCAAACCAGAATATAAGCGCAAATTGAAATACAACGTTCGTACGAAGAAACTGATTTACGTCTAAATGCTGATTCGTAAATCACTTTGATTAGGTGAGATGCAGCTTAGGCAAGGATATAAAGGCAGTTTGCAGTTAAGATAAAAATCAAAACGTAAATGCAAACTGAAATATGATGATCGTACGAAAAAATAGATTTACATCTAAACGCTGATTTACAAAGTGCAAAGCTTGAAACCCAATCGTATATGCGCAGAACGCAGTAAGCTTTAGAGGCAGTTTGCAGTAAAGATAATATGCTCAAAGTAAATGCAAACCGAGATTTAGAGTGGTTCGGTCAATCTTGACCTGCTCCACTTTTGGCTTCCTCCACCGACGAGGTCACCGACATCAACTAGAGGCCTTCCTTCAATAGGCGAAGGCCAACCACCCTTTTACAGTTTCACTCCTTTTGACAGGCTTAGGAGACAATTCTTACAGAATTTTCTCTCCTCTCTTTACAACTCAGAACTTGGAAGAACAGAGGGAGAAGAACTTTTGGCCTTTACAACAATTTTGAGCTCTAAGAATCACAGAAAAAGATCAAGATTTCGGTGTAAGTTCTTGTGCTTTCAGTGCTGAATGGGTGGGGTATTTATAGGCCCCAACCCAGTTCAAATTTGGAGCTCAAAACTGTCAATTCCCGGAATTCCGAGATCAGGCGGTTGCACCTCCTGACTGGAGCGGTTGCACCGCCTGGCAGAGCTCGAAGACTGAGCCTCTGGGCGGTGCTACCTCCTGTCAGGGGCGGTTGCACCTCCTGACAGAGCTCGAAGACCGAGCTCAGGCAGTTGCACCTCCTGACTAAGGCGGTTTCACCGCTTGGCATAGCTCGAAGACTGAGCTCAGGCGGTGCCACCTCCTATCAGGGGAGGTTGCACCGCCCAGTCTCGCTCGGAGACTGAGCCCCAAGCGGTGCCACCGCTTGGCTGGAGCAGTTGCACCTCCCAGTCTCGCTCGAAGACTTAGCCCAGGCGGTTCAACCTCCTGCCTTGGGCGGTTCAACCACCTAGCAGAAATCAAGGTCCGAATGGGTTGATCCATTCGGCCCAATTTAGGTTTTTCAGGGGCCCAATTGCCCCAAGATTAAGTTAATGGGATCACCTCCCATTTCCAACTTAATTAATGTGCTAACTACGATTTTTCTAAGACATTTACTGCAACTTGCTCCAATGCGTCAATCGCTTCTTTCGGCGAGCTTCCGGCGAACTTCCGTCGATCATCCGATGAACCCTCGGTGATGCTCCTGCAGACTTCCGGCAAACTCCTGGACTTGCGACGATTCACTTGGCGAGTTCCGACGAGCTTCTTTGGCAAGCTTATGGACTTATCGGATTTGTTCCCGCAAAACATCCGACGACTGTCCGAACTTCCATCGAACTCTCGAACTCCCAACGTGATCATTGTCTTGACTTCAGCGCAACTCCTGCTACGTGTCTCACTTTCATCGTAGTTAATCCTGCACACTTATCTCAACATATAGATTAGATAACAAATGACAATTGACTTCATCATCAAAATCCGAGATTCAACAATCTCCCCCTTTTTGATGATGACAATCAATTGATAATGGAGTTAACCTTAACTCCCCCTGTCTATATGCCATATTTGAGATAAGTCATTCTTAAATTCAAAAACTAAGAATTCAAGAGACATATTGATAAGTTAAAATCATTTGAACTTATCAATACTCCCATCATGATTCCCATCATGATGTATCTCTCTAAAGATGATGTCAAGGCTTGACATTCATTTGCAAATATAACAAGTTTGAATGATGGTAATAGCAGCAATTCATCATATAGTCAAGGCTGTGAAGTAAGATTTTGATATCATTACATGATGCACACATTTCAAATATTTTAGCAAGTATTGCATTTCTTCACATGGTAAGATATAAACTCAAGGCATAATGCATGACATATGTTCATATATCTCTTGGTGATGCAAGCTTGGCATAATCATAGCATCAGTGTTTATAGCATCAATTCATATATTTCTCCCCCTTTGTCATCAACAAAAAGCATGGTAGTTGTGATACCAGCAAATTATCAAGCATATAAAGGAGGGCATGATACGTAGATTGCGTTGAATACTTCTTCCTGTTTTTTGTTATAATCCTTTTTGCATGAAGGAGGAAAGCCATTTGTGATACCAGCTATTTCTGAGTTTTCTTTGAGTCAAGATATGTGTGTGAAATAGCTTTTTGCAAGTAAAAATACTATCATCCATATTTCAAGATGGAATTCATAAGCAAGAATTATTTCATCAAATTCATTTCAAAAGAAATATTTTTCATAAGAATGTATGAGAAAATTCGATTTTTAGCATTCCGATTGTTAAGCAAATCCGAAAATGAAATGAACTCTTTCATGCATTCGGACAAGACTATGCTATAGATTTTCAAATACAATCATGAAGACAAAACATTTTTGTATTCAACACATAATTTCCAACATGTTATTTAGGCATGTAATGGCAATCAAGTGATTTGATCATTCAATAAAGTCCGAAAAATAATTTTAACTAGTTTATGTATTCGGACACATCAACATTCCTAATTCTCTTTTTATGAAATCAAATTGCTCTTCACTCAGAGGTTTTGTAAAAATATCAGCTAGTTGATGTTTAGTATCAATGAACTCTATGGTTACGTCATGATTAGTAACATGATCTCGTATAAAGTGATGTTTAATATCAATATGTTTTGTTCTTGAGTGTTGTATAGGATTCTTGGTTAAGCATATTGCACTCGTGTTATCACATTTAATGGGAATATTTTTAAGATGAACTTTGTAATCTTCTAAGGTGTTTTTCATCCATACAACTTGTGCACAGCATGCACTTGCTGCAATATATTCAGCTTCGGTTGTTGATAGTACAACCGAGTTTTGTTTCTTAGATGACCAGGAAACAAGGGCATGTCCTAAAAATTGACATGATCCTGATGTGCTTTTTCTATCTAGTCTACAGCCAACAAAGTCCACATCAGCATAAGCAATTAACTCAAGATTCTCTGATTTTGGGTACCACCTAGATTTGTGGTACCATTAAGATATCTAAATATTCTTTTAATTGCTTTGAGATGAAATATCTTAGGATTTGATTGAAATCTAGCACAAAGTCCTACACTGAACATGATGTCTGGTCTGGTTGTAGTGAGGTAAAGTAAACTTCCTATCATACCCCTATAAGTTTTTTGATCGAAGCTTTCTCCACTTTCATCAATTTCTAACTTAGTGGAGGTACTCATAGGAGTGTTAATTACCTTTGAGTTATTCATATTAAGCTTTTTTAATAAATTCATAGCATATTTAGTTTGACTAATAAAGATGTCATTGCTTAGTTGTTTGATTTGTAAGCCTAGGAAGAATATTAATTCTCCCATTAAACTCATTTCGAATTCAAGACTTATAGTTTTAGCATCAACATAAATCTGAACAATGAGAAAATTATTTTCAAAATTCTTGATGAATAGTGCTATCACCGACGTCGTTGTCATGGCTACCTTAAGTTTGTCGAAGGTAGCGGAGGCTTTGTCCGACCATTGGAAGGTATCTTTTTTTAGTAGTTAAGTGAGAGGTGCGTTGATCTTCCCATAGTCCACTTTAGGATTTATATTTATGTAAGTTGAAAGGGAAATTTTTAGAAAAGTGCATTGTAATCGCTTAGTGTATAATCAATAATGGAAGCTAAATTTATGATATGCTTTGAAGTTATAAATTAGGCTTTATGATTAGTAAAATTTTATCTTAGAACTTAAAATGGTCGACTCAATTACCAAGCCATAAAGATATTTTGTAATAACATGAGCGATTTTTTCTCTAAGAATGATAAGTACTTTAATAGTTTTAAGTATATTAAGATAAAATATTTGATAGTTAAAGAAAGAGTCTAGAAACAACAAGTGTCAATTGTGTTGAATCTCGGATTTTGATGATGAAACTAATTAATTATGTTTAGATGTTTAAATGCATTTTGAGTGATGCAGGTCTACTCGATCAGGATTAGACAATTAACGCAGGAGGAATTGACGTTGCACCGGAGGAGATCACGTTAGGATATTGGATGGCAGAAGGCTTCGGACGTCGGGCATCAGGCCAAGAGCGGAATTGCGCCAAGGATATCGGGGTTGCGGGGGTCAACTGCCGATTGGGCAAGAAGCCGCAAGAGAGGACGATGCGCTGAAGAATCGGACGAAGCGCCAACTAATGACGTGCTGGGCAATAGAATGTCAATTCGCGTTGTAATAATTATCTAGATCGGAGTAGAGTTTTGGCTTGTGTGTGCAGGATTAACTACGATAACGATGAAGACATAAAGCGAAACAAAGTGTCGGAGTCAAGCACGAAGGATTTGTTGCGAGTTCGAGAGTTCGACGGAAGTCCGAAGGTTCATCGGGAATGCTGCCGGAACTAGCCGAGAATGAGTAGGGAGCTTGCTGAAGGGTTTTTCGGAAGCTCGCCGGAAGGTTCAGTGGAAGTTCGCGGAGTTCGCCAAGAAAGATCGGAGCTTGCCGAAGAAGCTCATTGGAACTCGCCAAGATCAAATCGTGAAGTCTAGGAGCTTGCCAGGAGTCCGCATAATGGTTTCCGAGAGTTCATCGGAAGACCGCCGGAAGTTCGCCAGAAAAAGTCTTGACTTGCAAACTTTATAATAGCTTAGGAAATGTCTTTAAATTCGTAGTTAGCACATAAATTAGGGTTAGGATTAGGTGTTAATCCTATAACCCAAGTAGGGACCAATTGGGCCCGAGTTCGGACTGGTTTGGGCCAAGTTTGGAGCCCAACCAGTGAGCTGAAATAGTGTAGACGGTGGCACCGCCTAGAACTTGAGATCCAGGCGGTGGCACCACTTGGCTGGGCGGTAGCACCGCCCAGCACCCGAGAGCCAGGCGGTGGCACCGCTTGGCTGGGCGGTGGCACCACTAGTACACTGTCGTGTCAGACACTGACAGGCGGTGGCACCACCACTGACAAGCGGTGGCACCGCCAGCATCGGGAACCAAAGAGAATTTAAATTTTGGAGCCCAAATTTGAATCCTCTTGAGGCCTATAAATACCCCTCAATTCTCAGCTGAGATTACAACCTTTGAGAAGCAAGAGATTGAGATAAAAGTCTTAGCAAAGCCTTTAGAAAGTTTTTGTTTTCAATAGCTTGAGTGTTCACCTCCCTCTTTCTCTTTGAAAATTTGTAAGAGTGTGAACCACTTGTAAAAGGTTGTAAGAGGGGTATTTGTCCTTCCCCTTCAAAGTGATTTGCTAGTGGAAGTTGGGAGCCTCTTTGAAGAAGGCTTCGCAAGTGGATGTAGGTCATTTTGACCGAACCACTTTAAATCGGTGTGTTCTCTGGTTTGCATTTACTTATTGCTATTTACCTTACTGCAAACCTTCATATGTGCTTTACTTCCTCATTTCTTTTGCTGCACACCTTTATGAACACGCTTTCAAGATAAGCACTTCCGAGTTCGATTTTTTATCGTACGAAAGATTTTTCCAAAATCGAAGTTTTAATCCGCTGCACTAATTCACCCCCCCCCTCTTAGTGCCGCTCCGATCCTAACAATTGGTATCAGAGCCTGGTATTTCTCATTTTGGATTTACACCCGAGAGAAATGGCTCTTCATGGCTTTCAAGAGGGCTTATCGGTTGTTCGTCCACCGTTATTTAACGGATTGGACTACACCTATTGGAAAACTCGAATGAGAGTTTTCTTGATTTCTATGAATTTGGATTTATGGAATATCGTTGAAAACGGTTTTCAACTTCCCTCTAAACCGATGAACGAATGGTCGGATTTGGAGAAGAAGTATTTTTCTTTAAACGCAAAGGCTATGAATGCCTTATATTGCGCTTTGGATAAAAATGAGTTCAATCGGATTTCTACGTGCGAAACGGCATTTGATATTTGGCGAACACTTGAAATCACGCACGAGGGAACTAGTAGAGTCAAAGACTCGAAAGTTAACATTTTATTGCATGATTTCGAGCTTTTTCGAATGCAACCAAGCGAGACTATAGGCGACATGTACACCCGTTTCACGGATGTCGTCAATAATCTAAGAGTTTTTGGTAAATCTTTTTTGAATTTTGATCTCGTAAACAAGATCTTAAGATTCCTACCAAAAAGGTGGGATCATAAAATAACCGTAATACAAGAAACAAACTATTTAAATATTTTTCCACTTGAAGAACTAATTAGTTCGTTGATAACATATGAAATGGTGCACAATACACATGATGAACATGATAAAAAAATCACCTTCCAAAGAACAGGAAGGATTTGGAACTCCGGACAAATGAATACCGCTTGAGTGATGACTCAAGTGATGAGGACAATGATGAACTTGAACTTCGAACACTAAATCTTAATAACTTTATTAAACAAAAATCTAAAATAAACAATGAACTTGAACGGAGGAAAAGGCCAAAGAAGAGGAAGGCAACCAAGGATGAATCAAAAACTTCCAAAGGTGAAATAGCGAATTGGGCTTTGACGAGCTTCGACTACAAGTTAAGTAACTCAACTCTCTTGAATTATTTTGAAATTACATAAAACTTTTCATGAGTTATTTTTAATTTAGTTTAGGATTAATTACATGAAAATAAAAAAATTAGAAATCATTCTTATCATTCTAGTAATTTTGAAAATAATCATGAAAATTGTATGTTTATGATAAAAAAAATGATTTTGATTAAAAATGTCTTATGAAATATGATATCATGCCTAATAAATTTATTTTTTGAAGCTATGCATGATGATGATGAGTTTTGGGTAATTTATAGTTTATTGATTATTGATGATTTCCATAATGATCTTTTACGATTTATGGATTATCGATTTATACCATGATGAAAGTTGCTTTAGAAAATGATGCACGGCTTTTATATGCAAACTAAGCATGAAAAGATAGATTCACCTAAAAAGAAAAATGTATGACTACAACAAATAACAAATGATTTTGGTTGAAAATACTTTATGCTCAATGAAACCATCATTGATGAATATGCTTTATGTTTAATAGTTTTTTTGGCTTATATGCTCTATCATGATAAATATTTTGAAATCATGTTTGATTTGAAGTAATGCATAATGATCATGCTTAATGATGCATTTTTTGATTTGACATAAAAGTGGCTTTAAAAAATGTTGTATGTTTTGATTTGACATAAATGAAATAGGCATGCTTATATGAAATAGTGAAGTGTCATGCTTGACAATTGTATACTTAATGATACATAAAGTTGTAATAAAAATAATAATATTTTAATACTATGATTTGATGATTTTATGCATGACATTGTAAAGTTATATATAATGATGCATAATGATGAAATTGTGTAATAAAAATATTAAACATTTTGAAACCTTGTTTTAGTGTCGTGCATATTGATCATGCTTAATAAATCTTGAAATTATGCATGATGAATCTTACGATTTTTGGATTATTGATTTTTACAATAATGAAAGTACCTTATTGATCTTTGTTGTAATAAATCTTACTCTTTCGGATTTAAAATTGATACATGTTTTTATTTGGCATAAATGAAACAAAATCATATATTTTGAAACAATCGAAAAGAGGGAAACATTCTTGAAAATTATTTTGCTCAATCTTATTGATTTTGATGAATCCATTTGTATCATCTTTGTGAATCTCTTGGATTTTAATAATGATTTTGATGATATAAATTTGAATATTTTTTATCGAAATCACGATCTTGATCTCTTGAAATTTATAAAATGAAATCCTTTATGAATTAAGATTGTTTTCTATTTAAAAGGAGATTTGTCGAAATGTTTCATAGTCTTTTAGTATTCATGATCTTGATAATTATGTTTTGAAACTTTATGTAAACCAAGAATGTTCATCATGATTCTCTCTTTGAATATTTAAAGATGAGAATTTTCTAGATGAATCATGATTTTGATGATTGAATATTTGATGTGCATGAATTGAGATCTTGCTCTCCTACTATTCTTTTTGCTATTCACCAAAAGGAAGACTAATTCTAATAAACCATGATATGCTATATGAATTTTATTGTATTCATGAAGTAATATCTCATCATTAATTTTTGTTTATATTCCTTCATGTGATGATATGAATGTATGAAACACTTATGATATGATTTTTTATACAATTTCATGTATTCGTGAAATATTTATCTCATCACCCAATTAATTCCTCTTGATACTCCTAATGTAATGAAGTGAAATTATGCATGAAATTCAAATGGGGAGAAGTTTTGATTATGCATGGTAGGATATAATTTGACAAATTGATACCATCATGATATGAAACATTTATGATTTGCAATGATGTATGCAGTACTTGTGCTTTCTAATTATGATGTGATGTATTACATATGATGTAAATTATGATTTAAAATACTATGAGTTGTTGCTAAAATGATGTATTATAAATATTGATTTAATTACTCTAAATGATGAATGTTTGGTATCATGATCAAAATGTTGACAAATAGTTAAAAATTTTAGTATCATGTATGATATCCTCATAATGTTGATCGATTTATTCAATATCATGCATGAATGAATATAAGGTTTTTGAAAATGTGCATATTCTAATTTGAAAATATGATGATGCACAAATAAGATTGATACTTACCTTTGTCATAATTGATGTAAAGGGTCTTCCCTTCTTTTTGACAATGACAAAGGGGGAGATAGCTAGCTTGCACAAGTCAAGAAGATGCAAAAACTTGATTGCTAGCTTGCCTATCTTAAGTAACAAAGATTGCTAACTTGCTTATTTCAAGAAGCAAAAGTTGTCTTCTTGAACATCATTATCTGGCCTATCTCAAAATACAAAACATGCTAACTTTTTACGGAAGCAAAATTGCTAGCTCAAACATTACAAAGGAAGCAAAAATTTGCTAGCTTGAAACTTGCATATCATGAAAATTGCTAGCTTGTAGTCTAAAGAGAAGCAATTAGATGTTATCTCAAGAAAATAAAAAATGCTAAACTTGCACATCTTTAGTTGCTACATTACATGATAATAAAACTTAATATTAATTTTTTTTTCATACAATGTATTGGACTTTTTACCTCAAAACACTTGATACTTGGAATATTTTAAAATGTGATCTTGATAAGAATGTTTCAAGTTGCTCTTTGTGCTATATCTTTTCAAATGAATCATGAGCCTTGATATCATATATTTCATAACATAGAAATAACAAGATTTCTTTGCCTTGTCTGCCTTATGTGATGATTGTACATCAATTTGCTTTATTATGAATTATATGAATCTTGATCGTGAACTTGTTAAGAAGAATTTTAATGAACCATGAATCATATCTTTGGTATTCATGAATTGATCCTTATTGATACATTTCATGAATTCTTTGCATATTTAGCTTGTTGAATGGTTGAAATTTTTAGCCATGAGTCCTCCCTTTCTTTTTTACTATGATAAAGGGGGAGAAGGTTTTGCTAGCTTGTGCATTAAAAATGAAAGTAAACTTCCTAGCATGCTAAGGAAGTAAAACTTGCAAGCTTGCACTTCTCAAAAAGAGAAGAAAGATCTTGCCAATCGAAAGAAGCAAAAAGTGTAAAACTTAGAAAACTTACAACAAAATTGCTCTTGCCATGCTTTGTATCAAAAATAGGTTGATATCCTTAAAAGCATCGCATTAAATTTTTTAGTGTATTGCAATGTATCACATGTATCACAAATTAAAATTTTTTAGACTATTATCATATCATGTTTAACAATTGATATCTTTCATTGATATGTTAAATTATCATCTCATGATATATCGCATAATGATATCAAGATTTGCGATTGTATCATGTGATCCTTGGTGAATTTTCACATCGATATCCTTCATGAAATGATTTCTTTGCATTATTGTCTTGTATGCATCGTGTGATGATTGAAATATTGATTGATGCAAAGTTGATGTAAAAGTCTAAATTATTGGTTCCTCTCCTTTTTGACATTGACAAAGGGGGAGAAAGTTATTGCTAGCCTGCACACTTGAATGAAGAATTTGCTAGCTCGATAATTATAATGAAGAAATTTGCTATATCAAACATCATAAATATTGTTACTTGCAAAGAAAAGCAAAGTGCAATCTTGCATAAAAATTCAAGTGTTGAATTGCCATGATTGAGCTTAAGAATCTTGCTATGCTTTTGTGCTTATATGTTGTGATGAAAATCTAGCTTCATATTGCAAAAACTTGCATATCTTTTAAAATAGGTAGAGCTACTTCTCTTTTTTGTTGATGACATAGGGGGAGAAGTATATTGATGACTTTCTGCATTGAATTGAATAATTTATATATATTTGCATGATGGTTTAAATGCTTTTCATAACATGTGATGAATGGTACTTGGATTTCGGATAATCCAAGTGTTCTATCAATGGCATATTGATAGGGGGAGTTTGGTTAAACTCCGGGGAGTTAAGGTTAACTATGTTAGTCGTCAATTAGTTGTCATCATCAAAAAGGGGGAGATTGTTGAATCTCGGATTTTGATGATGAAACTAATTGATTGTGTTTAGATGTTTAACTGCATTTTGAGTGATGCAGGTCTACTCAATCAGGATTAGACCGTTAACGCAGGAGGAATTGACGTTGCGCTGGAGGAGATCATGTTAGGATATTGGATGGCAGAAGGCTTCGGACGTCGGGCATTAAGCCAAGAGCGTAACTGCGCTAAGGATATCGGGGTTGCGGAGGTCAACCTTCGATTGGGCAATAAACCGCAAGAGAGGACAATGCATTGAAGAATCGGACGAAGCGCCAACCAATGACGTGCCGAGCAACATAATGTCAATTCGCGTTGTAATAATTATCTAGATCGGTGTAGAGTTTTGGCTTGTGTGTGCAGGATTAACTACGATAACGATGAAGACATAAAGTGAAACAAAGTGTCAGAGTCAAGCGCGAAGGATTTGTTGCGAGTTCGAGAGTTCGACAGAAGTCCGAAGGTTCGTCGGGAATGCTGTCGGAACTAGCCAAGAATGAGTAGGGAGCTTGCCGAAGGGTTTTTCGGAAGCTCGCCGGAAGGTTCGTTGGAAGTTCGCGGAGCTCGCCGAGAAAGATCGGAGCTTGCCGAAGAAGCTCGTTGGAACTCGCCAAGATCAAATCATGAAGTCTAGGAGCTTGCCGGGAGTCCGCATAATGGCTTCCGAGAGTTCGTCGGAAGACCGCCGGAAGTTCGCTAGAAGCTTGCCGGAAAAAGTCTTGACTTATGGACTTTGTAATAGCTTAGGAAATGTCTTTAAATTTATAGTTAGCATGTTAATTAGGGTTAGGATTAGGTGTTAATCCTATAACCCATGAAGGGGCCAATTGGGCCCAAGTTCATACTGGTTTGGGCCAAGTTTGGAGCCCAACCAGTGAGCTGAAATAGTGTAGGCGGTGGCACCACTAGTACACTGTCAGTGTCAGACATTGACAAGCTGTGGCACCGCCAGCATCGGGAACCAAAGAGAATTCAAATTTTGGAGCCCAAATTTGAATCCTCTTGAGGCCTATAAATACCCCTCAATTCTCAGTTGAGATTACAACATTTGAGAAGAAAGAGATTGAGATAAAAGTCTTAGCAAAGCCTTTAGAAAGTTTTTGTTTTCAATAGCTTGAGTGTTCACCTCCCTCTTTCTCTTTGAAAATTTGTAAGAGTGTGAACCACTTGTAAAAGGTTGTAAGAGGGGTATTTGTCCTTCCCCTTCAAAGTGATTTGCTAGTGGAAGTTGGGAGCCTCTTCGAAGAAGGCTTCGCAAGTGGATGTAGGTCATTTTGACCGAACCACTTTAAATCGGTGTGTTCTCTGGTTTGCATTTACTTATTGCTATTTACCTTACTGCAAACCTTCATATGTGCTTTACTTCCTCATTACTTTTGCTGCACACCTTTATGAACACGCTTTCAAGATAAGCACTTCCGAGTTCGATTTTTTATCGTACGAAAGATTTTTCCAAAATCGAAGTTTTAATCCGCTGCACTAATTCACCCCCCCCTCTTAGTGCCGCTCCGATCCTAACAAATTGAGAGCTTTAGCACCACTTTAATGATTATTGATCCATTTACTAAGGATTTACACTCTAAAGTATTTAAATAGTATATTTAAGCAAGCCATAAATATGGTGATAGATGTTCAGGTGAATGTTATTATTGATTTTTTTTACTTAATTAAGGTTATTTATTTCTATTATCTTAGTTACATTTATATTTATGTATATTATAGTTGAATGTGATAACATAATTATCTTGATAAGATAAATTATATGTGTCATAATGAATTATATTACGAAAGGTATATAGAATGAAGTCTAATATTGATGATATACAATTGCTATGACTTGTTAGGATCAAGAGCACTAAGAGGGGGGGGGGGTGAATTAGTGCAGCGGAAAACCTTATGCGATTAAAATCGAAAACTGCTTTCGTTCGATAGAAGTGATTTTGGTAAGAAAGCCGATTCGTAAATCACTTCAACTTTTGACTAGGAGAGATGCAGCAAAGATATGAACGCAGTTTGCAGTTATGATGGAAATCATAATATAAGCGCAAACTGAAATACGACGTTCATACGATAAAAGTGATTTCGGTATAAAAGCTAATTCGTAAACCACTTTAACTTGAGATAAGGCGAGATGTAGATAAAGCAAAGATATAAAGGTAGTTTGCAGTTATAATGGAAATCAGAACGTAATCGCAAACTGAAATATAACGTTCGTATAATAAAACTGATTTGTGTTTTAAATCCTGATTCAGAAAGCACTGAACTTTGAAACACGTTCGTAAAAAACACAGAAGGCAGTAAGCTATTAAGGAGGTTTGCAGTAAAGATAATATGCTCAAAGTAAATGCAAACCGAGATTTAGAGTGGTTCGGTCAATCTTGATCTAGTCCACTTATGGCTTCCTCCACCGACGAGGTCACCGACGTCAACTAGAGGCCTTCCTTCAATAGGAGAAGGCCAACCACCCTTCTACAGATTCACTCCTTTTGACGGGCTTAGGAGACAACCCTTACAGAATTTTCTCTCATCTCTTTACAACTCAGAACTTGGAAGAACAGAGGGAGAAGAACTTTTGGCCTTTACAATAATTTTGAGCTCTAAGAATCACAGAAAAGGATCAAGATTTTGGTGTTAGTTCATACCCTTTCAGTGCTGAATGGGTGGGGTATTTATAGGCCCCAACCCAGTTCAAATTTGGAGCTCAAAACTAACAATTCCCAGAATTCCGGGATCAGGCGGTTGCACCTCCTGACTGGAGCGGTTGCACCGCCTAGCAGAGCTCGAAGACTGAGCCTCTGGGCGGTGCTACCTCCTATCAGGGGCGGTTACACCTCCTGACAGAGCTCGAAGACCGAGCTTAGGCGGTTGCACCTCCTGACTGAGGCGGTTGCACTGCCTTGCAGAGCTCGAAGACTGAGCTCAAGCGGTGCCACCTCTTGTCAGGGGAGGTTGCACCGCCCAGTCTCGCTCGGAGACTGAGCCCCAGGTGGTGCCACCGCCTGGCTGGAGCGGTTACACCTCCCAGTCTCGCTCGGAGACTAAGCCCAGGCGGTGCAACCTCCTGCCTTGGGCGGCTCAACCGCTTGGCAGAAATCAGGGTCCGAATGGGTTGATCCATTCGACGCAATTTGGGTTTTTCAAGGGCCCAATTGCCCCAAGATTAAGTTAATGGGATCACCTCCCATTTCCAACTTAATCAAAGTGCTAACTACAATTTTTCCTAAGACATTTACTGCAACTTGCTCCGGTGCGTCAATCCCTTCTTCCGGCGAGCTTCCGGCGTACTTCCGTCGATCATCCGATGAACCCTCGGTGATACTCCTGCGGACTTCTGGCAACTCCTGGACTTGCAACGATTCACTTGGCAAGTTCCGACGAGCTTCTTTGGAAAGCTTATGGACTTCTCGGATTTGTTCCCGCAGAACCTCCAACGACTGTCCGAACTTCCGTCGAACTCTCGAACTCCCAACGTGATCATTGTCTTGACTCCGGCGTAACTCCTGCTGCATGTCTCACTTTCATTGTAGTTAATCCTGCACACTTATCTCAACATATAGATTAGATAACAAATGACAATTGACTTCATCATCAAAATCCGAGATTCAACAATCTCCCCCATTTTGATGATGATAATCAATTGATAATGGAGTTAACCTTAACTCCCCCTGTCTATATGCCATACTTGAGATAAATCATTCTTGAATTCAAGACCTAAGAATTCAAGAGACATATTGATAAGTTAAATTATTTGAATTTATCAATACTCCCATCATGATGTATCTATCTAAAGATGATGTCAAGGCTTGACATTCATTTTCAAATTTTACATAACAATTTTGAATGATGGTAATTGTAGCAATTCATCATATTGTAAGATATCAACATGTAAAGCTGTGAAGTAAGATTTTGATATCATTACATGATGTACACATTTCAAATATTTTAGCAAGTGTTGCATTTCTTCACATGGTAAGATATCAACTCAAGGCATAATGCAAATTAATGCATGGCATCTGTTTATATGTCTCTTGGTGATGCATGCATGGCATAATCATAGCATCAGTGTTTATAGCATCAATTCATATATTTCTCCCCCTTTGTCATCAACAAAAAGCATGGTAGTTGTGATACCAGGAGAACAATATAAGCAAGTTATCAAGCATATAAAGGAAGGCATGATACGTAGATTGCTTTGAATACTTCTTCTCCTTTTTTTTTTTTTGTTATAATCCTTTGTGCATGAAGGAGGAAAGCCATTTGTGATTCCAGATATTTGTGAGTTTACTTTGAGTCAAGATATGTGTTTGTAACAGATTTTTGCAAGTAAAAATACTATCATCCATATTTCAAGATGGAATTCATAAGCAGGAATCATTTCATCAGTCCCATTTCAAAAAAAAAATATTTTTCATAAGAGTGTATGAGAAAATTCGATTTTTAGCATTCCAATTGTTAAGTGAATCCGAAAAGTGAACTCTTTCATGCATTCGGACAAGACTATGCTACAAATTTTCAAATACAATCATGAAGACAAAACATTTTTGTATTCCAACATGTTATTTAGGCATGTAAATCAAGTGATTTGAGCATTTAATAAAGTCCGAAAAATAATTTTAACTAGTTTATGTATTCGGACATATCAACATTCCTAATTCTCTTCTTATGAAATCAAATTGCTCTTCACTCAGAGGTTTTGTAAAAATATCAGCTAGTTGATGTTTAGTATCAATAAACTCTATGGTTACGTCATGATTAGTAACATGATCTCATATAAAATGATGTCTAATATCAATATGTTTTGTTCTTGAGTGTTGTATAGGATTCTTGGTTAAGCATATTGCACTTGTGTTATCACATTTAATGGGAATATTTTTAAGATGAACTTTGTAATCTTCTAAGGTGTTTTTCATCCATACAACTTGTGCACAGCATGCACTTGCTGCAATATATTCAGCTTCGGTTGTTAATAGTGCAACCGAGTTTTGTTTCTTAGATGACCAGGAAACAAGGGCATGTCCTAAAAATTGACATGATCCTGATGTGCTTTTCTATCTAGTCTACAGCCAGCAAAATCCGCATCAGCATAAACAATTAACTTAAGATTCTCTAATTTTGGATACCATAATCTCAGATTTGTGGTACCATTAAGATATCTAAGTATTCTTTTAACTGCTTTGAGATGAGATATCTTAGGGTTTGATTGAAATCTAGTCTGGTTGTAGTGAGGTAAAGTAAACTTCCTATCATACCCCTATAAGTTTTTTGATCGAAGCTTTCTCCACTTTCATCAATTTCTAACTTAGTGGAGGTGCTCATAGGAGTGTTAATAGCCTTTGAGTTATTCATATTAATCTTTTTTAATAAATTCATAGCATATTTAGTTTGACTAATAAAGATGTCATTACTTAGTTGTTTGATTTGTAAGCCTACGAAGAATGTTAATTCTCCCATTAAACTCATTTCGAATTCAAGACTCATAGTTTTAGCAAACGATTCATAAAGAGATTCATTCGTGGAACCAAAGATAATATCATCAACATAAATCTGAACAATGAGAAAATTATTTTCAAAATTCTTGATGAATAATGTAGAATCAACCTTTCATTTTGTGAAATTATTTTCAATAAGAAAAGAACTAAGTCTCTCATACCAAGCCCTTGGGGCTTGTTTTAAACCATAGAGAGCTTTAGTTAATCTAAACACATGATTAGGGAGGCTATTATTTTCAAATCCAGGAGGTTGTTCAACATAGACTTCTTCGAAAATAAAGCCATTAAAAAAAGTGCTTTTAACATCTATTTGAAACAACTTAAAATTATTACTACTAGCATAGGCAAGGAGCATCCTTATGGCTTCCAATCGAGCCACAGGAGCGAAGGTTTCTTCGTAATCGATACCTTCTTCTTGGTTGAAACCTTTGGCCACTAATCTAGCCTTGTTTCTAACCACGATACCATTTTCATCTTGCTTGTTTCTAAAGACCCATTTAGTACCAATAACTAAATGGTCATTTGTTAGAACCCTTACAGATTCTAAACTTGGGGTTGATCTCTTTAGGGGATCGGCCTCCTTGGAACTCTATAGGGGTTCCTCCCTCCAATTACTGCTCAAAGGCTGCAGAAAAGATTCATCTATTGCCTATCAAAAGAGAAGGAATACATGGCTATTTATAGGGCTTCTAAACCCTAACTCCTAATAGGACTCCAACTTAAGACTCTTACTTCTAACCAACTCCTAATATGACTCATACTCAAGACTCCTATTCCCTTACAACTCCTAATTCTTTTCTAAGAAAAAACCTCCTAACAGAATATCCCTTTCAATTATGACTCTCCTAGTTAGAGTCTTAACAGAGTGTCCCTCTCAATTAGGACTCTCCTAGCTAGAGTCCTAACAGAGTGTCCCTCTCAATTAGGACTCTCCTAGCTAGAGTCCTAACAGAATGTCCCTCTCAATTTGGACTCTCCTAGCTAGAGTCATAACAGACCCGCCCTCTTCAAATCAGCCTTGTCCTCAAGGCTGAGATTCCATGAACTCAGGGAACCGGGTCTTCAGCTCCTCATATGGTTCCCATGTGGCATCTTCAAGTGGTAGATTATTCCAATGCACTAGTACTTCAGTAGAGGGATGTCGGCGATGCATCACGATCCTGCAATCGAGGATGGCCTGTGGTTGGGCTTGAATAACTCCATCCTCAGTTGTGTTGGGCAGTTGGATCTGGGGTGACTCGTGTTCTCCCAACTTGGGCTTTAGGCATGATATGTGGAAGACAGGGTGAATTTTGGCATCTTCAGGTAATTTAAGTCTGTATGCCACGGCTCCAATACGCTCTGTGATCTGATAGGGCCCATAAAAACATGGGGATAACTTCATGGAGGCTCGAGTGTTGATAGAGAGTTGCTTGTATGGTTGTAGGCGAAGATAAACCCAATCTCCCACTGAAAATTCTCTTTCACTTCGTCGTGTGTCAGCTTGCTGCTTCATTCTGGCTTGAGCGGTAGAGAGATTATCTTTTAACAGTTGTAAGAGTTTGTCCCTATCAATCAATTCTTGGTCAACCTGATCTACCTTGGCCGAGCCAATTACATACTTTGGAATCACAGGTGCTGGTCGACCATACAATGCTTCATAAGGGGCACATTTTGTAGATGAATGATATGTAGTATTATACCACCATTCGGCTCAAGGAAGCCATTTTGCCCACTCTTTTGGTCGGTCGCTAGCGAAACACCGGAGGTACGTCACTAAGCACCTATTTACCACCTCTGTTTGGCCGTCAGTTTGTGGATGATATGCTGTGCTCATCTTGAGTTTGGTGCCTTGTAACTGAAATAACTCGGTCCAAAATTTACTAGTGAAGATCCTGTCGCGATCACTTACGATGGACCTTGGCATCCCATGCAGTTTAACAATATTTTCTATGAAAATCTGAGCAATACTAGCAGCAGTGTAGGGATTTCTCATAGCACAAAAATGAGCATATTTCATAAGTCGATCAACCACCACGAGAATCGTGCTTTTACCTTTGGAAGATGGCAGCCCTTCAATGAAGTCCATGGAGATGTTAGTCCACACTGAGTCTGGTATGGGTAGTGGTTGTAGCTTCCCTGGATTTGCCACAGTTTCACCCTTGTGCTGTTGACATACATCACATTGTGCCACATATTCAGCAATAATTTTTTTCATCCCTCTCCAATAAAAATTTTGCTTCACTCTTTTGTAGGTTCTTAGGAATCCAGAGTGCCCTACTGAAGGTATAGAGTGCATTTCATGCAAGATGATTGCGATGCAAGGGGAGTCAGGTATAAGCACAATGCGACCTTTGTAGCGTAAATCCCTCGAATCCCAGGTGTAGTGGGCTATTGCACTTGGATCCTCCTCCAATTTTTTTATGATCTTGCTGATCTCTAGATCCTTCTTCCATTCTTCCCTAATGTCCACGAGGAGACCGGTGGTAGGAAGGGAGATGGCTGAAACCTTAGCTTGTTCAGGTAGCCGTGAGAGTGCATCTGCAACAACGTTTTCTTTCCCCTTTTTGTAAATAATTTCATAATCAAATCCAAGAAGTTTGGTTACCCATTTTTGCTGCTCAGGGGATGATATCTTTTGCTCCAAAAAGTACTTGAGGCTTTTATGGTCAGTTTTAATTTGAAATCGCCGGCCGATCAGGTAGGGTCTCCACCTCGTTATTGCGTGTACAATGGCAAGCATCTCTTTATCATATACGTCAATATTTTGATGGGAGGGAGATAATGCCTTGCTAGTGTATGCGAGTGGTCGACCATTTTGCATGAGAACGGCTCCAATTCTGACTCCAGATGCGTCGGCCTCAATGATGAAGGGTCTATTGAAATCTGGTAGCGCAAGCACCGGCGTCGTTGTCATGGCTGCTTTAAGTTTGTCGAAGGCAGCAGAGGCTTTGTCCGACCATTGGAAAGCATCTTTTTTCAGTAAAGAAGTGAGTGGTGCACCGATCTTCCCATAGTCCTTAACAAATTTTCGGTAGTAGCCCGTTAGTCCAAGGAACCCCCGCAGTAATTTCACGTTTGTAGGTTTCGGCCAGCCTTGCATTGCCTAAATTTTTGTTGGGTCTACCGCCACTCCTTCTTCTGATATTATATGCCCAAGGTACTCTACTTTTTGCTGGAGAAAGCTGCACTTTGGTTGCTTAACAAAAAGAATATTCTCCCGAAGGATCATCAAAACAATCCGTAAATGCTGAAAGTGAGTCTCAAGAGAAGGGCTGTAAACGAGAATATCATCGAAAAATACCAGCACAAATTTACGAAGAAAGCTCCGAAATATATCATTCATGAGACTTTGAAAGGTTGAAGGAGCATTAGTGAGTCCAAAAGGCATTACCAAGAATTCATAATGGCCATCATGTGTGCGAAATGCAGTTTTTGGAATGTCATCGTTACATACCCGAATTTGGTGGTAACCGGATCGGAGGTCCAACTTCGTGAAGACTCGAGCTCCTTTCAATTCATCAAGAAGTTCATCCACCACTGGTATTGGGTATTTGTCCTTGACGGTGATGCCATTTAAAGCTCGGTAGTCGATGCACATCCGCCAAGTTCCGTCCTTCTTGCGTACAAGTAGCACCGGTGAGGAATAGGGGCTGCAACATGGTCGAATCACCCCTGTTTCAAGCATCTCCTTTACGATCTTTTTAGTTTCATCTTTCTGGAGGTGAGGATATCGGTATGGTCGAGTGTTCACTGGTGGCTTGCCCGGAAGGATTGGAATTCGATGGTCATGTTGCCGAGAAGGAGGAAGACCGCGCGGTTCAGCAAATATGTCGGCAAATTCAGTAAGCAATTGGGCAAGATTTTGATCTTCAAATTCTATTTTCTTCCCCTCTGGTTGCTGCTGGAGGTGCATCAAAAAGGCACCATTTACCTTGTGTAAAACTTTCTCCATTCGTTGGGTCGAAACAGTGGTAACGTTGCTTCCGCGCTTCCCGCGTAGGATAATCTATTGGCCCTTACAGTAGAATTTCATAATTAGTTTAGAAAAGTTCCAAGAGACATCACCTAGTGTAGTCAGCCATTCTATACCAAGCAGTACCTCATAGTCATCGATTGGTAGGAGGAAGAAATCGGTGATAATTTCTTGGTCTTGCAGTAATAGTTTCACCTGCGGGCATCTTTGGTCGCACTTTAGGATTTTACCGTCGGCAACCTTTACATCGAACTTGCTGCAACCTTCAATATGCAGTGCCATCCGAGCAGCAACCTTACTATTCAAGAAGTTATTAGTGCTACCCGTGTCGATGAGAACAGTGATCGGCTGTTGTTTGAGAAGGCCTCCAACTTTCATTGTTTGTGGATTTGAATAGCCGGCTAGTGCATGTACCGTAATGTCGGTCGGCTGTGGCTCTTCTTCCATATCTTCTTCTTCATGTTCAAGGCTCTCTTCTAGATGTTCAATGACCTCTTCTACTGGTTCAATCATAAGAAGTCTACCTTTTTTACAACGATGCTCGCGGCTCCACGGCTCGTCGCAATGCCAACATAACCCCTTCGCAGATCGCTCCCGAAGTTCTTCTCTTGTTAACCTTTTCGGTGCAGGGACTCGGTTGATAGTAGGGGGGCTGAGGGCTTTAGTATTGTAGGTCATGGAGTGATCCTTGTCCTCTGGGCTTCATGGTTCAATCGCTCCTCTTGAAGTCGTGCGAAAGAGATGGCTGCCATAAGCGTGTATGGTTGTCGCGACTTAACTTCTCCCCGGATCTCCGGCTTTAAGCCCTCAATAAAAGACCCCAATAACTATTTTTCAGACCAATCACGAGTTTGATTAGATAACCTTTCAAACCTGGTTTGGTACTCCTGAATGGTGGAGGTTTATCGGATCTTTGCTAGTTGTCCGTCAATGTTCTCGTAATAAGTTGGTCCGAAGCGGATCAGTAGTCCTTCTTTGAATTGTTGCCATGAAAGGGCTCCATAAGTGTGTTCAAACCAGTCAAACCATTGTATGGCATCCCCTTCAAGATGTATAGCTGCAATTTCCACCATGGATGCATCCGCAGTTTTATGGTACCGAAAATATCGCTCAGCGCGCGAGATCCAACCAATTGGGTCTCCTTCTTCCCATCTAGGGAAGTCCACTCTCATGCGCGAATAGTTGGGGTCGGTCATAGAGCCTCCCCTCTCTTGGAAGTCATCTCTTTGGGCATGATGTGATTGGTTAGAGCTCTCTCCTTGATGTGATTTCTTCGGGCTTGGTGGTCGGCCCAAACTGAATTCGGTAAGGAGAGTCTGAATCTTATCCTCCATTCGTGCCTCAAAGGCTTCAAATTTAGCATTGATTGCCTCCTCAGATGCCATAGTATATGACTCCAAATCTGTGATGTTAAGATCTCTCTTTTGTTGACGAGTTAAAGGCATGTATAGGTTTGATAGAAATCAGTGAAAGTTTGCTGCAGAATTGTGTTGTCTTGTAAGAGCAGAATTATCGTCGAAGAAACAGCGGTTTCTCGACGAAATCTCCACAAAAAATTTGAGAGATTTGAGGAGAGAGTTGACAGCAATATCTCAGTTTATATGATAGCAAGGATGTCCATCAAGAAAATTTCGACAGTAACAGCAAGAAAATTGGTGTAAGTTGCGATAGCAGAATTCTCGTCGAAAAATTTCAGCAACTTACGATGAAAATTTGCAGCAATATAGGAACGAATTTTTTTTTTTTTTTTTTTGGATTTTCGGATAGGGATAAATAAATTGCAGCAGCAGTAAGGTAGGAAACCAGAACCTGTTGCAATTCACGGGGAGATCAAAGGTTGATCTGCGGTGGTGGAGATGATGGTGGAATTCGGCGACGATCTTTTAAGCAATTGTGGGAATTGCTTTGGATGGTTGTGGAGGGTTGATGGATGGCTGTGGAAGGGCAGCGAGATGCCAAGAACGCTGCTCTGATACCAGGTGTTAGAACCCTTACAGATTCTAAACTTGGGGTTGATCTCTTTAGGGGATCGGCCTCCTTGGAACTCTATAGGGGTTCCTCCCTCCAAGTTGCTGCTCAAAGGCTGCAGTCCCTCCAAGTTGCTGCTCAAAGGCTGCAGAAAAGATTCATCTATTGCCTATCAAAAGAGAAGGAATACATGGCTATTTATAGGGCTTCTAAACCCTAACTCCTAATAGGACTCCTACTTAAGACTCTTACTTCTAACCAACTCCTAATATGACTCATACTCAAGACTCCTATTCCCTTACAACTCCTAATTCTTCTCTAAGAAAAAACCTCCTAACAGAATATCCCTTTCAATTAGGACTCTCCTAGTTAGAGTCCTAATAGAGTGTCCCTCTCAATTAGGACTCTCCTAGCTAGGGTCCTAACAGAATGTCCTTCTCAATTAGGACTCTCCTAGCGAGAGTCCTAACATCATTTAGCCTAGGAACAAGCTTCCACACCTCATTTCTCACAAATTGATTCAATTCATCTTGCATTGAGATAATCCATGAATCATCTTTCATGGCTTCGTCAACACATTTGGGTTCAATTTGGGAGAGAAAAGCGGCGTTCACACAAAAAATTTTAAAAGAAGATCATGTTTGTACCCCCTTTGATGTGTCTCCTAAGATTAGCTCCTTGGGATGAGCATCTACATACTTCCAATCCTTGGGTAAGGATGTTTCGGAAGTGGATGCATCCAAGTTGCTAATTGGTGATGAGGTTTCATTTAAATTTAAGGAATCAAAATTAACATCATCATCAAAATCGTTTTTCCTGATTTCGGAAATCTCATTGAAAATAACATGAATGGATTCTTCAATAATTAAGGTTCTTTTATTGAAGATATGAAAAGCTTTAGAAACCGAAGAATAACCAAGAAAGATTCCTTCATCGGATTTAGCATCAAATTTTCCTAAGTTATCCTTTTCATTCAAGATAAAACACTTACACCCAAAGACTTTAAAATATGAAACATTGGGTTTTTTGTTGTTCCATAACTCATAAGGAGTTTTGGTGAGTAAGGGTCTTACCAGAACTCTATTCAAAATATAGCATGCGGTGTTTACGGCTTCGGCCCAAAAATATTTGGGTAGGCTATGTTCATTCAACATGGTTCTTGCTATTTCTTGTAAATTTCGATTTTTTCTTTCTACTACTCCATTTTATTGAGGATTTCTTGGGGTAGATAAATTATGGTTGTATCCATTGAGTTCACAAAATTCTTGGAAATCATTGTTTTGAAATTCTCCACCGTGATCACTTCTAATTGACGAAATCATAGACCCCTTCTTATTTTGAACAAGTTTACAAAACTTGGTAAAATATCTAAAGCATTCATTTTTCTGTTTTAAGAAGTAAGTCCATATATATCTGCTATAGTCATCCACAATGACGAAGGCGTATTTGCTACCTCCTAGACTTGATGTAGAGATTGGTCCGAACAGGTCCATATGGATCAATTGTAAGGGCCTAGAGGTGCTTATTTGATTCTTAGATTTGAAACTACCCTTAATTTGTTTACCTAATTGGCAAGCATCACATACATTATCTTTGATGAACTTGATATGAGGAATTCCTCTTACAAGTTCTTTAGATGATATTTGAGTTATTAGTTTCATGCTAGCATGACCTAATCTTCTATGCCATAGCCAAGCATCCTCATTCAAAACCGAAAAACACATTTCATTACACAAATCTTTGATGTCAATAGTGTAGACGTTATTTTGTTTTAATGCAATCATAGACATGTTATTGTGTGGTTTTTCAATGATGCAAGTATTATATTCGAATCTAACAATGTATCCTTTATCACATAGTTGACTAATGCTCAAGAGGTTATGTTTTAAACCATTAACTAACAAAACATCTTCAATAAAGAAGTTGGATTTGTTACCTATGGTTCCTTTGCCAATGATTTTACCCTTGTTGTTGTCTCCGAAGGTGACATAGCCTTCGTCTATGCTAGTGAGCTTAGAGAATTGAGATGGATCTCTGGTCATATGCCTTGAGCATCCACTATCAAGGTACCATCTCTTGCTCCTAGCTTGCGATGGTATAGGTTTCTACAAGAAAGGATGATTTTTAAGAACCCATTTGCTTTTGGGTGCCTCAAAAATAGATCTATATTGTTTATCATGTTGCATAGAATTTGTCATAGTTCCTTTAGGAACCCAAATTAATTTATTCGGACTAATTTTCTTGAATGGACAATAATGCGTATTGTGTCCAAGTTTGCAACAAAAGTTGCATTTGCTTTGGTGTCGAACATGTAAGATGGGGCCTTTTATGAAGGTGGTTGGATTTTGGTGAGGACTTTTCACAAATCTGATTCCACTTCTTTTGGGAACGTGACCCTTGTTTGCAAGGATCATGTTCAGTGACTTGCTACCAACCTCGAATTTCTTCAAGGTGTCCTTAAGTAGCAAGTTTTCCTTTTGGAGAGTTTCTAGATCATGGCATTTTGTGCATGAACTTAAACTATCATGATATTCAGTTTTTAACTTATCAAAATTTGAAGTAAGACTATCATGCTCCTTTTTTAGCAATTTATATTTTCTACTAATAATTTTACATTCATAAAATAAGTCATGGAAGGCATTTAATAATTCATCAAATGATAAATCTGCATCTATTAAATTTGTTACCTCCCCTCCGATGGCCATTAAGGCGTAATGAGCAACTTGCTCGGTGTTGGACTCCTCTTCTTCGGATGCGCTCGAGTCATCCCATGTTGCTTTGAGCGCCTTCTTCTTTGATGTTCTCTTCTTGAATTGGGGACAATCACTCTTGTAGTGTCCCGGCTTTTTGCACTTATAGCAAATAACTTGGTCCTTCTTGGGTTCAAATTTATTTTTTGTTTCATTTTTAAACTTGTTTCTTTTAATGAATTTTTTAAATTTTCTTGTCAGAAGTGCCAAGTCATCGTCACAGTCCTCATCACTTAGAGTTTTCTCTCAAGTGGCCTTCTGAAGTTTTAAGTGTCATATCCTTCCTGTTCTTTGGAAGGATGTCTTCTTGCTCTTCATGAGCTTTGCAAGTCATCTCGTTTTTATCAAGTGCACAAAATAAGGCATTCATAGCCTTTGCATTAAGAGCGAAAGCCTTCTTCTCCAATTCATTCCAATCGATCATTGGAAGAGAAGGCTTTGAAAATATGTTTTCGACAAGATTCCAAAGTTCAAAATCCTTAGAAATAAGAAAGATCCTCATTCGGGCCTTCCAATTGGTGTAGTCCGTCCCACTGAACATGAGTGAACGTGTAATAGAATGGCCCTCTTGGTTTCCGGCGTATGCCATCTCTCTTGGGTTTTAATCCGTTAGAGAGTTAACACCGCTCTGATACCAATTGTTAGGATCAAGAGCACTAAGAGGGGGGGTGAATTAGTGCAGCGGAAATCTTTCGACGATAAAAAAAAAACGTTCGAACGATAAAAACAATTTAGGTGTGAAAGCCGATTCTAAGATTACTTTAACTTAAGATCAAGCGAGATGATGTTAAAGTCAATCTATGAAGGCAGTTTGCAGTTATGATGCAAACCAGAATATAAGCGCAAACAGAAATACAACGTTCGTACGAAGAAACTGATTTACGTCTAAATGATGATTCGTAAATCATTTTTATTAGGCGAGATGCAGCTTAGGCAAGGATATAAAGGCAGTTTGCAGTTACGATAGATATCAAAATGTAAACGCAAACTAAAATATGATGATCGTATGAAAAAACAGATTTACGTCTAAACGCTGATTCGGAAAGTGCAAAGCCTGAAACCCGATCGTATATGCGCAGTAAGCTTTAGAGGAGGTTTGCAGTAAAGATGATATGCTCAAAGTAAATGCAAACCAAGATTTAGAGTGGTTCGGTCAATCTTGACCTACTCCACTTTTGGCTTCCTCCACCGATGAGGTCATCGACGTCAACTAGAGGCCTTCCTTCAATAGGCGAAGGCCAACCACCCTTTTACAGTTTCACTCCTTTTGACGGGCTTAGGAGACAACCCTTACAGAATTTTCTCTCCTCTGTTTACAACTCAGAACTTGGAAGAACAGAGGGAGAAGAACTTTTGGCCTTTACAACAATTTTAAGCTCTAAGAATCACAGAAAAAGATCAAGATTTCGGTGTAAGTTCTTGTGCTTTCAGTGCTGAATGGGTGGGGTATTTTTAGGCCCCAACCCAGTTCAAATTTGGAGCTCAAAACTGTCAATTCCCGGAATTCCGAGATCAGGTGGTTGCACCTCTTGACTGGAGCGGTTGCACTGCCTGGCAGAGCTCGAAGACTTAGCCTTTGGGCGGTGCTACCTCCTTTCAGGGGCGGTTGCACCTCCTGACTAAGGCGGTTGCACCGCTTGGTAGAGCTCAAAGACTGAGCTCAGGCGGTGCCACCTCCTATCAGGGGAGGTTGCACCGCCCAGTCTCGCTCGGAGACTGAGCCCCAAGTGGTGCCACTGCCTGGCTGGAGCGGTTGCACCTCCCACTCTCGCTCGGAGACTAAGCCCAGGCAGTGCAACCTCCTGCCTTGGGCGGTTCAACCGCTTGGCAGAAATCAGGGTCCGAATGGGTTGATCCATTCGGCCCAATTTAGGTTTTTCAAGGGCCCAATTGCCCCAAGATTAAGTTAATGGGATCACCTCCCATTTCCAACTTAATCAATGTGCTAACTATGATTTTTCTAAGACATTTACTGCAACTTGCTCCGGTGCGTCAATCGCTTCTTCCGACGAGCTTCCGGCGAACTTCCGTCGATCATCCGATGAACCCTCGGTGATGCTCCTGCGGACTTCCGGCAAACTCCTGGACTTGCGACGATTCACTTGGTGAGTTCCGACGAGCTTCTTTGGTAAGCTTATGGACTTCTCGGATTTGTTCCCGTAGAACTTCCGACGACTGTCCGAACTTCCGTCGAACTCTCGAACTCCCAACGTGATCATTGTCTTGACTCCGGTGCAACTCCTGCTGCGTGTCTCACTTTTATCGTAGTTAATCCTGCACACTTATCTCAACATATAGATTAGATAACAAATGACAATTGACTTCATCATCAAAATCCGAGATTCAACACATTTCAGATGATTGGACGTCGAGCCGGAAGATCGGTCGACGTATCAACAGAAGGCTTCGGGCCATGGATTCAGGCATCGGGCTAAGAAGAGCAGAAATTGCACCAAGTGTATCGGAGTTGCAGAGGTCAACTGGCCGATTAGTTAATAGGCGGCATGAGAGGACGATGCGTTGAAGAATCGGACGAAGTGTCGATGGACTAAGGACATGCCGAACAACAGGATTCATGCTTAGTAATAATTGTCTAGATCGAAGTGTGTTTTTACATGTGCAGGATTAACTATGATAGCAAGGTATAAAGCAAAATGAAGTCCCAGAGTCAAGAACGTGATTTCGTTGGGAGTTCGAGAGTTCGTCGGAAGTCTAGACGTTCATCGATAGTTCTATAGAAACCAGCAAAGAAGTCTCGGAGCTTGCTTGAGAAGCTCGTCGGAACTCACCAAGAAGATCATCGTGAAGTCCAGGAGCTTGTCGGGAGTCCTCTAGAACATTGCTGAGAGATCGTCGGAAGTTCGTCGGAAGATCGCCGGAAGCCCGCCGGAAGAAACCAAGACTTACGAACTTATTTAGCTTAAGTATGTCTTAGATTTCATAGTTAGCATGTAATTGGGATTGGATTTGGGTCAACCCAATTATGGACTAGTTAGGCACATGTAAGGAGTGTGTTAGGCCCAATGAAAGGCCCAAATAATGACCCAAGAAGTTGCACCATCGTGGCACAATCTTCGAGACTATGTCAGGCGGTGATACCGCTAGTTAGGGCGATGGTACCGCCCCTGGTAAGGAGCTAGGAAGCGGTACTGCCTAGTGCAGTGTTAGTTTCAGACTGACATTGGTGGTGGTACCGCCTAGCACAAGCGGTGGTACTGCCCAGACCTAGGAAATCTAGGATGAGATATTTTTAGGCTCCAAGTTTGAATCAACTTGAGGCCTATAAATTTTCCTCTCATCCCTGGTTAAGATATACAAGTACAGAGAGTTTAAAAGTGAAGAAACACTGTTGCAATCACTGGAGTAATCCCCTCCTCTAGTCTAAGTCTAGAATTCTGTTTAGGAGGAGTGTGTGTGCTTATAAAGGTTGTCTCCTAAACCTATGAAAAGGAGACGAGGGGTGTAAAAGGTGGTTGGTCTTCACCTATTGAAGGAAGAACGATAGTGGATGCCGGTGGCCTCGAAGGAAGAGGAATCGGCAGAGTGGATGTAGGTCATGACGACTGAACCACTATAAAATTGGCTTGTTCTCTGGTTTACATTTATATTGTTGCCATTTACTTTACTGCAAATCATTTTACTTGCTTACTGCTATCAATACATTTACGAACACACGTTTCAAGTTAAGTTTCTAAAATCAGTTTTCAATGTATGAGAGATTTTCTAAAACCGATGTGATTTTACCGCTGCATTAATCCACCCCCCCCCCTCTCTTAGTGCTGACTCTTTTCCTAACAATTGGTATCATAGCCTCATGATTTCTTATTTGGATTAACACCCAATAGAAATGGCTCTTTTTGGCTTTCAAAAGGGTCACTCTCTCATTCATCTTTCCTTGTTCAATGGGACGGACTGCACATATTGGAAAACTCGAATGAGAGTTTTCTTGCTTTTGATTGATTTAAATTTATATAATATGGTCAAAAATAGATTTCAAAGGTCTTCTCTTCCAACGAATGATTGGAATAATTTAGAGAAGAAGATGTTCTCTCTAAATGCTAGAGCTATGAATTCTCTATTTTACGCCTTAGATAAAAATAAATTCAATCGGGTTTCTTTGTGCAAAACGGCTTTCAATATTTAGCATATTCTCGAAATCACACACAAAGACATGAATAGAGTTAAAGAGTCTAAAGTCTATCTTTTATTACACAATTTTAAACTTTTTCAAATGAAGCTAAGTAAAACCATTGTTGACATGTACACCCGTTTTATGGATGTCGTCAATGGTTTAAAAGCTCTTAGCAAATGCTTTTCAAATTTTGAACAGGTTAACAAGATTTTATGATCGCTTTCTAAAAATTAGAATTCAAAAATAATGACAATACAAGAATCAAAGAACTTGAACCATTTTCCACTCGAAAAATAAATAGGGTCTTTAATAACCTATGAAATGAGTTTTATAACACATGTGGCTTGAAACGAACTTGAGAACAACCTTCCAAAGAATAGGAAGGATTTCGAACTTAAAACAATCGAAGACCACACGAGCATAAGCTCAAGTGATGGTGAACTTGAACTCCTCAAGAAATTTAAAAAGTTCATAAAACAATAATCAAAAAATAAAAACAAACTTAAAAAGAATACAAATTGGGATCAATCGAGCTCCTCCGAAGACGAGGAGAAAGTTAAGAAAGGTGATGTGACAAACTATGCCTTAACGGCATTGGATGATGAGGTAATCAAAATGTCCTTAGTTTATTTCGAAATTACATGATGCTTTTCATTAGTTATTTTTAATTTAAAAAAATTATTTTTTTTAAAAAATTATATGTTTAATAAATGAAAATATAAAAAATTTGGAATCATGCTTATCTAGTAATTTTGAAAATAATCATGAAAATTATATGTGTTATGATAAAGGAACAAAAATGTTAGACTTAAATCATGCTAGATGTTTTAATAATGATGTGTATCATAATAATTTTCGTATTATTGAAAACACTTTATGAAATCATGCTTGATGACATAATATAATGATGCATATTGATCGTGCTTAATAAATTTATCTTTTGAAATTATGCATAATGATTTTAAGTAATAATGATTTTTGGGTCATTTATGCCATATTGATCTTTGTCGTAATAAATCTTGCACTTTTGGTTTTAAACATGATACATGTTTTTGTTTGGCATAAAAAGACAAAGGCATGCTTGTATGAAATCAAATCACTTAGATTAAAACAAAAAGGGGGAATGCATATTTTTCTTGAATATACCACTAAAGCTTTTCGATTTTTCAACAAGTGATTCTTAGTGATGAATCCATCTTATGTAATCTCTTGAAAATGATCTAGATTTAACGATTTGAATTTAAATGAGCTTTATCTTGATTTTTCAAAATTTATAACTTGAGATTTCTTATGCATAAATCAAGATCTCCTATGTTTCTTTTATCCACTTATAAAAGAAGAGATTTTGTTGAAATAAATCATGTTTTATGAGATTCATGAAAAATTGAGACATTATGCATGAATCGAGTTCTCATGAGAATCTATTTACGTTGTCTTCATTGAATTGACTTTAAAAGATTTTGACAATTTTGATAATCTGTATTAGAATAAGTTTTATCAAACTCATGATCTTGGTTTATTGGAATTACTTGAGATATTTTTTTTAATCAAGATCTCTTCTTTGTACTCCAATGATTTTTCTTGGTATTTTACTAAATAAGAGATTTTTGATGTGAATCATAATATTTTATATGCATGAATTGAGGCCTTGTTCACCTATAAAATTAAATGAATTTTATCTAATCATGATCTCCTAAGAGTTATTTTCTTTAATTATTTAAGAGGAGATTTGTTAAAATGGATCATGGTTTCTCTTAATTTCTCGAATTTTAGACTTGATCTTTCATTTTTTATTATTGAAATAATGATTGGAACATTGATGAAAGGAATGCATAAAATATTCATGATATTGTTTTGATGCTCTAAGATGATAAAAATTTTGCTAGCTTACATACCTCAAGAAGAAGTAAAAAGCTTGCTCATCCCTAAAGATGTAAAAAATTTTGCCAACTTTTATGTGTAAAATTTGCTAGCTCACAAATTGCAAGGAGAAAAACTTTCTAGGAAGCAAAGTTTCTAGCTTATTCAAAAATGATGCATGCAATACTTATGATTTTATTATGATGATGTATTTGATGTATTGCATATCATGTATGAGATCATGATTAAAATTGCATTGATTTGAATTAAATTTAAATTCAAGGTTTATCTTAATTATGACATATTGAAATAAGAATGACACTTTATTTTTGTCATAATTTAAAAATTAATGAATTGCACCATTGTTTTGTTATTTCTCTCTTTTTACCAATCACAAAGGGGGAGAAAGAATTTCTAGCGTGCACATAATTAAAAGAGGCAAACTTGTTAGCTTGCACAAATCAAGAAGATGCAAAAACATGTTAGCTTGCTCATCTCAAAAGAGAAGCAAAGATTGCTAACTTGCATATTTCAAGAAGCAAAAGTTATCTTTTTGAACATCTTAAATATTGCTAGCTTACATGATGTAAAACTCGAAATTTTTGTTAGCTTGCAATGATGATAAAACTTGAGATTTATTATGCAATGATTTAAACTTGGATGCCTAAAAATATTTGCTAGTTGCACTTCTCCTTTTTATTGATGACAAAGGGGGAGATGTATAATGTTATGCATAAGTTTATGATAACATGTTTCTTAGATTTTTGAATCCTGAAATCTCTATCAATATGGCATATTGATAGGGGGAGTTTGTTTAAACTCTGGGATTTTATTTAAACTCTGTCATCAATTGGTTATCATCATCCAAAAGGGGGAGATTGTTGAATCTCGGATTTTGATGATGAAACCAATTGATAAGTGTTTATGAATTGATTTACCTTTTTGAGTTACGTAGGATGCTTCGATCAGGATGAGATAATTAAAGCAGGAAAAATCATGTTGGGCCGGTGGAACATATCAGAAGATTAGACGTCAAGCCGGAAGATCGGTCGACATATCGACAAAAGGCTTCGGGCCATAGATTCAGGCATCATGCTAAGAAGAGTAGAAATTGCTCCAAGGATATCGGAGGTGCAGCGGTCAACTGGCCGATTGGATAATAGGTCACAAGAGAGGATGATGCGTCAAAGAATCAAACGAAGTGTTAATGGACCAATGACATTCCGGACAATATGATTCATGAGTAGTAATAGTTGTCTAGATCGAAGTGTGTTTTTACATGTGCATGATTAACTACAATAGCAAGGCATAAAGCAAAATCAAGTCCCGTAGTCAAGAACGCGATTTCATTGGGAGTTCGAGAGTTGATCGGAAGTCTAGACGTTCGTCCAAAGTTCTGCAGGAACCAGCCAAGAAGTCTAAGAGCTTGCCAAAGAAGCTCGTCGGAACTCACTAAAAAGATTATCGTGAAGTCCAGGAGCTTGCTAGGAGTCCGCTGGAACATTGCCGAGAGATCGTCAGAAGTTCGCTCGAAGATCGCCGGAAGCCCGCCGAAAGAAACCAAGACTTACGGACTTGTTTAGGTTAAGTATATGTTAGATTTTATAGTTAGCACATAATTGAGATTGTATTTTGGCCAACCCAATGATGAGCTAGTTGAGCCCATGTAAGGACTGTGTTGGGCCCAATGAAAGGCTCAAAAAATGACCCAAGAAGTAGCACCGTCGTGGTACAATCTTCGAGACTATGTCTGGCGGTGGTATCGCTAGTTTGGGTGGTGGTACCACCTCTAGTAAAGTGCTAGGCGATAGTACCGCTAGTGGCCCAGTGCCATGCGGTGCTACTGGCTAGTGCAATGTTAGTGTCAAACTGACACTAGCGGTGGTACCACCCAGCATTGTCACGCCCCCCGAATTATCACATTCAGGAAGTGTGACCCTGTCTAAAATCAATAATATTATAATTCATCATCAATTCAATCCAGGATCCAATCTAACAATTTGAGAATACTAAGAATCATTCAAGAATCAATATTCACAATTCATAAACATGTACGTTACATAAATCATAATCCACTTCACTCAGAGATTCACAAAATCCAAAGGCAACTCAACTAAACATCAACCACAATACAAATCCATAATCGTAGAAGTATATATAATCATAAAAAGATAATTATTTACCATGAGTTCTTATCCTTATACAACTTAAACTTATCATTCCATACACATGAGCGGTCCTTTAAACTTTTACAACACATAAGTATCAACAGATCCTTAACATTACATCAGAAGTAAAGTATACTATACAACAAAAACCAATCATCCAACAAAGATTAGCTCAAAAATCTTCTAGCCTTTCACTGCTTTAACCCAATTCTAGCTTTTCAGTGCGTGACAAGCTACCCTGAAAAATTTATATAGCAACGGGGTGAGCATAAAGAGCTTAGTAAGCGTCTAACATATCCATGGCAATAGGAGAAGTTCAAGCAGGCTTAGTATCAAGATACAAAAGTAGAAATATAAGTGTTCATTTGAAGTCATCTCATTTGATATAAAATCACAAAGGTTTACCTCATTCAAAAACAGGCATTAGACATAACAATAGGAGAAAGGAAATTAGAGCATTTCATTGGCAAAAGAAGCATTTAGGCATGTATCAAATGACACATGAAGCATTTAGGTGCATATCAAAGGCATAAGAGTGTTTGGGGGCATAATAATGACAAACGAAACATTTCAAAGTATAACAAGTGAACCGAATAATAAACACAAGCTTGTATGTCATTTTTGATGTAGCATGCATTCCATTTTTATCCAAAGCATAATATGAACTCATAAACAAAGATTTGGATATCATATCAATAAACATAGATGGTGCTGTGGGACCACATACATAATGTGATTCATCCATTTCTGGATGACCACCAAGCATAAGTCTCCCACGTTTGGGAGCTCCATCCACCCACGTTTGAGTGAAGTCAATGGGGCCGATAGAGCTATCGCGGGCTCTAAGCATAACTCCCTTTATCATTTCTGGCAAAGGTTCACAATATTCCATAAGACACCAGAGTACAAAAAGGGTATTATGAACAATAACATTGGCACATATCAGAAGCACATGCGGAACAATGAAGATATGCATGTGCCTTTATCAAACCGGGTAATGCAAACAAAGCATTACATAATAAATTTCAGATATATAACAACTTCAGGATGAACAATACAAGAATTTTAAAGGACTAGTATAATGCTCAATTGAAGAAGAATTTAGTAGAAATCAAATTTCCAATAGGATGAAAATTGAATAGGCAATCCCCAACAAAGTTTTCAATTCTGATAGAATTTGAATGGTACATTTCCTGAATTGTGTGAGTGACCAAGCATGCTCCAAATCACTAAAAATAGATTTCATTGGAAAGCTGTATCAATCTATTTTCGTATGAACTCAGATTTATAATTTTTTGAGTTCTTAACAGGAAGTTACAACAAATAGAGTAAAGGAAGGTCAGAATTGATCATCCCTGTTTTGCAGACTTGATAGAATCAATTTAAATAGATGTTTCAGAAGGAAAACAGACTTCAAAATTTCTAAATTATATGTTAAAAGAAAGATATGTGAATCTATTTTCCATAGAACTAAGTTTTGTATAATTCAAAATTTTTACTAGAGAGTTATGAGCAATTTAGTAACAGAAGGTCAGAAATTTCAGTCCCTATTTTGCAGAATTTGTAGGGTTAATTGAAACAGAAGTCTTAGTAGGTATTTAGACTCCAAATCATTCAATATCAGTGTCAAAAGAAAGATATTTGAGTCTACTTTCAAATGGATTATGCTTTGCCTAAATCAGAGTTTAGTGCTAAAAGTTAGATCCAAAACAATATATAAAAGCAGATTACCGAAAAATTTCAGATTCATGGCTTTGTATCAAAAGGAAAGAAAGGTTTGGTACTAAGCTGAAATCTTTTAAATTATGAAGTAATAAAAGGAAAACAGAGATTAGGAATTCTGTAGGAAGAGGTTAGAACACTTGCCTTATTTGAGTTTGATTCCCAAATATAGGGAGTTGATGCAAAACCTCAAACAAGGTTTCCACTTCTTCTTCTTCTCCTTCTTCTTCTTCTTCTCTTCTTCTTCTTCTCCTCAAACTAACGTTGGCTGCAAAGTTTCTTTTTAATGGTGCTTTAAATTACTTAGGTTTGGCTCATGCTAAAATAGTGAGGTGGCAAGCATGCATGGGGGTTTAGGTGTCAACTTTAGAATAAATACAAGTGACTCATCCTTGTTAACAACACATGTCCCCCATTTTATTTTATTTTATTTTTATTTACTCAATTCTAAATATTCTATAAATCATATCAAAATTTTATTATTTACTCTTAGGTCCTTAGCCATAAAATTTAATATAATATTATTTAATAAAAAAAATTATTTAAATAATCCTCATATTTACAAACAAGCATTTACTAATTTTTTTTTTTTTTTAAATGGGGGATGTTACAAGCATAGGCAGTGGTACCGCCCGGACGTAGGAAACACTAGATGAGATATTTTTAGGCTCCATGTTTGAATCAACTTGAGGCCTATAATTACCCCTCTCATCCCTGGTTAATACATATAAGCACAGAGAGTTTAAAAGTGATGAAATGCTGTTGCAATCACTTTAGTAATCTCCTCCTCTAGTCTAAGTCTAGAATTCTATTTAGGAGGAGTGTGTATGCTTGTAAAGGTTGTCTCCTAAACCTGTAAAAAAGAGAAGAGGGGTGTAAATGGTGGTTGGTCTTCACCTATTGAAGGAAGACTGATAGTGGATGATGGTGGCCTTGACGGAAAAGGAATCGACGGAGTAGATATAGGTCACGATGACCAAACCATTATAAAATTAGCGTGTTCTCCGGTTTGCATTTATATTGTTGCCATTTACTTTACTGCAAATCAGTTTACTTACTTACAGCCTTCAATACATTTACGAACACGCGTTTCAAGTTAAGTTTCCGAAATTGATTTTCAACGTACGAGAGATTTTCTTAAACTGATATGATTTTATTGTTGCACTAATTCACACCCCCCCCCCTCTTAGTGTCGACTCTTTTCCTAATAGTTGGTATCAGAGCCTCATGATTTCTCATTTGGTTTAACACCAAAGAGAAATAAATCTTTTCGGCTTTCAAGAGGGTCACTCTCTCATTCGTCCTCCCTTGTTCAATGGGACGGACTACACATATTGAAAAACTCGAATGAGAGTTTTCTTGCTTTTTATTAATTTAAATTTATGAAATATGGTGAAAAACATATTTCAAATGTCTTCTTTTCCAATGAACCATTGTAATGATTTGGAGAAGAAGACGTTCTCTCTAAATGCCAGAGCTATAAATGTTCTATTTTGCGCCTTAGATAAAAATGAATTCAATGAGGTTTCTTTGTGTGAAACGACTTTTGATATTTGGCATATTCTCGAAATCACACACGAAGGCACGAATAGAGTTAAAGAGTCTAAAGTCAATCTTTTATTGCATGATTTTGAATTTTTTCGAATGAAGCCAAGCGAAACCATTGTTGATATGTACACTCGTTTTACGAATGTCGTCAATAGTTTAAAAGCTTTTGGCAAATGCTTTTCAAATTTTAAACTTGTTAATAAGATTTTATGATCGTTTTTTAAAAATTGGGATTCGAAAATAACGGCAATACAAGAATCAAAGGACTTGAACCATCTTCCGCTCGAAGAACTAATTTGGTCTGTAATGACCTATGAAATGAGTTTTACGCCATATGTGGCATAAAACGAACTTGAGAACAACCATCCAAAGAACAGGAAGGATTTCGGACTTAGAATAATCGAAGTCCACTAGAGCATAAGCTCAAGTGATGGTGAACTTGAACTTCTCAAGAAATTTTAAAAGTTCATGAAACAACAATCAAAAAATAAAAACAAACTTAAAAAGAATACAAATTGGGATCAATCGAGCTCCTCCGAATACGAGGAGAAAATAAACAAAGGCGAGGTGGCAAACTACGCCTTAACGGCTTTCAACGATGAGGTAATCAAAATGTCCTTAGTTTATTTCGAAATTGCATGATGCTTTTCATGAGTTATTTTTAATTTAGAAAATTATTTAAAAAAAAATTACATGTTTAATAAATAAAAATATAAAAAATTAGGAATCATGCTTATTTAGTAATTTTGAAAATAATCATGAAAATTACATGTGTTATGAAAAAGGAACATAAATGTTAGACTTAAATCATGCTAGATGTTTTAATAATAATGTGTATCTTAATGATTTTTGTATTACTGAAAACACTTTATGAAATCATGCTTGATGAAATAATGTAATGATACATAATGATCGTGCTTAATAAATTTATCTTTTAAAATTATGCATGATGATTTGAAGTAATGATGAGTTTTAGGTGACTTATGCCTTATTGATCTTGGTCGTAAAAAATCTTGCACTTTCGGTTTTAAACATGATATGCGTTTTTGTTCGACATAAAATGATAAAGGCATATTTGTATGAAATCAAATCACTTAGATTAAAACAAAAAGGGGGAATGTATATTTCTCTTGAATATACCTCTAAAGCTTTTCGATTTTTCAACTAGTGATTCTTAGTGATGAATCCATCTTATGTAATCTCTTGAAAATGATCTTGATTTGATGATTTAAATTTAAATGAGTTTTATCTTGATTTTTCAAATTTTATAACTTGAGAATTCTTATGCACGAATCAATATCTCCTATGTTTCATTTATCTACTTATAAAAAAAGAGATTTGTTGAAATAAATCATGTTTTATGATATTCATGAAAAATTAAGACATTATGCATGAATCTGAGTTCTTATGAGAATCTATTTGCGTTTTCTTCATTGAATTGTCTTGAAAAGATGTTTATTATTTTGATGATCCGAATTTGAATAAGTTTTATCAAAATCTTGATTTTGGTTTATTGGAATTACTTGAGATATTTTTTTTAATCAAGATATCATTTTTGTACTCATACAATTTTTCTTGATATTTTACTAAAGAAGAGATTTTCTATGTGAATCATAATATTTTATATGCATGAATTGAGGTCTTGTTCTCCTACAAAATTAAATGAATTTTATCTATATCATGATCTCCTAAGAGTTCTTTTCGTTAATTACTTAATAGGAGATTTGTTAAAATAGATCATGGTTTCTCTTGATTTCTCGAATTTTAGACTTGATCTTTCATTTTTTATGATTGAAATAATGATTGAAACATTGATAATATGAATGCATGAAATACTCATGATAATGTTTTGATGCTCTAAAATGATAGAAATTTTGCTAGCTTGCATACTTCAAGAATAAGTAAAAAGCTTGCTCATCCCAAAAGATGTATAAAATTTTACCAACTTTCATGTGTAAAATTTGCTGGCTCACAAATTGCAAGGAGAAAAACTTTCTAGGAAGCAAAGTTGCTAGCTTATTCAAAAATGATGCATGCAATACTAATGATTTTATTATGATGATGCATTTGATGTATTGTATATCATATATGAGAATCATAATTAAAATTGCACTGACTTGAATTAAATTTAAATTCAAGGTTTATCTCAATTATGATATATTGAAATAAGAATGACACTTTATTTTTGTCATAATTTAAAAATTGATGAATTGCACCATTATTTTGTTATTTCTCTCTTTTTGCCAATGACAAAGGGGGAGAAAGAATTTCTAGCATGCACATCATGAAAAGAGACAAACTTGTTAGCTTGCAAAAGTCAAGAAGATGTAAAAATATGTTAGCTTGCTCATCTCAAAAGAGAAGCAAAGATTGCTAACTTGCATATTTCAAGAAGCAAAAGATGCCTTCTTGAACATCTTAAATATTGCTAGCTTACATGATGTAAAACTCAAAATTTTTGCTAGCTTGCAATGATGATAAAACTTGAGATTTATTATGCAATGATTTGAACTTGAATGTCTAAATACACTTGCTAGTTGCACTTTTCCTTTTTTTTGATGACAAAGGGGAAGAAGTATGATATTATGCATAAGTTTATGATAACATGTTACTTAGATTTTTGAATCCAAGAGTCTCTATCAATATGGCATATTGATAGGGTGAGTTTGTTTAAACTCTGGGAGTTTGTTTAAACTCTGTCATCAATTGGATGTCATCATCAAAAAGGGGGAGATTGTTGAATCTCGGATTTTGATAATGAACCAAATGATAAGCGTTTGTGAATTGATCTACGTTTTTGAGTGATGCTAGATGCTTTGATCAGGATGAGACAATTAAAGCAGGAAGAATCATGTTAGGCCGGTGGAACATGTCAGAAGATTAGACATCGAGCCGAAAGATCGATCGACGTATCGATAGAATGCCTCGGGCTATAGATTTGGGCATCGAGCTATGAAGTGCGGAAATTGCATAAAGGATATCAGAGTTGCAAAGGTCAATTGGCCGATTTTGTTAGGATCGGAGCGGCACTAAGAGGGGGGGGGGGTGAATTAGTGCAGCGGATTAAAACATGTAAGTTTGAAACTGAAATCGTAAATAGGAGGAGATTTCGTTTCGATAGTAACTTGAGTAGATGAAAACCGAAAGCTTGCTGTAATGTAAATAACGGTTTCAGAAAAGTAAATACTCACACATTCAAGGAACACATCAATTTAAAGTGGTTCGGTCAAAATGACCTACATCCACTTGCGAAGCCTTCTTCAACGAGGTTCCCAACTTCCACTAGCAAATCACTTTGAAGGGGAAGGATAAAACCCCTCTTACAACCTTTTATAAGTGGTTCACACTCTTACAAATTTTCAAAGAGAAAGAGGGAGGTGAACACTCAAGCTATTGAAAACAAGACTTGCTAAAGACTTTGCGAAGGCTTTATCTCAATCTCTAACATCTCAAAAGTTGTAATCTCAGCTGAGAATTTGTTAGGATCGGAGCGGCACTAAGAGGGGGGGGGTGAATTAGTGCAGCGGTAAAGTGTGATAAACTTTTGATAATTTGAACACTTTCGGAACCTTCGTACGATAAAAGCAACGATTTAAACAATTTGAAACCGTTTCGATTGCGTTTTAACTTGAAGGGATAAGTAAGACGGAGACAAAGAAGTAGAGCATTAAAGTGCAAATGGTTTGCAGTAATATAAATGACAATAAGTAAATGCAAACTAGAGATCACGCTGATTTTATAGTGGTTCGGTCAAATGACCTACATCCACTTGCGAGGCCCCTCTTTGATGAGGCTCCCACCTTCCACTAGCAAATCTCTTGAAGGGGAAGGGTAAATACCCCTCTTACAACTTTTTACAAGTGGTTCACTCTCTTACAGATTTTCAGCAAGAAAGAAGGAGGTGAACACTAGCAAATTGAAAACAAGACTAGCAAAGACTTTTCTAAGACCTTTCTCTCAATCAATTGCTTCTCAAAAAGTTGTAATCTCAGCTGAGATTTGAGGGGTATTTAAAGGCCTCAAGAGGATTCAAATTTGGGCTCCAAAATTTGAATTCTCTTTGGGTTCCCGATGCTGACGGTGCCACCGCCAGACCCTTCGGTTCACTGGTTGGGCTTCAAATTTATCCCAAACCAAGTCTAATTTTGGCCCAGTAGGCCCCTAACCAGGATATAGGATTATCTCTTATTCCTAATCCTAATTACAAGTGAACTACATAACTAAAAACATCCTAAGCAAGTTTTCAACCGCGAACGTTGAGTCTTGTTCCGGCGAGCTTTCCGACAAACTTCTTCTGACGGACTCCTAGCAAGCTCTCGATCTTGTGATGACTTTAACAAGTAGCCGAGCCTTCTCGGTGATCTCCGTGAACCTCCGACGATCTCTTCGGCGAACTTCCGAAAATTCCGACATGTTCCAAATTTCTTCTCGGTTGGTTCCGGTAGCATCTCCGGCGATTCTTCGGACTCTTAAACGTCCATCGAACTTGACTCCAGTATTCTTGCTTTGTGTTTTCTAGTTATCATAGTTAATCCTGCACACTTAACTCAATAATATGGATTAAATCAATTAACCCATCAATTGATTTTATCATCAAAATTCGAGATTCAACAGAATTGAGGGGTATTTATAAGCCCCAAGAGGATTCAAATTTGGGCTCCAAATTTTGAATTCTCTTAGGTTTCCGAGGCTGGCGATGCCATAGCCTATCGGTGGCGATGCCACCGCCTGTCAGTGTCTGACACTGACAATGTACTGGCAGTGCCACCGCCGGACATCTCGGGTGCTGGGCGGTGCCACCGCTCAGTCCAACGGTGCCACCGCTCACTTCTTGGGTTCTGGGCGATGCCACCACCTAATCTGGCGGTGCCACCACCTACACTATTTCAGCTGACTAGTTGGGCTCAAAACTTGGCCCAAACCAGTCTGAACTCGGGCCCAATTGGCCCCTACTTGGGTTATAGGATTAACACCTAATCCTAACCCTAATTAACGTGCTAACTATGAATTTAAAGACATTTCCTAAGCTATTACAAAGTCCGCAAGTCAAGACTTCTTCTAGCGAGCTTCCGGTGAACTTCCGGCGGTCTTCCGATAAACTCTCGGAAACCATTCTGCGGATCCCGGCAAGCTCCTAGACTTCACGATTTGATTTTGGCGAGTCCCAACGAGCTTCTTCGGCAAGCTCTGATCTTTCTCGGCGAGCTCCGCGAACTTCCAACGAACCTTCCGGCGAGCTTCCGAAAAACCATTCGGCAAGCTCCCTACTCATTCTCGGCTAGTTCCAACAGCATTCCCGACAAACTTTCGAACTTCTATCGAACTCTCGAACTTGCAACGAATCCTTCGTGCTTGACTCCGGCACTTTGTTTCGCTTTATGTCTTCGTCGTTATCGTAGTTAATCCTGCATACATAAGCCAAAACTTTTCTCCGATCTAGACAACTATTACAATGCGAATTGACATTCTATTGCCCGACACGTCATTGGTTGGCGCTTCATCCGATTCTTCAGCGCATCGTCCTCTCTTGCGGCTTATTGCCCAATCGACGGTTGACCTCCGCAACCCCGATATCCTTGGCGCAATTCCGCTCTCCTTGGCCCGATGCCCGACGTCCGAACCCTTATGCCATCCAATATCTTGATGTGATTTCCTTCGGCGCAACGTCAATTCCTCCTGCGTCAACTGTCTAATCCTGATCGAGTAGACCTGCATCACTCAAAATGCAGTTAAACATCTAAACACAATCAATTAGTTTCATCATTAAAATCCAAGATTCAACAATCTCCCCCTTTTTTATGATGACAACTAATTGATTACTAACAGAGTTAACCTTAACTCTCCGGAGTTTAACCAAACTCCCCCTATCAATATGCCTTATTGATAGAAACTCTTGGATTCAAGAATCCAAGCAATATGTCATCATAAACTTATGCATAACATGTCATGTCATCATACTTCTCCCCCTTTGTCATCAACAAAAAGGGGAAGTTCCTACTCTTATGTGTTTAGAGATAAAATGTTCAAATCATTGCATGATAAATATAGTATCAAATTTTATCATCATGCAACCTAGCAATTAAAGATGTGTAAGTTTTAGCATGTTTGTTTTTCTTGAGATAGCAACTGTTTGCTTCTCTTTAGACTATAAGCTAGCAATTTTTATGATATGCAAGTTTTACTACATACAAGCTAGCTTTTCATCACAACATATAAGCATAAAAGCATAGCAAGATTCTTAAGTTCAATCATGGCAGTTCAACACTTGCTTCTTGTGCAAGATTGCACTTTGCTTTTCTTTGCATGTTCTAACTAGCAAAAGCTTTCTCCCCTTTGTTTTTGTCGAAAAGAAGGGAAGAGTACAAGCTAACCAGCATTTGCATCGAGCTAGCAATCTTTCTCCCCCTATGTCATTGCCGAAAAGAATGAGAGGAACCAATGATTTAGACTTTTACATAAACTATGAATTTGCATTAATCAATATTTCAATCATCACATGATACATACAAGACAACAATGCAAAGAAATCATGTCATGAAAGACATCAATTGTTAAACATGATATGATAATAGTCTCAAAATTTTCAATTTGCGATACATGTGATACATTGCGATACACTAAAAAATTTAATGCGATGCTTTTAAGGATACTAACCTATTTTTAATACAAAGCATGGCAAGAGCAATTATATTACAAGTTTTCTAAGTTCTGCATTTTTTTGCTTCTTTCGAGATAGCAATTCTTTGCTTCTCTTTATATATTGCAAGATTTGCAATTCATTGGTAGTGTTCATGATAGCAAGTTCTTTCAATGAAATGATCGAGCTAGCAAATTTTTCTTCCTTTAAAATATGCAGGCTAGTAAACTAACTCCCCCTTTATCATTATCGAAAAGAAGAGAGAAATCAATGGCTAAAAAATATAATCATTATACAAGCCATATTACAAAATCATGTCATAATATCAAGAAAATTCAAGAAGGACATGATTCATTTGACAAATCATTTTAATAGAGCAAAAGAATTATACAACCAAGGATCATGATTAAAATATAGTAATATCAAGTCATGATTCATGATTCATCATTAAGCAAATTAATTTTCAATCATCACATAAGGCGTTTAAAGAATTTTTGAAACATAGGAGAATGATTAATTTAAGCATGCAATGTTTCAATCAAATTTAAGTCATGAATATCAATACTTTCATATTGTGAGTATCAATTCATGAATACCAAAAGATATTATTTGTGATTCCAAATTTGCAAGATCAAGATTATGATTTAGATAAAACTCATTCAAGTCAAATCGTTAACATGAAACTCATAATCAAGTCATCAAAATCAATTTCGAGATTCATAAAATATCATGAAATCATTAATCTCAATCAGATGGGAAAGGTATTTTTTAAGTGATTCTTTTTCATCTAAGCATGCCTTAGTCTTTATATGCCAAATCAAGACAAGCATGAAAGTTCAAGACGTAAAGGCAAAATCTTATAAAACAACTCATCAAGCAAGATTTTAAACATCTATTTTCAAGCCATATAAAGAGTAAGTTAAGGATTCAATTATCTCATGTCATAAATTCCAACAGGCATCTCAAATTATCAACATCACATTAAAAAGATATTTCAAAAAGATATATCGATAAGTGATTCATTTGTATCATTTCATTCATTCGGAAGATTCTCCTCTTTGGTAAATAAATCTAGGAGAACAAATTGAATTAAGGGAGATTTAACATTCAATAAATTCATACATGACAAGCATAGATTTATTGAAAAGACAATAAGATAGAGGATCGCATTTCATTTTTATAAATTTCTATTCATGTGATTTGCTTCTTATAAGCATGCCTTTACCTTTAATAAAATAAGTGTCAACATTTAAGACGGAAAGGTAAAAAACAAATCATCAAGCATGATTCCATAATAACATCCTTTTAATATCTTGATATTCATCATCAAGTATGATTTCAAAAAGTATGTTGAAGAGAAATCATTAAGACCAAATGCATGATACACTCATTTATTTTTAAAATATTCATCATGTTTATTTTCATGAGATTCACAAGTTATATTCAAGAGGAAAATCATCATTTATTTTCAACTCATTAAATTTATCAAATCAACATTTCTTAGATATGCATGATACCAAAACATGGTTTCAAATGTTTAACATATAACATGCATAAATTCAAAAATTGAAAGGAGAAGGGAATAATTCAAAGGTACAAAGATTTCAACCATCTCATAAACAAATGTAAGACCAAGTCATGAATCCAAAATTTCATGAATCATAATAATCAAAATGATCATCAAAGGTAATCTCATGTTATTCCAAGAAATTAATATCATGCTTTTGATAAAACTCATTTCAAATTCAAATCATCAAAATCACTTTTATGGTTCACAAAATTCATAACATAAGTAGATTCATGATTTCATTGATAATATATTTTTCTCTTTTTTTTAAGTATTTCATTTTAAGTGATTGATTTCATGTTAGCATGCTTTTTCATTTATGTTAAATAAAAACATGCATCAACGTTTAGGATCAAAAAATGAATTTCGATCAAGAGAATCCGAAAATGAAATTTAACACTTTCATGCATTCGGACATGGTATTGCCATATGTTTTTCAAATACACTCATGAAAATAACACATGCTTATCATCATGTATATTTTTATGAGATTCATAAGATTGGTAAAATAAATTCATTAATCTCAATAGGATAGAAATTTTATTTTCATTTCATACAATTGATTTCATGTGAGGGTATTCAAGTCTTTTGTGAAAACATGTATCATCATTTAAAATCGAAACATAAGTTTCGTCATGAAACCGTCAAGACCAAACACATCATGATATCACATCTATCATCAAAAGACTATCAAGAAATTCATACATAGATGTACATGCACTATGTCATCTTAATATGTCATGAGAATATCATCTTAATATGTCATGAGAATATCATCTTAATTAGTCATAAAAATGATTAGACCAAAAACATGTTAATCTAAAATGAGAGTTTCAAATGAACATTTACTTCAAAAACTCATGCATGACATAAAATCATCAAGATACACATGCATGGATTAATCCTAAGCATTATCACATATCATATAATTATCATCCCTAATGTTGCATACATCATTCAACATTTCAAAACATAACATGCATGAAATCTTAGCAATATACTTTTCATGATCAAATTTTTAATTTTTCAAATATGCTAAAAAGAAAAACATGATATAATTTTTGAAAAATAATTTTTTATTTCGTATTCCTACTATCTAAATTAAGCACTCATGGAAAACTTCAAGTAATTTCAAAATAATTCAAGAGAGTTGAGTTACTTACCTTATAGTCGAAGCCCGTTAAAGCCAAATTCGTCGTTTCACCTTTGGAAGTTCTTGATTCATCGTTGGTTGCCTTCCTCTTCTTTAGCCTCTTCCTCCATTCAAGTTCATTATTTATTTTAAATTTTTATTTAATAAACTTATTAAGATTTAGTGTTTGAAGTTCAAGTTCTTCATTGTCCTCATCACTTGAGTCATAGCTCAAGTGGTATTCATTTGTCCGGAATTCCAAATCCTTCCTATTCTTTGGAAGGTGGTTCAAGTGCTCATTGAGTTCAAAGTATTCCAAAAGTGTTATTTCATAGGTCATTAACGACCCGATTAATCCTTCTAATGGAAAATCAATTAAATTTTTTATCTCTTGTATTGCGGTTATTTTAGGATCCTACCTTTTTGGAAGGGATCTTAAGATCTTGCTTACGAGATCAAAATTCAAAAAGGATTTACCAAGAACTCTTAGATTATTGATGACATCCGCGAAACGGGTGTACATGTCGCCTATAGTCTCACTTGGTTGCATTCGAAAAAGCTCAAAATCATGCAATAAAATGTTAACTTTCGAGTCTTTGACTCTACTAGTTCCCTCGTGCGTGATTTCAAGTGTTCGCCAAATATCAAAAGCCGTTTCGCACGTAGAAATCCAATTGAAATTATTTTTGTCCAAAGCACAAAATAAGGCATTCATAGCCTTTGCGTTTAAAGAAAAATACTTCTTCTCCAAATCCGACCATTCGTTCATCGGTTTAGAGGGAAGTTGAAAACCGTTTTCAACAATATTCCATAAATCCAAATTTATATAAATCAAGAAAACTCTCATTCGAGTTTTCCAATAAGTGTAGTCCAATCCGTTAAACAACGGTGGATGAACAACCGATAAACCCTCTTGAGAGCCATGAAGAGTCATTTCTCTCGGGTGTAAATCCGAAATGAGAAATACCAGGCTCTGATACCTATTGTTTGGATCGGAGCGGCACTAAGAGGGGGGGGTGAATTAGTGCAGCAGATTAAAACTTGTAAGTTTGAAACCGAATTCGTAAATACGAGGAGATTTCGTTTCGATAGTAACTTGAGTAGATGAAAACCGAAAGCTTGCTGCAATATAAATAATGATTTTAGAAAAGTAAATACTCACACATTCAAGGAACACATCAATTTAAAGTGGTTCGGTCAAAATGACCTACATCCACTTGCGAAGCCTTCTTCAACGAGGCTCCCAACTTCCACTAGCAAATCACTTTGAAGGGGAAGGACAAATACCCCTCTTACAATCTTTTACAAGTGGTTCACACTCTTACAAATTTTCAAAGAGAAAGAGGGAGGTGAACACTCAAGCTATTGAAAACAAGACTTGATAAAGACTTTGCGAAGGCTTTATCTCAATCTTTAACTTCTCAAAGGTTGTAATCTCAGTTGAGAATTGAGGGGTATTTATAGGCCCCAAGAGGATTCAAATTTGGGCTCCAAATTTTGAATTCTCTTGGGTTTCCGAGGCTGGCGGTGCCACCGCCTGTTAGTGTCTGACATTGATAGTGTACTAGCGGTGCCACCGCCCAGTCCGACGGTGCCACCGCTAGACCTATCGGGTGCTGGGCGGTGCCACCGCTCAATTCTCGGGTTTTGGGCGGTGCCACCACCTAATCTGGCGGTGCCACCGCCTACACTATTTCAGCTCACTGGTTGGGCTCAAAACTTGGCCCAAACCAGTCCGAACTCGGGCCCAATTGGCCCCTACTTGGGTTATAGGATTAACACCTAATCCTAATCCTAATTAACGTGCTAACTATAAATTTAAAGACATTTCCTAAGCTATTACAAAGTCAGCAAGTCAAGACTTCTTCCGGCGAGCTTCCGGTGAACTTCCGGCGATCTTCCGATAAACTCTCGGAAACCATTCTGCGGACTCCCGGCAAGCTCCTAGACTTCACGATTTGATCTTGGCGAGTTCCAACGAGCTTCTTCAGCAAGCTCCGATCTTTCTCGACGAGCTCCGCGAACTTCCAATGAATCTTCTGGCGAACTTCCGAAAAACCATTCGGCAAGCTCCCTACTCATTCTTGGCTAGTTCCGGCAGCATTCCCGACGAACCTTCAGACTTCTGTCGAACTCTCGAAATTGCAACGAATCCTTCACGCTTGACTCCGGCACTTTGTTTCGCTTTATGTCTTCGTCGTTATCGTAGTTAATCCTGCACACATAAGCCAAAACTTTACTCCGATCTAGACAACTATTACAACGCGAATTGATATTCTATTGCCCGACACGTCATTGGTTGGCACTTCGTCCGATTCTTCAACGCATCGTCTTGTCTTGCGGCTTGTTGCCCAATCAGCGGTTGACCTCCGCAACCCTGATATCCTTGGTGCAATTCCGCTCTCCTTGGCCCGATGCCCGATGTCCGAACCCTTATACCATCCAATATCTTGATGTGATCTCCTCCGGCGTAACGTCAATTCCTCTTGCGTCAACTGTCTAATCCTGATCGAGTAGACCTGCATCACTCAAAATGCATTTAAACATCTAAACACAATCAATTAGTTTCATAATCAAAATCCGAGATTTAACAGATTTGGCAATAGGCTACAATAGAGGACGATGCGTTGAAGAATCGGACGAAGCGTCGATGGACCAATGACATGCTGGACAACATGATTCATACTTAGTAATAAATTTCTAGATCGAAATGTGTTTTTACATATACAGGATTAATTACGATAGCAAGGCATAAAGTAAAATGAAATCCCGGAGTCAAGAACACAATTTCATTGAAAGTTCGAGAGTTCGTCAGAAGTCCAGACGTTCGTCGAAAGTCCAAACGTTCGTCGGAAGTTCTGCGGGAACCAGCCGAGAAGTCTTGGAGCTTGCTAGAGAAGCTCGTCGGAACTCATGAAGAAAATCGTCGTGAAGTCCAAGAGCTTGCCGGGAGTCCGCTGGAACATTGCCGAGAGATCGTCGGAAGTTCGTTAGAAGATCGTCGAAAGCCTACCCGAAGAAACCAAGGCTTATGGACTTGTTTAGCTTAAGTATGTCTTAGATTTTGTAGTTAGCACATAATTTGGATTGGATTTGAGCCAACCCAATTATGGGCCAGTTGGGCCCAATGAAAGGCCCAAATATACCCAAAAAGTAACACCGTCATGGCATAGTCTTTGAGACTGTGTCAGGTGGTGGTACCGCCCCTGGCAAGGTGCCAAGCGGTGGTACCGCCCAGTGGCCCAATGCCAAGTAGTGGTACCACCTAGTGCAGTGTCAGTGTTAGACTGACACTGGTGGTGGTACCGCCCAGCACAAGCGGTGGTATCGTCCGGACCTAGGAAACCCGGGATGAGATGTTTTTAGGCTCCAAGTTTGAATTAACTTGAGGACTATAAATACTCCTCTCATCCTTGGTTAATACATACAAGTACAGAGAGTTTAAAAGTGAAGAAACGCTAATGCTATCACTTAAGTAATCCCCTCCTCTAGTCTAAGTCTAGAATTCTTTTTAGGATGGGTGTGTGTGCCTATAAAGGTTGTCTCCTAAACCTGTGAAAATGAGAAGAGGGGTATAAAAGGTGGTTAGTCTTCGCCTATTGAAGGATGACCGATAGTGTATGCCGGTGGCCTCGACAGAAGAGGAATCGTCGGAATGGATGTAGGTCACGACGACCAAACCACTATAAAATTAGCGTGTTCTCTAGTTTACATTTGTATTATTGCCATTTACTTTACTGCAAACCATTTTACTTGCTTACTGCCTTCAATATATTTACGGATACACATTTCAAGTTAAGTTTCCAAAATCGGTTTTCAACATACGAGAGATTTTCTAAAACCGACATGATTTTACCGCTGCACTAATTCACCCCCTCTTAGTGCCAACTCTTTTCCTAACTCTGGTGTCAAAAAAATGATCAAACAACTTTTATGGTACCTCATTATTATGTTAAGACAATTTTTTTTTTGTTTTTGAGACAATGTGATAAATTTCGCTCAAACTTTTATATCCTTTAAATTTGATCACTATTTTGTTTTTCTAGCGAAATAGCGTTTATGCAACTTATATAGTGCTATATTATTTTTTAAGTTAAAAATTAATATTTTTGAATGGTGCATTAAAATCATACGAATTTTTTACTTTCGATAATAGTTTTTTATAGTCACGTTTGTTTCTAAAACAACATTATATGACTTCTCTAATATTGTATCATTGTGTTATGCTAGAACTTTTTGTTTTTTAATGACACAATAATATATCACAAACTTTCCACTTTCGATATTTTTTTTCACTATCACGCTTTTTCATAAAACAACCTTCATACAAATTTTCCCATGGTACATTATTTTGTTAGTTTAAATTCTATGTTTTTTAAATAGTGCTGTAAAATCGTACCAACTTTCAACTTCTGACGCTTTTCTGCTGTCGTATTATTTTAAAATAATATTTGTATGACTTCCCATGCAGTACTATTGTATGCTGTAAGAAAACTATATGCCACATATCATATAAGAAAATTATAAAAATATCTATAATTTACTTTTTTATTCTATATAATACACTAAATTGGGTCGATGGAGCTATAATTGATTGGGCAGCTCAGAATTGGTATACCGAATTGGTCCTAACGAATTGTGTCATCCAATTGAGTCCAATAATCAGTTCAATCAATTAAATCAGTCAAACAAAATAGGATCAAGATTGCCGTCAAATTCAAGGTCAAAATTTGGGTTGGGTCAACTCGGCCAATCGCACCGAAGAAATTTCACGAGGCCGACTACCGGCTATTTCCACGGCGTCATCTCCGCCCAACATCGCAGAATCCTCACCGGCGACCGGCACCCTGGCACTGCAGCGCCGTGCGCCGCCTGCCAGCAAACACCTCGGCCAACATCGCCTGCGGCGACGCGGCCTCCGTCGACACAATATCCGATTTCATGACTGTGTTTCCTAATTCGAATTAGGAAACACAGTCAAAATTAACGACCCCTTTCTCAGACTCCAAATCGGATATCATGGTTTCCTATTCCGAATCAGACAACGTAAAGAGTTCTTATATATACTATTGTGCCCTCTAAGTTCCCTTCACCGGCTTGGAGAGAAGTAAGCACAAGGTATGTTAATGGCGGAAGAAATCTACGAAGAGCCTTCCGGAGGATACAAGTTCACACCAACGGATCGCATATTGATTGTGGAGTACCTTCACAAGAAGGCCAATGACGCTCCCGTCCCTCTCGACCTCATCCCCGAAGCAGACGTCTATGCTCGAGAGCCATGGTGGCTGAGCTACGAGTTCGAGTACGCTGCGGAGAAGGGCGAGTTCTACTACTTCACCAGGATGAAGCGGTCCAACGCTTCCAACGGCAGGCTGAGCCGCATCGTCGGCGGGTTCGGCCACTGGAGAGCGAGCATCGAACGGAAGAGTGTCACCGACGAGGAGGGTCGCGTCATCGGGACTCGTATGGGTTTCAAGTTCTTCGTAGATGTGATCGATCGCCAAAGCAACAAGAAGAGGACCACGGGCACCAAGTGGGTCATGTACGAGTACAGGCTTTCCGGCCATTTGGCCCATACGCGTGTGGACAAGGAGGTGATCTTGTGCCACTTCAAGCCGTCGGGAAGGGGCATCTTCAGCATCGGGCGGCAGCCTACACATCAATATGAACTGAGCTCGGGGTGGCAGAGCGAGGAAGCCTATGCCGACACAACGCATGGTGTTAATCCCAGCTGTGACACCATGATCAAGGCGGAGGAGGCTGGCGGTTTCGCAGCTGCATCTCTCGCTGCGACGCCGCTGGGGCAGCAAGCAGGATACGAACACGACCCCACGCCTGTGCAGCAATTACTGCTGCCCTTGAGCGCCGCCGTGCCACCCCACGCAAGATACGAATTTGATGACCTGCTAGAATCGATTGTGGATAACACCAGCAAACCTAATGTGTCAGGGCCGGTCATGCAAACTGCAACGGCAGCTTGCTATGACCGCCGCCGTCCGTTGTCTTCTGCGCAAGGCTGGCTGGCCCAGAATCCCTTGGTGGAGGGGAACAGCACGCCGTATCACGAGGATTCACCCAGGAAGAATCTGACGGGCAGCAGCAACAGTGGATGGACTCTGCAACAGAGCGGACAATCACAGTTTTCTTGGGTTGAAGACAGCAGACACTGCTTTCGAAGCCGCCGTATTGCAGAGTGGAGTCAAGTGCACTTTGCCAATCCATCTGAAACAAGCTACAACAATGGGCAACCAGTTCTGACTAGGAGCAGCAATAAGCAAGGGTCACCGGAGCCAACCGTCTTCAACGACGACTCAGGCACTTGAGGCACACAAACCATATGCATCACGAGAGAGAGAGATGGTATTGCTTCCTGCAGGAGTTAGCGTTGTCTTCTTCTTTTACGCGTGTGTTTCGCGTGATATAAAATAATTCCACTCCGTACGATGTTCACAAACATCTGAAATAATATTTGGTCATACAGTTCACAGAAACAATAATTCTATTGGCATTTCGTATTATGTAGCAATTATTAAAGATTCTAAATATTCATAAAATATGATAGTTGCATACCCAATATACTATTAAATCAGAACCCACACGAGTGTGTCATACACACCCATTCCTATGCTTAGACCAAGTTCTCTAACTGATCAAAGACGCTTTTGCTGAGTCTAGATCAAAACTAATATCAGCCATTAAAGCAAGATATGGCTCACTAAACCAAGTCAAATGTCAACTGCTAAAGCACCAATCCCAACCATAGAAGCAAAGGGCGACTTATCCATGTTAGCTTCATATCAGCACACCACTTGATTAAATTCTAATTCAAGTAGGACTCAGGCCTCAGAAAAAAATGGATGGCTAGAATAAAGCTACGCATGCAGGAGAAGCACACCTCCTTGTGTGCGAGTAACTCTTTGCGCACCTAAGAATTACCTCATTACCTGGTCTCTAAGGAGTCCTGATCACTTTAGGATTCTTTCAATCATAGCTTATAACGTAAGGAGGTCGCAGCCCCTCTTCTATCCATGGGGAGATCAAAGAATCATAGCCTTCCTCAAGTTGTATGTGTCTAGGTTGAACCAGCGACTTCCCCAACTCCTCTTCTCTCCATCACAACAAGAGCAGCCATGCTTCTCCTTGATCGAGAGCAGGAGAGGGAGAGATTAAAAAGAGGAAGAGAAGAAAAGGAGAAGCAAAAGACAACAAGCAGCAACATCACCTTCCATCTGCCTTCTTCTTGATAGGAGCCTCTAGGAGAGTCTAGGCCCTCATCTTCGACCCTTCTAGCAAGTCAATTTCCTCAATGTTTTCCTAACTTTATATCATAGCCCAGGAGAAGGTCTTAATAGCAGAAAACTCAACATAATAGCACCAAAGCTTGCAACAATCGATTTTGCTAAGAGATAATATGCTCAACTTATGGTAGAAATCCATAGTAGAATTCAACATCAACCAGTGACTTTATCTTCAACTCGATATCCAAAGACATGACAAGGGGTGTTATCTTTTGTCTTTTGCAGCACAAAGGCGTGTTGTCGATTGAGAGATTAAGAAGGAAAGAAAAGGGAATTGACAGCAAGCATTTTGTAGCCATTTGTCCATGCTTGCCATGCAAGAACTTCTAAGCAATTATCACTCAAAAATTCTTTGCTTTAGTTTCTAATTTTAAATACTTTAAATTCATAGCAAGAGTTAACTAATTCTTCTTTCTAAGTTATGTTTATTACAGAAAAGATATAATTTCTCCATTAAAACTTTCATCCAAGAAATGGAATCAGATTAATTAAAGATCCTCAAACCCGTACAATAAATTAAAGATACTTTCATAAGCTGTAGTGTGATTAAAATTTAAAAAAAGAAATACTATGTCTCTAAAAATGCATTTCAAAATATTAAGTTCAAAGGCAACAAATGTAAGGTTTTATATATACATATAAAAATCATGATTATGCTCCTATTATGCGAAAAATTTTAATAGTAAAAATTAAAATTAAATAATGATAGATCAGATATATGATGCATATTTTTTGATGTCATTCAGAAAGTATTTATTTGATCTACAAATACGTCATTGTCGGATCCAAAAGTTATAATGATGTCAATTTACAAGAAAAACTACAATCGCCTTCTCTTTTGTCTTTATCCTTCGTAGAACCATTATGAACGATGGATTAGGGACTCAAGAAGATTGAGAATAGATCTATAATCTTAATGACTGGTTGTATATCCCTAAGCGATCCTACCCTTTTATAGGCGAGAGCAAAGGCTCAAGAATTTTAATTAAGAGAGTCTCTCCCATCAAAACCATCGCTTGAGAAATCCTATTATAATTGGACTTTTCTTCTATTGGTCGATAGCCATCGTCAAAATCCAAATAAATTTATAATATATCTTACCTAATTAGATAGCATCATATTATCTAACATTCTCTCACATAACCCATTAATTAATATTATATAAAAATTTTAAAATTAAAATAAATAATATAAAATTTTATTTCAAAATAACTTTACATAATTAGATTCTAAAATTTCTGAAAAGCATTTTATACAAGGCTAGAATTTTAAAATAAGCTAATAAATTAAATAGGTATAATAATAATATATTAAGTTTAACTACTAATGCAAGTCATGTTGAATCTCGGATTTTGATGATAAAGTCAATTGTCATTTATTATCTAATCTATATGTTGAGATAAGTGTGCAGGATTAACAACGATGAAAGTGAGACATGCAGCAGGAGTTGCGCCGGAGTCAAGACAATAATCACGTTGGGAGTTCGAGAGTGCAACGGAAGTTCGGATAGTCGTCGGAGGTTCTGTGGGAACAAATCCGAGAAGTCCATAAGCTTGCCAAAGAAGCTCGTCGGAACTCGCCAAGTGAATCGTCGCAAGTCCAGGAGTTTGCCGGAAGTCCGTAGGAGCATCACCGAGGGTTCATCGGATGATCGACGGAAGTTCGCCGGAAGCTTGCCGGAAGAAGCGATTGACGCATCGGAGCAAGTTGCAGTAAATGTCTTAGAAAAAATCGTAGTTAGCACTTTGATTCAGTTGGAAATGGGAGGTGATCCCATTAACTTAATCTTGGGGCAATTGGGCCCCTGTAAAACCCGAATTGGGCCGAATGGATCAACCCATTCGGACCCTGATTTCTGCCAAGCGGTTGAACCGCCCAAGGTAGGAGGTTGCACCACTTGGGCTCAGTCTCCGAGCGAGACTGGGAGGTGCAACCGCTCCAGCCAGGCGGTGGCACCGCTTGGGGCTCAGTCTCCGAGCGAGACTGGGCGGTGCTGTAACATCCCTCATTTCTGAATTTTCGTAGAAGTTCCTAGTTGTAATATAAGTATCTATTTTAAAATTTGATAAAAAGTCAAAGTATGAATCTGAGAACTTATTCATAAGATTTGGAAAATTTGTTCAAAAAAAAAAAAATCTGAGGACCTATATGTAAACCCTGAGGACCTAATCGTAAATATAATAATATAAGGACTAAACTGCAAAATACACAAAAATACAAATCCCATCGTTTAAGGCTCTCTGCCTTCGTTCTTAAGGAAGCAGAAAAGGCAGCTCCGTGGATGATCAGGGAAAGAAAGAAAGAAAGAAAGAAGAAGAAGAAGAAGAAGAAAAAAAAAAAAATTGGGCCTTTAAGGTTTCTTGCTCAAATCTTCTCATTTAGGGCTATAATTCTCAAAGGCAAGTGTTCTAACCCCATCCTACAGAAGTATTAGTCTATGTTCCTATATTGATTCTGAAAGATTTATGCTTAGAATCTGATATTTCTCTCTTTGGACATAAAACCAAGGATCTGAAATTTTTTTGGTAAACTGACCCCTATGCACTATTTCAGCTATAAATTTTAGCACCAAAGGTGGATTCAGGCAAGACCTAGCTCGTTTGAAATTAGACTCTTATATCTTTCTTTTGACACTGATTTTGTAGATTTTGGACACCGAATACTTACGCAAACGTCTATTTCAAATGAGCTTATAGATGCTGCAGAACAGGGATCAACATTTCTAACCTTTCAATACTAAAATACCTATAAGTCCCTGTTGGAAATTCTGATTTGTACCAAACTGATTTCATAAGAAACTAGACTTGTAGACTTTTCTTTTGACATATGGATTAAAAAATTTGGAATTCAAATGCCTACCCTATTATCTGTTGAATCCGATCCTATGAATTCTGCAAGACAATGATTTTGTTTTTGACCTTGTGTTACCAAATCAAAGGTAACTCCTTGTTGGAAACCATGATTCGTACGAAACTTGTTTCAACAGAAAATAGATTGATATATTTTTTGACAGTAGCCTTCTTGAGGGTATTGGAGCATAATTGACAATCTGAATCATTTGTTCAATGTGCCTCTTGAATTCAGCTAGAAATCGAGCTTTGATCGATTTCGTATCTTCTGTTTTCGTTCATTTGGAAATAGATTTTGTTCAGTTCCTTTCACTCAATTGTGGCTTATATTAATGTTTGAATTCTCGTTTGCTCTGGTCTATAAATTATTATCATTCCTGAACATATTGTGTAACGTTTATGCTATATCACATTGACTTATATAGGCACATGTATAACCCATTGTTTTGCATTTGCTTTCGATGTGTGCCTATTCTAGTTTCTTTCCTTTGGATTTCAAATTCATCTAACATTCTTATCTGAATTGAGTTGTATGTGATTGCTTTGATTCCATATGTGCCCTTGCTTTCAATTCCTTTCAAACCTGAATATAATTGTGAAAGATTATTGCTTACTTCGGATTGACTCGTAAAGGCACATGTACGTTTTGTTGTTTCGCGTGTGCTTCCGATATGTGCTATTCATTGTTCGTACTATCTTTTTGTACTCTGGTGTTTGTGGGATATTGTGAACCTTCGCTAGAAATGGTGAAGGGAGTTATGCATAGAGCCTGAGATGCTCTACCGGCCCCCTATGACTTCACTCAGACGTGGGTGGATGGAGCTCCCAGACGTGGGAGACCTCCCAGATGTGGGAGACTTATGTTTGGTGGTCATTCAGAAATGGATGTACCATATTATGTTATGGTCCCACTTCACCTTCTGTATGTTTGATATGATATCCAGAGCTTTGGTTATGTGTTTCTATACATGCTTTGGATAAGAATGATATGAATGCAACGTCAAAAACGACGTTTGAGCTTCTGTTTGGTATTTGTTATTGATATGCTTCGAAATGTTCCAAATGCCATTGATATGCTCCGGAACATTTCATACGCCATTGATAAGCTCCGAAATGTTTCACTCATTTTCGATATGCTTCGAAATGTTCCATATGCCATTGAAATGCTCCGGAACATTTCATACGCCATTGATAAGCTCCAAAATGTTTCATTCATTATTGATATGCTTCGAAATGTTCCATATGCCGTTGATATGCTCCGGAACATTTCATACGCCATTGATAAGCTCCGAAATGTTTCATTCATTGTTAATATGCTTCGAAATGTTCCATATGCCGTTGATATGCTCTGGAACATTTCATACGCCATTGATAAGCTCTGAAATGTTTCATTTGTTTTTGATATGCTCCGAAATGTTTCATTCGTGGTTGATATGCTCCAATTACTCTATGCCCCATCTGTTATGAACCAAATATGTTTGATTGAAATGACAATTGTGATTCTGCACCTAATGATATTACGTCTATGAATTCTTATATTCTGCCTTGTATTTCGAAACTTTATCTCTTTGAAAATTGTCCTCTTTTGACATGGATATGTTAGTCACTTGCTGAGCTCTATATGCTCACCCCGTTGTTGTATAAATTTTTCAGGATAGCTTGTTGCTTGCTTAAATGTTAAGATTGGGCTGAGGCGGTGGAAAGCTAAAAGATTTTGGGTAGATCTTTATTAGTATATATGTTTTTGTTGTATAAGCACACGTTGCATCTAATGAAATATTGACGATGAATCTAAACTTGTGGATTTTGTATAAGTTTAAAGGACCTCTAATGTTTAAGATTCTGGAATGTTAAGTTTAATGTATGATGATATGAACTTGTGGTGAATAGTTGGAGTTCTGATTGTATAATTTATTTAGCTTGTGGATTTATAAATGTTGTTCATGTTTGACAAGTTGGCTTAGGTTGCCATAAATGAGAATTATCGAGTGATGTGATATATGATTATAAACTGCACAGGTTTTATAGATGTGAATTTGATAGAATATTTTTCAGTGTCCTAAAATGTTAGTTTGGATCCTGGATTGATTTGTTTTCTTGAATTTTAATATCATTGATATTTTGAGGGGCGTGTCAGAGGTTGTATCAGAGCATGATTTGATGATTACTGAAATATTTGATATGATGACGTGCAAAATATATTGAGGTGTAGTAAACTATAGTGATTGGTGGAAATTTTCTTTGATGCATTTTAGGAATCTAGGATGATAAGGACATTTAGTCCTCCTACTTCATCTGGTTTTGATTAATTAAGTGGAATGAAAGGGGTAATCGGGGATATTAAATCAAAGTAGCGCAATGAAAGCATGGTGAACCTAATTTCATTGGTGGTAGAAAAATGGATGATGCAAACGGAGAAGATATTTGATGTTCAAAATTGTTCTAATGATCGAAAGATTTCTTTTGCCACATTATATTGGAAATAGAGGCTGATCATTAATCGGAACAATGAAAAGAATTTTTGAAGATCAATAGCGAGAATGACAAGGACAAGTTTACCAATAAAAATATGATTGGAAATGAATTAGAAAGTAATAACAAGAGGGTCAAGACATTTGGATTTGAAATGGGAAGTCACTACAAAAGACTAAATCACATGTGAATTGCAAGTTAAATTATGAAACAAGTTTGTGCTTTCGGGTGACTGGAGTCTATTTTGCTTGTAGAAAGTTGGATCATAAAATAAAAGAATGCCCGTTGAACAAGAAAAAAAGAGTCACTGCCTCATAAATCATCAGCCCATGTCAGATTGTATGCTATCACTGAATATGATTCTAAAACTTCTGAATTAGTGATCAAAGGTATTATGCATGTTTATGAAAGAATACAAATATTTGTTTGACCATGGGTCCTATCTACGATTTGATTCGTAACATGTTGCTTATTACTTGGGCATTCAACCTAGACCACTACATTATGTGATATATGTAAATACAATCATTGGAGATTCTTTGATAACGAATTTGAATCTGGTCCTCTTGTCTGATTTTATTGGAGAACTTGAACTTTTTGCTGATTTAGTTCTCCTAAAGATTTTGAGTTTTGATATTATACTTGGTATGGATTGACTATCTTCCTATCATACCCGTATGAATTGGTATATAACAAATGATTACTTTTTGCATATTTGATCAATCGATCTTTTATTTCAGAGTATTGGACATGATTTATCTCCTTGCCTAATGTATCCCAGGATGACTTGCTTGGATTACCTCCAAACGTGACTTTGCTTTTGATTTGGTCTTTGGGATAATCCCAATATCTAAGCCTCTCTACAGAATGACATCATTTGAGTAAGTGGAATTAGAAAAGCAACTACAAGGACTATTAAATAAGATTTTATTTGGCTTAATAATTCATCATGGGGTGCTCCGGTGTTAGTTAAAAAGATGGATGGAACATTGAGGCTTTGTATTGATTATAGACAGTTGAATCAGGTGACCATCAAAAACAAGTATCCCATACCTAGAATTGATGATTTGTTTGATCAACTGCAGGGTGCACAGGTATTCTCTAAAATTGATTTGAGGTTAGGTTACTATCAGTTGAAGATCGAGGAGGAGGATATTCCAAAAACAGCTTTCAGAACTCGATATGGTCACTATGAATTCTTGGTGATGCCTTTTGGTTTGACTAATGCCCCTGCAGCTTTTATGGAACTAATGAATAGGATATTTCAACCGCTCTTGGATGGCTATGTAATTGTATTTATTGATGACATATTGGTGTATTCAAAGAGTAATCAGGAGCATGAGGAACACTTGAGAAATGTATTATCCATTCTAAGAGAAAAGAAGTTATATGCAAAGTTCAATAGATATGAATTGTGGTTGAATGAAGTTGCTTTCTTAGGCCATGTGATTTCAGGGAAGGGTATATCTGTTGATCCAAAGAAAATAGAAGCTATAGTTGAATGGGAAGTACCAACAAATGTAATAGAAATTAGAAGCTTCTTGGGCATGGCAGGTTATTACAGGAGATTTGTGGAGGGATTTTCTCGAATCACTCAACCTCTCACCAACCTCACTAAGAAGAATGTGAAATTTGTATGGGGTGATGATTGTGAGCAAAGTTTTCAAGAGTTAAAAAGAAGATTGACTAATGCCCCTATTCTCACTATTCCAAGTGGTAGTGAGGGATTTGTAGTTTATACTGATGCTTCAAGAAAGGGCCTTGGATGTGTTTTGATGCAGGAAGGGAGAGTAATTGCTTATGCTTCTAGGCAACTAAAAGGTTATGAATTGAATTATCCAACTCATGATTTGGAATTGGCAGCAATTATTTTTGCTCTAAAGATTTGGAGACATTATTGTATGGTCGACAATTTAAAATTTTTACTAATCACAAGAGTTTAAAATATATTTTCACTCAGAAAGAGTTAAACATGAGGCAACGAAGATGGATAGAACTTCTGAAGGATTATGATTGTGCCATCCGTTATCACCCGAGCAAAGCCAATGTTGTAGCTGATGCACTTAGTAGAAAATTTACAAGTTTTATGGCTAGTTTGGTCGTAAAGCAATGGAAGTTATTCGAAGAAAATTTTGATTTGAATGCTCTGAGGAAAGAGCAAGACTCAATGATATTGATGGCCTCCATTCAGGTGCAATCTGATCTTATTCAACCAATTAAGGAAGGACAATTACGAGATCCACGTTTAATCTACTTGATGAATGAAGTAGAAAAGGAATTGAAGCTAAAATTTCAAGTTTCAAAGGAGGGCCTATTGAGATTTGGGGATAGAGTATGTGTACCTAATGAACCAGATATCAAGAACCAAATCCTAAAGGAAAGTTAAGCACAAGAATGGGTTGGTTCTCTCGCTTACAGGATTGCCTTGCCACCATCGTTGAGTCATACCCATAATATATTCCATGTTTCAATGATTAGAAAGTATATATCTGATCCTTCTCATATCATTAAGTATGAGCTGATGGAAATCGATAAAGATTTATCTTATGAGGAAGAGCCCAATTAGATTGTTGATAAGAAAGAAAAGATCCTAAGGAATCGGGTCATCCCTCTGGTTCAAGTAATTTGGAAACATCATTCTAGAGAAGAAACAACCTGGGAGCTAGAGGAGGAAATGAAAAAGGTCTATCCCCATCTTTCATCGATAGAGGTATGTTAAATTCAGAGGACTAAAATTTTCTTTTAAGGGGGGGAGAGTGTAACATCCCTCATTTCTGAATTTTCGTATAAGTTCCAAGTTGTAATATAAGTATCTATTTTAAATTTGATAAAAAGTCAAAGTATGAATCTGAGAACTTATTCATAAGATTTGGAGGATTTGTTCAAAAAAAAAAAATCTGAGGACCTATATGTAAACTCTGAGGACCTAATCGTAAATATAATAATACAAGGACTAAACTGCAAAATGCACAAAAATACAAATCCCACCGTTTAAGCCTCTCTGCCTTCGTTCTTAAGGAAGCAGAGAAGGCAGCTGCGTGGATGATCAGGGAAAGAAAGAAAGAAAGAAAGAAGAAGAAGAAGAAGAAGAAGAAAAATTGGGGCTTTAAGGTTTCTTGCTCAAATCGTCTCATTTAGGGCTATAATTCTCAAAAGCAAGTGTTCTAACCCCATCCTACAGAAGTATTAGTCTATGTTCCTATATTGATTCTGAAAGATTTATGCTTAGAATATGATATTTCTCTCTTTGGACATAAAACCAAGGATCTGAAATTTTTTCGGTACACTAACCCCTACGCACTGTTTCAGCTATAAATTTTAGCATCAAATGTTGATTTAGGCAAGACCTAGCTCGTTCGAAATTAGACTCTTATATCTTTCTTTTGAAACTGATTTTGTAGATTTTGGACACCGAATACTTACCCAAACTTCTATTTCAAATGAGCCTATAGATGCTGGAGAACAGGGATCAACATTTCTAACCTTTCGATACTAAAATACCTATAAGTCCCTGTTGGAAATTCTGATTTATACCAAACTGATTTCGTTCGAAACTAGACTTGTAGACCTTTCTTTTGACATATAGATTGAAAAATTTAAATTCAAATTCCTACCCTATTATCTGTTGAATCCGATCCTATGAATTCTGTAAGACAATGATTTTGTTTTTGACCTTGTGTTACCAAATCAAAATTAACTCCTTGTTGGAAACCATGATTCGTACGAAACTTGTTTCAACAGAAAATATATTGATATATCTTTTGACAATAGCCTTCTTGAGGGTATTGGAGCATAATTGACAATCTAAATCATTTGTTCAATGTGCCTCTTGAATTCAGCTAGAAATCGAGCTTTGATCGATTTCGTATCTTCTGTTTTCGTTCATTTGGAAATAGATTTTGTTCAGTTCCCTTCACTCAATTGTGGCTTATATTAATGTTTGAATTCCCGTTTGCTCTTGTCTATAAATTATTATCATTCCTGAACATATTGTGTAACGTTTATGCTATATCACATTGACTTATATAGGCACATGTATAACCCATTGTTCCGCATTTGCTTTAGATGTGTGCCTATTCTAGTTTCTTTCCTTTGGATATCAAATTCATCTAACCTTCTTATCTGAAATGAGTTGTATGTGATTGCTTGGATTCCATATGTGCCCTTGCTTTCAATTCCTTTCAAACCTGAATATAATTGTGAAAGATTATTGCTTACTTCGGATTGACTCATAAAGGCACATGTACGTTTTGTTGTTCCGCGTGTGCTTCCGATATGTGCTATTCATTGTTCATACTATCCTTTTATACTCTGGTGTTTGTGGGATATTGTGAACCTTCGCTAGAAATGGTGAAGGGAGTTATGTATAGATCCTGAGATGCTCTGCCGGTCCCCTATGACTTCACTCAGACGTGGGTGGATGGAGCTCCCAGACTTGGGAGACCTCCCAGACGTGGGAGACTTATGTTTGGTGGTCATTCAGAAATGGATGTACCATATTATGTTATGGTCCCACTTCACCTTCTGTCTGTTTGATATGATATCCAGAGCTTTGGTTATGTGTTTCTATACATGCTTTGGATAAGAATGATATGAATGCAACGTTAAAGACGACGTTTGAGCTTCTGTTTGGTATTTGTTATTGATATGCTTCGAAATATTCCATATGCCGTTGATATGCTCTGGAACATTTCATACGCCATTGATAAGCTCTGAAATGTTTCATTCATTGTCGATATGCTTCGAAATGTTCCATATGCCGTTGATATGCTCCGGATCATTTCATACACCATTGATAACCTCCGAAATGTTTCATTCATTATTGATATGCTTCGAAATGTTCCATATGCCGTTGATATGCTCCGGAACATTTTATACGCCATTGATAAGCTCCGAAATGTTTCATTCATTGTTGATATGCTTCGAAATGTTCCATATGCCGTTGATATGCTCTGGAACATTTCATACGCCATTGATAAGCTCTAAAATGTTTCATTTGTTATTGATATACTCCGAAACATTTCATTCGTGGTTGATATGCTCCAATTACTCTATGCCCCATCTGTTATGAACCAAATATGTTTGATTGAAATGACAATTGTGATATTACGTCTATGAATTCTTATATTCTGCCTTGTATTACGTCTATGAATTCTTATATTCTGCCTTGTATTTTGAAACTTTATCTCTTTGGAAATTATCCTTTTTTGACATGGATATGTTAGTCACTTGCTGAGCTCTATATGCTCACCCCGTTGTTGTATAAATTTTTCAGGATAGCTTGTCGCTTGCTTAAATGTTAAGATTGGGCTGAGGCGGTGGAAAGCTAAAAGATTTTTGGCAGATCTTTATTAGTATATATGTTTTTATTGTATAAGCACACGCTGCATCTAATGAAATGTTGACGATGAATCTAAACTTGTGGATTTTGTATAAGTTTAAAGGACCTCTCATGTTTAAGATTCTGTAATGTTAAGTTTAGTGTATGATGATATGAACTTGTGGTGAATAGTTGGAGTTCTGATTGTATAATTTATTTAGCTTGTGGATTTATAAATGTTGTTCATGTTTGACAAGTTGGCTTAGGTTTCCATAAATGTGAATTGTCGAGTGATGTGATATATGATTATAAACTGCACAGGTTTTATAGATGTGAATTTGATAGAATGTTTTTCAGTGTTTTAAATTGTTAGTTTGGATCCTGGATTGATTTGTTTTCTTGAATTTTAATATCATGGATATTTTGAGGGGCGTGACAGGTGCAACCTCCCCTGACAGGAGGTGGCACCGCTTGAGCTCAGTCTTCGAGCTCTGCCAGGCGGTGCAACCGCCTCAGTCAGGAGGTGCAACCGCCTGAGATCGGTCTTCGAGCTCTATCAGGAGGTCCAATGTTAGGACTCTAGCTTTGAGAGTCCTAATTGATATGGACATTCATGTAAAACTGTTAGGACTCTAGCTAGGAGAGTCCTAATTGAGAGGGACATTCTGTTAGGACTCTATCTAGGAGAGTCCTAATTGAGAGAGGCATTCATGTAGGAGGTATTTTCTTAGAGAAGAATTAGGAGTTGTAAGGGAATATGAGTCTTAACTAGGAGTTGGTTAGAAGTAAGAGTCTTAAGTAGGAGTCCTATTAGGAGTTAGGGTTTAGAAGCCCTATAAATAGCCATGTATTCCTTCTCTTTTGATAAGCAATAGATGAATCTTTTCTGCAGCCTTTGAGCAGCAACTTGGAGGGAGGAACCCCTATAGAGTTCCAAGGAGGCCGATCCCCTAAAGAGATCAACCCCAAGTTTAGAATCTGCAAGGGTTCTAACACCTGGTATCAGAGCAGCGTTCTTGGCATCTCACTGCCCTTCCACTGCCATGCATCAGCCCTCCACAACCGCCCAAAGCAATTCCCACAATTGCTTAAAAGATCGTCGCCGAATTCCGCCATCATCTCCACCACCGCGGATCATCCTTTGATCTCCCCGTGAATTGCAACAGGTTCTGGTTTCCTACCTTACTGCTGCTGCAATTTAGTTATCCTTATTTGAAAATCCAAAAATAAAAACTGTTCCTATATTGCTGCATAAACCTTTCGTCATAAAGTTTTCATTTCTACGACGAAAGATACATTGAAGAATTCCAGCCGCATAGTACCATCTCTTTGATCTTGCTACTATGCTTTTTCTATCCAAATTTCTATGAAATTTTTATGACATCTTTGACACTTCCTAACAGCAGATTTTCCTTTAGTTTTTTCAAAAAATTCTCAATATAAACCATTGATCATTTACGTCAAATCTGCTATACTTGAAAATCTGCACTGTAAAATTTCAGCCGCATAGCACTGTTTGTTTGATCTTGATACTACATTGTTTCTATCCAAATCTATACAAAATTTTTATGATAGCTTTGACACTTCCTAGCAGTGGATTTCCCTTTGGTTTCATCAAAAAATTCTCAATATAAACCACTGATCTTTTATGTCCAATCTGCTATACCTAAAAATCTGTGCTGCAGAAAATTTCAGTTGCATATTGTTGCCTTAACCCATCTATTTGCAATCTTTTTTGAATGAAATTTCTTATACACTTCATAGATCATCTTGGCTTCCATCTAAAATTAATCTATTAAGAAATTCATCCCTAAAAACAATTTTATGTTGCTGCAAATTTTTGTCGTAGCCCGTTGAAATTTTTCGACGAGAATTCTGCAATCGCAACTTGCACCAATTTCCTTGCTGTTATACTACCGAAATTTTCTTGATTAAATTAGATATCCTTGCTGTCATATAAAATGTGATTTTGCTATCAATTCCCTCCTCAATTCTCTTAAGTTTTTGGTAGAAATTACATCGAGAAACCATTATTTCTTCGACGACAATTCTACTCTTACAAGACAGCACATACTTGCTGCAACTTCCACTGATTTCTATCAAACCTTTGCTGCCATCTACCATAGATCCAAAACATTCATCCATAGCCCTAAAACTCTACTAAACTACACCCGCAAACTGCACCCAAAACAGCCACATCAAGCCTAAATCGTAGCCTACATCCATCGATCCACCAATCCTTTCGACCATCACTTCTCTCAACTATACATGCCTTTAACCTGACAACAAAAGAGAGATCTTAACATCATAGATTTGGAGGCATATACTATTACATCTAAGGAGGCAATCAATACTAAATTCGAAGCCTTGGAGGCACGAATGGAGGATAAGATTCGGACGCTCTTTACCGAACTCAGATTGGGCCGACCACTAAGCCTTAAAAAATCATATCACAGAGAGAGCTTTGCCCAATCGCACCAGGCTCGAAGAGATGAGTTCCAAGGGAGGGGAGGCTCCATGACTGAACCCAACTATCCATACATGAGAGTGGACTTCCCTATATGGGAAGAAGGAGACCCGATTGGTTGGATCTCGCGCGCGGAGCGATATTTTCAGTATCACAAATCCGCTGATGCATCTATGGTGAAAATTGCAGCTATACATCTTGAAGGGGATGATATACAGTGGTTTGACTGGTTTGAACATACTTATGGAGTCCTTTCATAGCAACAATTCAAAGAAGGACTGCTGATCCGCTTCAGACCAACCGATTACGAGAATATTGATGGACAACTAGCAAAGATCCGACAAACTTCCACCATTCAGGAGTACCAAACCAGGTTTGAAAGGTTATATAATCAAACTCATGATTGGTCTCAAAAACAGCTATTGAGAACCTTTATTGAAGGCTTGAAGCCGGAGATCCGAGGAGAAGTTAAAGCGCGACAACCGTATACGCTTATGGCAGCCATCTCTTTCGCACGACATCAAGAGGAGCAATTGAACCATGAAGCTCGGAGGACTAGGATCACTCCTCATCTAGTAATATTGAAGCCCTTAGCCCCCCCTACTTTTGACCAAGTCCCTACACCAAAGAGGTTAACAAGAGAAGAGCTTCGGGAGCGATATGCGAAGGGGTTATGTTGGCATTGTGATGAGCCGTGGAGCCGTGAGCATTGCTGTAGTAAAGGGGGACTTCTTATGATTGAACCGATAGAAGAAGAGGTCATTGAACATCAAAAAGAGAGCCTTGAACATGAAGAAGAAGATACAGAAGAAGAGCCACAACCGACCAAAGTTACGGTACATACACTAGTTGGCTACTCAATCCCACAAACGATGAAAGTTGGAGGCCTTCTCAAACAACAACCGATCACTATTCTCATCGACACGGGCAGCACTAATAACTTCCTAAATAGTAAGGTTGCTGTCTTTATGAACTTACCTATTGAGAATTGCAGCAGGTTTGTCGTTAAGGTCGCCAACGGACGGATTTTGAAGTGTGATCATAGGTGCCCGCAGGTGAAACTGTTGTTGCAGGACTAAGAGATAATTGCAGATTTCTTCCTCCTTCCTCTTGATGATCATGAGGCCATACTCAGAATTAAATGGTTGATGAAATTAGGTGATATTTCTTAGAATTTTATGCAACTAATTATAAAATTTTACAGTAAGGAGAAACAGGTGATACTGCACGGGAAACGTAAGGGCGACGTAACGACGATTTGCACACAACAAATGGAGAAGGTTTTGTATAAAGCATGCAGCGGCTTTTTGATACAACTTGAGCAACAAACTAAGGGAGAGCCAACAAAATTTGAAGATCCAAATCTACTTCCTTTGCTTGCTGAAATTTCGGATATATTTGACGAACCACGCAACCTACCTCTTACCCGTCGGCATGATCATTGTATAATGATTCTTCCAGGCAAATCTCCAGCAAATGCTCAGCCATATCAATATCCACATCTCCAGAAGGATGAAATAGAAAGGATTGTAAAAGAGATGTTCAAAACAGGAGTTATTCGGCCAAGTTGCAGCCCCTACTCTTCACCGGTGCTCCTCATACGAAAGAAGGATGGAATATGGCGATTATGTGTTGATTACCGAACTCTCAATGGCAAAACCAATAAGGATAAATACCCTATTCCAGTAGTAGATGAGTTGCGAAGGGAGCACAAATCTTCACAAAGCTAGACCTTCGATCCGGGTATCATCAAATACGAGTATGCGAAGAAGACATACCGAAAACCACCTTTTGAACACACAACAACCACTATGAATTTTTGCTTTCTTCATAAGAAGGTGGAATATCTTGGACATATCATATCAGAGGAAGGTGTGGTAGTAGACCCCTTCAAAATTGGAGCAATGCAAAACTGGCTGACCCCGTGGAACATAAAATTGCTACATGGCTTTCTGGGTTTAACAGGCTACTACTGCAAGTTCGTGAAAAACTATGGAGAGATCAGTACACCACTTACTTCCTTACTAAAAAAAGATGTCTTCCAATGGTCGGACAGAGCCTCCGCTGCCTTCGACAAACTTAAGGCAGCCATGACGACGACGCCGATGCTAGCAGTACCAGATTTTAACCGACCCTTCATTATTGAGGCCGACGCATCTGGAGTCGGAATTGGAGTCATTCTCATGCAAGATGGTCGACCACTCATATACACTAGCAAGGCATTATCTCCCTCCCATCAAAATAAGTCAACATATGATAAGGAGATGCTCGCCATTGTGCGCGTAGCAACGAGGTGGAGACCCTACTTGATCGGCCGACGATTTCAAATTAAAACCGATCATAAAAGCCTCAAGTACTTTTTGGAGCGAAAAATATCATCCCCTGAGCAGCAAAAAAGGGTAATAAAACTTCTTGGATTTAATTATCAAATAACTTATAAAAAGGGGAAAGAGAATGTTCTTGCAAATGCGCTTTCGCAGCTACCCGGGCAAGTTGAAGTTTCGACCGTTTCACTTCCGACCAGCGACTTTCTTAAGGATATTAAGATGGAATGGCAGGAAGATTCAGAGTATAGTAAGATTATAAAAAAATTGGAGGAAGCACCAAGCCCCATGGCTCATTACAATTGGGACTCAAAAGAATTACACTATAAGGGACGCATTGTGCTTACGATAAATTCTACTTGCATCTTCACGAGCAGATTTTGGACAAAGTTATTCCATATGCAGGGTATTAAATTGAAAAGCAGTATGACATATCACCCACAAACCGACGGTCAGACGAAAGTTTTAAATAGGTGCTTGGAGACAGCCCAAAGCCACCCACTAAATATGACTACCCAAAGAGAACTCCAGACCTAGCCAAGTGCCATTATTGATCGATGGATCGTGACTCGACAATGATGACCCACTAATGAAGTGCTAATACAGTGGGCGAACATACCAATAGAAGATGCCACTTGGGAGAACTATGACGACTTGAAGATCAAATTCCCAGAATTCACGAATCATTAGCCTCGAGGACAAGGCTGATTTGAAGAGGGCGGGGTGTGTTAGGACTCTAGCTTGGAGAGTCCTAATTGAGAGGGACATTCATGTAAAACTATTAGGACTCTAGCAAGGAGAGTCCTAATTGAGAGGGACATTCTGTTAGGACTCTAGCTAGGAGAGTCCTAATTGAGAGGGGCATTCATGTAGGAGGTATTTTCTTAAAGAAGAATTAGGAGTTGTAAGGGAATAGGAGTCTTGACTAGGGAGTTGGTTAGAAGTAAGAGTCTTAAGTAGGAGTCCTATTAGGAGTTAGGGTTTAGAAGCCCTATAAATAGCCATGTATTCCTTCTCTTTTGATAAGCAATAGATGAATCTTTTCTGCAACCTTTGAGCAGCAACTTGGAGGGAGGAACCCCTATAGAGTTCCAAGGAGGCCGATCCCCTAAAGAGATCAACCCCAAGTTTAGAATCTTCAAGGGTTCTAACATGCAACCGCCCCTGACAGGAGGTAGCACCGCCCAGAGGCACAGTCTTCGAGCTCTGCCAGGCGGTGCAATCGCTCCAGTTAGGAGGTGCAACCGCCTGATCCCGGAATTCCAGGAATTGACAGTTTTGAGCTCCAAATTTGAACTGGGTTGGGGCTTATAAATACCCCACCCATTCAGCACTGAAAGGGTATGAACTAACACCGAAATCTTGATCCTTTTCTGTGATTCTTAGAGCTCAAAATTGTTGTAAAGGCCAAAAGTTCTTCTCCCTCTGTTCTTCCAAGTTCTGAGTTGTAAAGAGAGGAGAGAAAATTCTGTAAGGGTTGTCTCCTAAGCCCGTCAAAAGGAGTGAATATGTAAAAGGGTGGTTGGCCTTCGCCTATTGAAGGAATGCCTCTAGTTGACATCGGTGACCTCGTCGGTGGAGGAAGCCAAAAGTGGACTAGGTCAAGATTGACCGAACCACTCTAAATCTCGGTTTGCATTTACTTTGAGCATCTTATCTTTACTGCAGACCTCCTTAATAGCTTACTGCCTTCTTTGTTTTTTACGAACGTGTTTCAAAGTTCAGTGCTTTCCGAATCGGGATTTAAAATGTAAATCAGTTTTATCATACGAACATCGTATTTCAGTTTGCGCTTACGTTCTGATTTCCATTATAACTGCAAACTACCTTTATATCTTTGCTTTAACTGCATCTCGCTTTATCTCAAGTTAAAGTGGTTTATGAATAAGCTTTTATACCGAAATCGCTTTTATCGTACGAACGTCGTATTTCAGTTTGCGCTTATATTCTGATTTCCATCATAACTGCAAACTGCATTCATATCTTTGCTGCATCTCTCCTAGTCAAAAGTTGAAGTGATTTACGAATCGGCTTTCTTACCAAAATCACTTCTATCGAACGAAAGCAGTTTTCGATTTTAATCGCATAAGGTTTTCTACTGCACTAATTCACCCTCTCTTAGTGCTCTTGATCCTAACAATTGGTATCAGAGCAGGGTTAACTCTCTAACGGATTAAAACCCAAGAGAGATGGCATACGCTAGAAACCAAGAGGGGCATTCTATTACACGTCCACCCATGTTCAGTGGGACGGACTACACCTATTGGAAGACCCGAATGAGGATCTTTCTTATTTCTATGGATTTTGAACTTTGGAATCTTGTCGAAAATGGATTTTCAAAGTCTTCTCTTCCAATGATCGATTGGAATGAATTGGAGAAGAAGGCTTTCGCTCTTAATGCAAAGGCTATGAATGCCTTATTTTGTGCACTTGATAAAAACGAGTTTAACTGTGTTTCAACTTGTGAAACCGCATTTGATATTTGGCACACGCTCGAAGTGACTCACGAAGGCACAAGTAGAGTGAAAGAGTCAAAAATCAATCTTTTGTTACATTCTTTCGAACTTTTTCGGATGAAACTGAGTGAAACCATTGGCGACATGTTTACCCGTTTCACGGATGTCGTCAACGGTCTAAAAAGACTCGGAAAAAGTTTTTCAGATTTTGAGCGCGTAAATAAGATTCTAAGATCCCTTCCTAAGAGTTGGGATCCTAAAGTCACTGCTATTCAAGAGGCGAAAGATCTAAGCAACTTCCCTCTTGAAGAACTAATCGGGTCATTAATGACCTACAAGATGACTTGTAAAGCTCATGAAGAGCAAGAAGACATCCTTCCAAAGAACAGGAAGGATATGGCACTTAAAACTTCAGAAAGCCACTTGAGAGAAAACTTAAGTGATGAGGACTGTGATGATGACTTGACACTTCTAAAAAGAAAATTTTAAAAATTCATTAAAAGAAACAAGTTTAAAAATGATGCAAAAAATAAACTTGAACCCAAGAAGGACCAAGTTATTTGCTATGAATCTAAAAAGTCGGGACACTACAAGAGTGATTGTCCCAAGCCAAAAAGAGAATATCAAAGAAGAAGGCGCTCAAAGCAACGTGGGATGACTCGAGCGCGTCCGAAGAAGAGGAGTCCAACACCGAGCAAGTTGCTCACTACGTCTTAATGGCCATCGGAGAAGAGGTAACAAATTTAATAGATGCAGATTTATCATTTGATGAATTATTAAATGCCTTCCATGACTTATTTGATGAATGCAAGATTATTAGTAGAAAATATAAATTACTAAAAAAGGATCATGATAGTCTTACTTGTAATTTTGATAAGTTAAAAACTGAATATCATGATAGTTTAAGTTCATGCATAAAATGCCATGATCTAGAAACTCTCCAAAAGGAAAACTTGCTACTTAAGGACACCTTGAAGAAATTTGAGGTTGGTAGCAAGTCATTGAACATGATCCTTGCAAACAAGGGTCACGTTCCCAAAAGAAGTGTAATTGGATTTGTGAGAAGCCCTCACCAAAATCCAACCACTTGCATAAAAGGCCCCATCTTACATGTTCGACACCAAAACAAATGCAACTTTTGTTGCAAATTTGGACACAAGACACATTATTGTCCATTCAAGAAAATTAGTCCAAACAAATTAATTTGGGTTCCTAAAGGAACCATAATGAATTCTATGCAACATGATAAACAATGTAGATCTATTTTTGAGGCACCCAAAAACAAATGGGTTCCTAAAAATCATCCTTTCTTGTAGAAACCTATACCATCGCAAGCTAGGAGCAAGAGATGGTACCTTGATAGTGGATGCTCAAGTTATATGACCAGAGATCCATCTCAATTCTCTAAGCTCACTATCATAGACGAAGGCTATGTCACCTTCGGAGACAACAACAAGGGTAAAATCATTGGCAAAGGAACCATAGGTAACAAATCCAACTTCTTTATTGAAGATGTTTTGTTAGTTAATGGTTTAAAACATAACCTCTTGAGCATTAGTCAACTATGTGATAAAGGATACATTGTCAGATTCGAATCTAATGCTTGCATCATTGAAAAACCACACAAAAACATATCTATGATTGCATTAAAACAAAATAACGTATACACTATTGACATCAATGATTTGTGTAATGAAATGTGTTTTTCGGTTTTGAATGAGGATGCTTGGCTATGGCATAGAAGATTAGGTCATGCTAGCATGAAACTAATCACTCAAATATCATCTAAAGAACTTGTAAGAGGAATTCCTCATATCAAGTTCATCAAAGATAATGTAGGTGATGCTTGCCAATTAGGTAAACAAATTAAGGGTAGTTTCAAATCTAAGAATCAAATAAGCACCTCTAGGCCCTTACAATTGATCCATATGGACTTGTTCGGACCAATCTCTACATCAAGTCTAGGAGGTAGCAAATACGCCCTCGTCATTGTGGATGACTATAGCAGATATACATGGACTTATTTCTTAAAACAGAAAAATAAATGCTTTAGATACTTTACCAAATTTTGTAAACTTGTTCAGAATGAGAAGGGATCTATGATTTCGTCAATTAGAAGTGATCACGGTGGAGAATTTCAAAACCATGATTTCCAAGAATTTTGTGAACTCAATGGATACAACCATAATTTCTCTACTCTAAGAAATCCTCAACAAAATGGAGTAGTAGAAAGAAAAAATTAAAATTTACAAGAAATGGCAAGAACCATTTTAAATGAACATAGCCTACCCAAATATTTTTGGGCCGAAGCCGTAAACACCGCATGCTATATTTTGAATAGAGTTCTGGTAAGACCCTTACTCACCAAAACTCCTTATGAGTTATAGAACAACAAAAAACCCAATGTTTCATATTTTAAAGTCTTTGGGTGTAAGTGTTTTATCTTGAATGAAAAGGATAACTTAGGAAAATTTGATGCTAAATCCGATGAAGGAATCTTTCTTGGTTTTTCTTCGGTTTCTAAAGCTTTTCGTATATTCAATAAAAGAACCTTAATTATTGAAGAATCCATTCATGTTGTTTTCAATGAGATTTTCGAAATCAGGAAAAATAATTTTGATGATGATGTTAATTTTGATTCCTTAAATTTAAATGAAACCCCATCTTCAACTAGCAACTTGGATGCATCCACTTCCGAAACATCCTTACCCAAGGATTGGAAGTATGTAGATGCTCATCCCAAGGAGCTAATCTTAGGTGATACATCAAAGGGGGTTCAAACACGATCTTCTCTTAAAAATTTTTGTGCAGACGCCGCTTTTCTCTCCCAAATTGAACCCAAATGTGTTGACGAAGCCATGAAAGATGATTCATGGATTATCGCAATGCAAGATGAATTGAATCAATTTAAGAGAAATGAGGTGTGGAAGCTTGTTCCTAGGCCAAATGACCATTTAGTTATTGGTACTAAAGGGGTCTTTACAAACAAGCAAGATGAAAATGGTATCGTGGTTAGAAACAAGGCTAGATTAGTGGCCAAAGGTTTCAACCAAGAAGAAGGTATCGATTACGAAGAAACCTTCGCTCTTGTGGCTCGATTGGAGGCCATAAGGATGCTCCTTGCCTATGCTGGTAGTAATAATTTTAAGGTGTTTCAAATGGATGTTAAAAGCGCTTTTCTTAATGACTTTATTTCCGAAGAAGTCTATGTTGAACAACCTCTTGGATTTGAAAATAATAGCCTCCCTAATCATGTGTTTAGATTAACTAAAGCTCTCTATGGTTTAAAACAAGCCCCAAGGGCTTGGTATGAGAGACTTAGTTCTTTTCTTATTGAAAATAATTTCACAAAAGGCAAGGTTGATACTACATTATTCATCAAGAATTTTGAAAAAAATTTTCTCATTGTTCAGATTTATGTTGATGATATTATCTTTGGTTCCACGAATGAATCTCTTTGTGAATCGTTGGCTAAAACTATGAGTCTTGAATTCGAAATGAGTTTAATGGGAGAATTAACATTCTTCGTAGGCTTACAAATCAAACAACAAAGCAATGACATCTTTATTAGTCAAACTAAATATGCTATGAATTTATTAAAAAAGATTAATATGAATAACTCAAAGGCTATTAACACTCCTATGAGCACCTCCACTAAGTTAGAAATTGATGAAAGTGGAGAAAGCTTCGATCAAAAAACTTATAGGGGTATGATAGGAAGTTTACTTTACCTCACTACAACCAGACTAGACATCATGTTCAGTGTAGGACTTTGTGCTAGATTTCAATCAAACCCTAAGATATCTCATCTCAAAGCAGTTAAAAGAATACTTAGATATCTTAATGGTACCACAAATCTGAGATTATGGTACCCAAAATCAGAGAATCTCAAGTTAATTGTTTATGCTGATGCGGACTTTGCTGGCTGTAGACTAGATAGAAAAAGCACATCAGGATCATGTCAATTTTTAGGACATGCCCTTGTTTCCTGGTAATCTAAGAAACAAAACTCGGTTGCACTATCAACAACCGAAGCTGAATATATTGCAGCAAGTGCATGCTGTGCACAAGTTGTATGGATGAAAAACACCTTAGAAGATTACAAAGTTCATCTTAAAAATATTCCCATTAAATGTGATAACACAAGTGCAATATGCTTAACCAAGAATCCTATACAACACTCAAGAACAAAACATATTGATATTAGACATCATTTTATATGAGATCATGTTACTAATCATGACGTAACCATAGAGTTTATTGATACTAAACATCAACTAGCTGATATTTTTACAAAACCTCTGAGTGAAGAGCAATTTGATTTCATAAGAAGAGAATTAGGAATGTTGATATGTCCGAATACATAAACTAGTTAAAATTATTTTTTGGACTTTATTAAATGCTCAAATCACTTGATTTACATGCCTAAATAACATGTTGGAATACAAAAATGTTTTGTCTTCATGATTGTATTTGAAAATTTGTAGCATAGTCTTGTCCGAATGCATGAAAGAGTTCACTTTTCGGATTCACTTAACAATTGAAATGCTAAAAATCGAATTTTCTCATACACTCTTTTGAAAAATATTTTTTTTTGAAATGGGTCTGATGAAATGATTCCTGCTTATGAATTCCATCTTGAAATATGGATGATAGTATTTTTACTTGCAAAAATCTATTACAAACACATATCTTGACTCAAAGTAAACTCACAAATAGCTGGAATCAAAAATGGCTTTCCTCCTTCATGCACAAAGGATTATAACAAAAAAAAAAAAAGGGGAAGAAGTATTCAAAGCAATCTACGTATCATGCCTTCCTTTATATGCTTGATAACTTACTTATATTGTTCTCCTGGTATCACAACTACCATGCTTTTTGTTGATGACAAAGGGGGAGAAATATATGAACTGATGCTATAAACACTGATGCTATGATTATGCCATGCATGCATCACCAAGAGACATATAAACAGATGCCATGCATTAATTTGCATTATGCCTTGAGTTGATATCTTACCATGTGAAGAAATGCAACACTTGCTAAAATATTTGAAATGTGTACATCATGTAATGATATCAAAATCTTACTTCACAGCTTTACATGTTGATATCTTACAATATGATGAATTGCTACAATTACCATCATTCAAAATTGTTATGTAAAATTTGAAAATGAATGTCAAGCCTTGACATCATCTTTAGAGAGATACATCATGATGGGAGTATTGATAAGTTCAAATAATTTAACTTATCAATATGTCTCTTGAATTCTTAGGTCTTGAATTCAAGAATGACTTATCTCAAGTATGGCATATAGACAAGGGGAGTTAAGGTTAACTCTATTATCAATTGATTGTCATCATCAAAATGGGGGAGATTGTTGAATCTCGGATTTTGATGATGAAGTCAATTGTCATTTGTTATCTAATCTATATGTTGAGATAAGTATGCAGGATTAACTACAATGAAAGTGAGACATGCAGCAGGAGCTACGCCGGAGTCAAGACAATGATCACGTTGGGAGTTCGAGAGTTCGACGGAAGTTCGGACAGTCGTCGGAGGTTCTGCGGGAACAAATCCGAGAAGTCCATAAGCTTGCCAAAGAAGCTCATCGGAACTTGCCAAGTGAATCGTCGCAAGTCCAGGAGTTGCCAGAAGTCCGCAGGAGTATCACCGAGGGTTCATCGGATGATCGACGGAAGTACGCCGGAAGCTCGCCGGAAGAAGGGATTGACGCACCAGAGCAAGTTGCAGTAAATGTCTTAGGAAAAATCGTAGTTAGCACTTTGATTAAGTTGGAAATGGGAGTTGATCCCATTAACTTAATCTTGAGGCAATTGGGCCCCTGAAAAACCCAAATTGCATCGAATGGATCAACCCATTCGGACCCTGATTTCTGCCAAGCGATTGAGCCGCCCAAGGCAGGAGGTTGCACCGCCTGGGCTTAGTCTCCGAGCGAGACTGGGAGGTGTAACCGCTCCAGCCAGGCGGTGGCACCGCCTGGGGCTCAGTCTCCGAGCGAGACTGGGCGGTGCAACCTCCCCTGACAAGAGGTGGCACCGCTTGAGCTCAGTCTTCGAGCTCTGCAAGGCAGTGCAACCGCCTCAGTCAGGAGGTGCAACCGCCTAAGCTCGGTCTTCGAGCTCTGTTAGGAGGTGTAACCGCCCCTGACAGGAGGTAGCACCGCCCAGAGGCTCAGTCTTCGAGCTCTGCCAGGCGGTGCAACCGCTCCAGTCAGGAGGTGCAACCGCCTGATCCCGGAATTCTGGGAATTGATAGTTTTGAGCTCCAAATTTGAACTGGGTTGGGGCCTATAAATACACCACCCATTTAGCACTGAAAGGGTATGAACTAACACCGAAATCTTGATCCTTTTCTGTGATTCTTAGAGCTCAAAATTATTGTAAAGGCCAAAAGTTCTTCTCCCTCTGTTCTTCCAAGTTCTGAGTTGTAAAGAGATGAGAGAAAATTCTGTAAGGGTTGTCTCCTAAGCCCGTCAAAAGGAGTGAATCTGTAGAAGGGTGGTTGGCCTTCTCCTACTGAAGGAAGGCCTCTAGTTGACGTCAGTGACCTCGTCGGTGGAGGAAGCCAAAAGTGGACTAGATCAAGATTGACCGAACCACTCTAAATCTCGGTTTGCATTTACTTTGAGCATCTTATCTTTACTGCAAACCTCCTTAATAGCTTACTGCCTTCTGTGTTTTTTACGAACATGTTTCAAAGTTCAGTGCTTTCCGAATCAGGATTTAAAACACAAATCAGTTTTATTATACGAACGTCATATTTCAGTTTGCGATTACGTTCTGATTTCCATTATAACTGCAAACTACCTTTATATCTTTGCTTTAACTACATCTCGCCTTATATCAAGTTAAAGTGGTTTACGAATTAGCTTTTATACCGAAATCGCTTTTATCGTACGAACGTCGTATTTCAGTTTGCGCTTATATTATGATTTCCATCATAACTGCAAACTGCGTTCATATCTTTGCTGCATCTCTCCTAGTCAAAAGTTGAAGTGATTTACGAATCGGCTTTCTTACCAAAATCACTTCTATCGAACGAAAGCAGTTTTCGATTTTAATCGCATAAGGTTTTCCGCTGCACTAATTCACCCCCCCCCCTCTTAGTGCTCTTGATCCTAACAAGTCATAGCAATTGTATATCATCAATATTAGACTTCATTCTATATACCACAATACTATGAACCTTTCGTAATATAATTCATTATGACACATATAATTTATCTTATCAAGATAATTATGTTATCACATTCAACTATAATATACATAAATATAAATGTAAGTAAGATAATAGAAATAAATAACCTTAATTAAGTAAAAAAAATCAATAATAACATTCACCGGAACATCTATCACCATATTTATGGCTTGCTTAAATATACTCTTTAAATACTTTAGAGTGTAAATCCTTAGTAAATGGATCAATAATCATTAAAGTGGTGCTAAAGCTCTCAATTTGTTAGGATCGGAGCGGCACTAAGAGGGGGGGGGTGAATTAGTGCAGCGGATTAAAACTTCGATTTTGGAAAAATCTTTCGTACGATAAAAAATCGAACTCGGAAGTGCTTATCTTGAAAGCGTGTTCATAAAGGTGTGCAGCAAAAGTAATGAGGAAGTAAAGCACATATGAAGGTTTGCAGTAAGGTAAATAGCAATAAGTAAATGCAAACGAGAGAACACACCGATTTAAAGTGGTTCGGTCAAAATTACCTACATCCACTTGCGAAGCCTTCTTCGAAGAGGCTCCCAACTTCCACTAGCAAATCACTTTGAAGGGGAAGGACAAATACCCCTCTTACAACCTTTTACAAGTGGTTCACACTCTTACAAATTTTCAAAAAGAAAGAGGGAGGTGAACACTCAAGCTATTGAAAACAAAAACTTTCTAAAGGCTTTGCTAAGACTTTTATCTCAATCTCTTGCTTCTCAAAGGTTGTAATCTCAACTGAGAATTGAGGGGTATTTATAGGCCTCAAGAGGATTCAAATTTGGGCTCCAAAATTTGAATTCTCTTTGGTTCCCGATGCTGGCGGTGCCACCGCTTGTAAATGTCTGACACTGACAGTGTACTAGCGGTGCCACCGCCTACACTATTTCAGCTCACTGGTTGGGCTCCAAACTTGGCCCAAACTAGTATGAACTTGGGCCCAATTGGCCCCTTCTTGGGTTATAGGATTAACACATAATCCTAACCCTAATTAACGTGCTAACTATGAATTTAAAGACATTTCCTAAGCTATTACAAAGTCCGCAAGTCAAGACTTTTTCCGGTAAGCTTCTAGCGAACTTCCGGCGGTCTTCCGACGAACTCTCGGAAGCCATTATGCGGACTCCCGGCAAGCTCCTAGACTTCATGATTTGATCTTGGCGAGTTCCAACGAGCTTCTTCGGCAAGCTCCGATCTTTCTCGGCGAGCTCCGCGAACTTCCAACGAACCTTCCGGCGAGCTTCCGAAAAACCCTTCGGCAAGCTCCCTACTCATTCTTGGCTAGTTCCGACAGCATTCCCGACGAACATTCGGACTTCTGTCGAACTCTCGAACTCGCAACAAATCCTTCGCGCTTGACTCCGACACTTTGTTTCACTTTATGTCTTCATCGTTATCGTAGTTAATCCTGCACACACAAGCCAAAACTCTACTCCGATCTAGATAATTATTACAATGCGAATTGACATTATGTTGCTCGGCATGTCATTGGTTGGCGCTTCGTCCGATTCTTTAATGCATTGTCCTCTCTTGCGGTTTATTGCCCAATCGACGGTTGACCTCCGCAACCTCGATATCCTTAGTGCAGTTACGCTCTTGGCCTAATGCCCGACATCCGAAGCCTTCTGCCATCCAATATCCTAACATGATCTCCTCCAACGCAACGTCAATTCCTCCTGCGTTAACGGTCTAATCCTGATCGAGTAGACCTGCATCACTCAAAATGCAGTTAAACATCTAAACACAATCAATTAGTTTCATCATCAAAATCCGAGATTCAATAATCTCCCCCTTTTTGATGATGACAACTAATTGACGACTAACATAGTTAACCTTAACTCCCCGGAGTTTAACCAAACTCCCCCTATCAATATGCCATTGATAGAACACTTGGATTATCCGAAATCCAAGTACCATTCATCACATGTTATGAAAAGCATTTAAACCATCATGCAAATATATATAAATTATTCAATTCAATGCAGAAAGTCATCAATATACTTCTCCCCCTATGTCATCAACAAAAAAGAGAAGTAGCTCTACCTATTTTAAAAGATATGCAAGTTTTTGCAATATGAAGCTAGATTTTCATCACAACATATAAGCACAAAAGCATAGCAAGATTCTTAAGCTCAATCATGGCAATTCAACACTTGAATTTTTATGCAAGATTGCACTTTGCTTTTCTTTGCAAGTAACAATATTTATGATGTTTGATATAGCAAATTTCTTCATTATAATTATCGAGCTAGCAAATTCTTCATTCAAGTGTGCAGGCTAGCAATAACTTTCTCCCCCTTTGTCAATGTCAAAAAGAAGGAGAGGAACCAATAATTTAGACTTTTACATCAACTTTGCATCAATCAATATTTCAATCATCACACGATGCATACAAGACAATAATGCAAAGAAATCATTTCATGAAGGATATCAATGTGAAAATTCACCAAGGATCACATGATACAATCGCAAATCTTGATATCATTATGCGATATATCATGAGATGATAATTTAACATATCAATGAAAGATATCAATTGTTAAACATGATATGATAATAGTCTAAAAAATTTTAATTTGTGATACATGTGATACATTGCAATACACTAAAAAATTTAATGCGATGCTTTTAAGGATATCAACCTATTTTTGATACAAAGCATGGCAAGAGCAATTTTGTTGTAAGTTTTCTAAGTTTTACACTTTTTGCTTCTTTCGATTGGCAAGATCTTTCTTCTCTTTTTGAGAAGTGCAAGCTTGCAAGTTTTACTTCCTTAGCATGCTAGGAAGTTTACTTTCATTTTTAGTGCACAAGCTAGCAAAACCTTCTCCCCCTTTATCATAGTAAAAAAGAAAGGGAGGACTCATGGCTAAAAATTTCAACCATTCAACAAGCTAAATATGCAAAGAATTCATGAAATGTATCAATAAGGATCAATTCATGAATACCAAAGATATGATTCATGGTTCATTAAAATTCTTCTTAACAAGTTCACGATCAAGATTCATATAATTCATAATAAAGCAAATTGATGTACAATCATCACATAAGGCAGACAAGGCAAAGAAATCTTGTTATTTCTATGTTATGAAATATATGATATCAAGGCTAATGATTCATTTGAAAAGATATAGCACAAAGAGCAACTTGAAACATTCTTATCAAGATCACATTTTAAAATATTCCAAGTATCAAGTGTTTTGAGGGAAAAAGTCCAATACATTGTATGAAAAAAAAAAATAATATTAAGTTTTATTATCATGTAATGTAGCAAATAAAGATGTGCAAGTTTAGCATTTTTGATTTTCTTGAGATAACATCTAATTGCTTCTCTTTAGACTACAAGCTAGCAATTTTCATGATATGCAAGTTTCAAGCTAGCAAATTTTTGCTTCCTTTGCAATGTTTGAGCTAGCAATTTTGCTTCCGTAAAAAGTTAGCATGTTTTGTATTTTGAGATAGGCAAGATAATGATGTTCAAGAAGACAACTTTTGCTTCTTGAAATAAGCAAGTTAGCAATCTTTGTTACTTAAGATAGGCAAGCTAGCAATCAAGTTTTTGCATCTTCTTGACTTGTGCAAGCTAGCTATCTCCCCCTTTGTCATTGTCAAAAAGACGGGAAGACCCTTTACATCAATTATGACAAAGGTAAGTATCAATCTTATTTGTGCATCATCATATTTTCAAATTAGAATATGCACATTTTCAAAAACCTTATATTCATTCATGCATGATATTGAATAAATCGATCAACATTATGAGGATATCATACATGATACTAAAATTTTTAACTATTTGTCAACATTTTGATCATGATACCAAACATTCATCATTTAGAGTAATTAAATCAATATTTATAATACATCATTTTAGCAACAACTCATAGTATTTTAAATCATGATTTACATCATATGTAATACATCACATCATAATTAGAAAGCACAAGTATTGCATACATCATTGCAAATCATAAATGTTTCATATCATGATGGTATCAATTTGTCAAATTATATCCTACCATGCATAATCAAAACTTCTCCCCATTTGAATTTCATGCATAATTTCACTTCATTACATTAGGAGTATCAAGAGGAATTAATTGGGTGATGAGATAAATATTTCACGAATACATGGAATTGTATAAAATATCATATCATAAGTGTTTCATACATTCATATCATCACATGAAGGAATATAAACAAAAATTAATGATGAGATATTACTTCATGAATACAATAAAATTCATATAGCATATCATGGTTTATTAGAATTAGTCTTCTTTTTGGTGAATAGCAAAAAGAATAGTAGGAGAGCAAGATCTCAATTCATGCACATCAAATATTCAATCATCAAAATCATGATTCATCTAGAAAATTCTCATCTTTAAATATTCAAAGAGAGAATCATGATGAACATTCTTGGCTTACATAAAGTTTCAAAACATAATTATCAAGATCATGAATACTAAAAGACTATGAAACATTTCGACAAATCTTCTTTTAAATAGAAAACAATCTTGATTCATAAAGGATTTCATTTTATAAATTTCAAGAGATCAAGATCGTGATTTCGATAAAAAATTATTCAAATTTATATCATCAAAATCATTATTAAAATCCAAGAGATTCACAAAGATAATACAAATGGATTCATCAAAATCAATAAGATTGAGCAAAATAATTTTCAAGAATGTTTCCCTCTTTTCGATTGTTTCAAAATATATGATTTTGTTTCATTTATGCCAAATAAAAACATGTATCATGTTTAAATCCGAAAGAGTAAGATTTATTACAACAAAGATCAATAAGGTACTTTCATTATTGTAAAAATCAATAATCCAAAAATCGTAAGATTCATCATGCATAATTTCAAGATTTATTAAGCATGATCAATATGCATGACACTAAAACATGGTTTCAAAATGTTTAATAGTTTTATTACACAATTTCATCATTATGCATCATTATATATAACTTTACAATGTCATGCATAAAATCGTCAAATCATAGTATTAAAATATTATTATTTTTATTACAACTTTATGTATCATTAAGTATACAATTGTCAAGCATGACACTTCACTATTTCATATAAGCATGCCTATTTCATTTATGTCAAATCAAAACATACAACATTTTTTAAAGCCACTTTTATATCAAATCAAAAAATGCATCATTAAGCATGATCATTATGCATTACTTCAAATCAAACATGATTTCAAAATATTTATCATGATAGAGCATATAAGCCAAAAAAACTATTAAACATAAAGCATATTCATCAATGATGGTTTCATTGAGCATAAAGTATTTTCAACCAAAATCATTTGTTATTTGTTGTAGTCATACATTTTTCTTTTTATGTGAATCTATCTTTTCATGCTTACTTTGCATACAAAAGCCGTGCATCATTTTCTAAAGCAACTTTCATCATGGTATAAATCGATAATCCATAAATCGTAAAAGATCATTATGGAAATCATCAATAATCAATAAACTATAAATTACCCAAAACTCATCATCATCATGCATAGCTTCAAAAAATAAATTTATTAGGCATGATATCATATTTCATAAGACATTTTTAATCAAAATCATTTTTTTTATCATAAACATACAATTTTCATGATTATTTTCAAAATTACTAGAATGATAAGCATGATTTCTAATTTTTTTATTTTCATGTAATTAATCATAAACTAAATTAAAAATAACTCATGAAAAGTATTATGTAATTTTAAAATAATTCAAGAGAGTTGAGTTACTTAACTTGTAGTCGAAGCTCGTCAAAGCCTAATTCGCTGTTTCACCTTTGGAAGTTTTTGATTCATCCTTGGTTGCCTTCCTCTTCTTTGGCCTTTTCCTTCGTTCAAGTTCATTGTTTATTTTAGATTTTTGTTTAATAAAGTTATTAAGATTTAGTGTTCGAAGTTCAAGTTCATCATTGTCCTCATCACTTGAGTCATCACTCAAGTGGTATTCATTTGTCTGGAGTTCCAAATCCTTCCTGTTCTTTGGAAGGTGATTTTTTTATCATGTTCATCATGTGTATTGTGCACCATTTCATATGTCATCAACGAACTAATTAGTTCTTCAAGTGGAAAAATATTTAAATATTTTGTTTCTTGTATTACGGTTATTTTAGGATCCCACCGTTTTGGTAGGAATCTTAAGATCTTGTTTACGAGATAAAAATTCAAAAAAGATTTACCAAAAACTCTTAGATTATTGACGACATCCGTGAAACGGGTGTACATGTCGCCTATAGTCTCGCTTGGTTGCATTCGAAAAAGCTCAAAATCATGCAATAAAATGTTAACTTTTGAGTCTTTGACTCTACTAGTTCCCTTGTGCGTGATTTCAAGTGTTCGCCAAATATCAAATGCCGTTTCGCACGTAGAAATCCGATTGAACTCATTTTTGTCCAAAGCGCAATATAAGGCATTCATAGCCTTTGCGTTTAAAGAAAAATACTTCTTCTCCAAATCCGACCATTCGTTCATCGGTTTAGAGGGAAGTTGAAAACCGTTTTCAACGATATTCCATAAATCCAAATTCATAGAAATCAAGAAAACTCTCATTCGAGTTTTCCAATAGGTGTAGTCCAATCCGTTGAATAACGATAGACGAACAACCGATAAGCCCTCTTGAAAGCCATGAAGAGCCATTTCTCTCGGGTGTAAATCCAAAATGAGAAATACCGGGCTCTGATACCAATTGTTAGGATCAGAGCGGCACTAAGAGGGGGGGGTGAATTAGTGCAGCGGATTAAAACTTCGATTTTGGAAAAATCTTTCGTACGATAAAAAACCGAACTCGGAAGTGCTTATCTTGAAAGCGTGTTCATAAAGGTGTGCAGCAAAAGTAATGAGGAAGTAAAGCACATATGAAGGTTTGCAGAAAGGTAAATAGCAATAAGTAAATGCAAACCAGAGAACACACCGATTTAAAGTGGTTCAGTCAAAATGACCTACATCCACTTGCGAAGCCTTCTTCGAAGAGGCTCCCAACTTCCACTAGCAAATCACTTTGAAGGGGAAGGACAAATACCCCTCTTACAACCTTTTACAAGTGGTTCACACTCTTACAAATTTTCAAAGAGAAAGAGGGAGGTGAACACTCAAGCTATTGAAAACAAAAACTTTCTAAAGGCTTTGCTAAGACTTTTATCTCAATCTCTTGCTTCTCAAAGGTTGTAATCTCAGCTGAGAATTGAGGGGTATTTATAGGCCTCAAGAGGATTCAAATTTGGGCTCCAATGGTGCCACCGCCTGTCAGTGTCTGACACTGATAGTGTACTAGCGGTGCCACCGCCCAGCCAAGCGGTGCCACCGCCTAGCTCTTGGGTGCTGGGCGGTGCTACCGCCCAGCCAAGTGGTGCCACCGCCTAGCTCTCAAGTTCTAGGCGGTGCCACCGTCTACACTATTTCAACTCATTGGTTGGGCTCCAAACTTGGCCCAAACCAGTCCGAACTCGGGCCCAATTAGTCCCTACTTGGGTTATAGGATTAACACCTAATCCTAACCCTAATTTATGTGCTAACTATGAATTTAAAGACATTTCCTAAGCTATTACAAAGTCTGCAAGTCAAGACTTTTTCTAGCGAACTTCTGGCGGTCTTCCGATGAACTCTCGGAAACCATTATGCGGACTCCCGGCAAGCTCCTAGACTTCACGATTTGATCTTGGCGAGTTCCAATGAGCTTCTTCGGCAAGCTCCGATCTTTCTTGGCGAACTCCGTGAACTTCCAATGAACCTTTCGGTGAGCTTCCGAAAAACCCTTCGGCAAGCTCCCTACTCATTCTCGGCTAGTTCTGGCAGCATTCCCGACGAACCTTCGGACTTCCGTCGAACTCTCGAACTCGCAACAAATCCTTCGTGCTTGACTCCGACACTTTGTTTCACTTTATGTCTTCATCGTTATCGTAGTTAATCCTACACACACAAGCCAAAACTCTACTCCAATCTAGATAATTATTACAACGCGAATTGACATTCTATTGCCCGGCACGTCATTGGTTGGCGCTTCGTCCGATTCTTCAGCGCATCGTCCTCTCTTGCGGCTTGTTGCCCAATCGGCAGTTGACCTCTGCAACCCCGATATCCTTGGCGCAATTCCGCTCTTGGCCTGAAGCCCGACGTCCAAAGCCTTCTGCCATCCAATATCCTAATGTGATCTCCTCCGGCGCAACGTCAATTCCTCCTGTGTTAACTGTCTAATCCTGATCGTGTTAGGATCGGAGCGGCACTAAGAGGGGGGGGGGGGTGAATTAGTGCAGCGGATTAAAACTTCGATTTTAACAAAATCTTTCGTACGATAAGAACAGAACTTGAAAAGTTTAACTTGAAAGCGTATTCTTAAAGTTGCACAGCAAGGGTAATAAGGAACTAAAGCAGAAAGAAGATTTGCAGTAATGTAAATGACAATAATAAAATGCAAACCAGAGATTACGCCGATTTTTAGAGTGGTTCGGTCAAATGACCTACTCCACTTGCGATGCCCCTCTTCGATGAGGCTCCCACCTTCCACTAGCAAATCTCTTGAAATGGAAGGGTAAACACCCCTCTTACAACCTTTTACAAACAGCTCAACCTCTTACAAATTTTCAATAAGAAAGGAGGAGGAGAACTCTCTAGCAAATTGAAAACAAGACTTGCTAAGACTTTCTAAGATTTTCTCTCAATCAAAATGCTTCTCAAAAGTTGTAACCTCAGCTGAGATTTGAGGGGTATTTATAGGCCTCAAGAGGATTCAAATTTTGGGCTCCAAAATTTGAATTTTCTTAGGGTTCCCGGTGCTGGAGGTGCCACCGCCCAGCCAGGCGGTGCCACCGCCCAGGGCTCGGGTGCTGGACGGTGCAACCGCCAAGCCAAGGAGGTGTCACCGCCCAGCTCTCGGGTGCTGGGCGGTGCCACCGCCCAGCCAGGCGGTGCCACCGCCTGGCACTCCGATTTCATTGGTTTGGCTTAATTTAAGCCCAAACCATATCTGACTTTGGGCCCGATTGGCCCCTAACCAGGATATAGGATTATCTTTTAATCCTAATCCTAATTACAAGTGAACTACATAACAAAAACACATCCTAAGCAAGCTTTTAACCGCGAACGTCGAGTCTTGTTTCGGCTAGCTTTCCGACGAGCTTCTTCCGACGGACTCCCATCAAGCTCCCGATCTTGTGATGACTTTAACAAGTAGCCGAGCCTTCTCGGTGATCTCCGTGAACCTCCGACGATCTCTTCGGCGAACTTCCGATAGGTTCCCGATTTCTTCTCGGTTGGTTCCGGCAGCATCTCCGATGATTCTTCGGACTCTTAAACGTCCATCGATCTTGACTCCGGTATTCTTGCTTTGTGTTTTCTGGTTATCGTAGTTAATCCTGCACACTTAACTCAATAATATGGATTAGATCAATTAACCCATCAATTGATTTCATCATCAAAATCCGAGATTCAACAATCTCCCCCTTTTTGATGATGACAATCAATTGATGACGGAGTTAAACATAACTCCCCCTATCTATATGCCATATTATGAGAAGATGAAAACACTTGAATTTCATCCATTGAATTCAAGCATAAACCGATAAGTTCTAACCGTAGAGCTTATCGTTATTCTCATTAAGCAATAGTAAATGCGAAACTTCGATGAAAATCATAAGTCAAATGATATGGGACAATTTTTACTACGATAGGAGATAAATATTTTCAACATGAATTTCATGATATCGATGTAAGGCATGCTTTCAATATGATCAATCAATCTTGTGATATTCTCAAGGATTTTGCAAGGCATATAAGACATTCATATCACACAAGCTTTTGCAATTCATATAAGTCATGCTATTAAAATGATACAAGTCATCACTTTTCTCCCCCTTTGTCATCAACAAAAAGGGAATGAGACTTGAAGCACATAATTTATCATACAAAGATTTTATCATTGATCATACATAAATCATCTATATTATCATTGATCATACAAAGATTTTATCATTCAAAATTAAGTATGCTAAAATATTTACGCAGAGTTCATCTTAAAGGAAAATTCAGCATTCATCCATATTATCAAATCTCTTCTTTTTATAAATAACAAAAATTGTAGATGTACAAAGAAGAGATTGGGATAAGAAAAAAATTTTAAGTAGTAACTCCAATAAGTCAAGATCATAATTCGAATACAAATCCATTCAAATTCAATTTGTCAACTTGAAACTCATAATCAAGCCATCAAAATCAATTTCGAGATTCAAAATATCATAAAATCATTAATCTTGATCAGATGGAAGCGGTGTTTGACTCAAGATAGGATAATATAATTTAACAAGTCACCGAGGAACGGAGAGAGAATGAAAAACTTTACGGAAAATCCATTCAAACAAGTTTATTCTTAGGGACAATTTAACATACCTAATTCCCTTCTAATGAATTCAAATTGGTCTTCATTCAAAGCTTTTGTAAATATATCTGCTAATTGATGCTTTGTGTCAATGAATTCTAGAACAACATCATTGTTAAGGACATGATCGCGTATGAAATGATGCCTAACGTCGATGTGCTTAGTTCTAGAGTGCTGAATTGGATTTTTAGTAAGACATATGGCACTAGTATTATCACATTTTATGGGAATGTTTTTAAAGTGAATTCCATAGTCTTCTAATGTATTTTTCATCCAAATGACTTGTGCACAACATGCACTTGCAGCAATATATTCGGCTTCCGCCGTAGATAGTGCAACTGAATTTTGTTTCTTGGAAGTCGAAGAAACAAGTGCATGTCCTAAAAATTGGCATGTTCCGGATGTACTTTTTCTATCTATCCTACATCCACCAAAATCGGCATCTGCATAAGCTATTAGATCGAATTTTTCAGATTTTGGATACTGTTAGGATCGAGAGCACTAAGAGGGGGGGGGGTGAATTAGTGCAGCGGATATCTTTTAGCGATTAAAAACAAAAGCTGCGTTCGTTCGATAAAAATCAGTTTTGAAGCAAAAGCCGACTCAAAGATAACTTATGACTAAGTGCAGTTTACGTCTAAACGTAGTTTACGTCTAAACACAATTTACGTTTAAATGCAGTTTGCGTCTAAACGTAGTTTTACGTCTAAACGCAGATTTACGTCTAAACGCAAATTTACGTCTAAACGCAGATTTACGTCCAAACTCAGTTTACGTCTAAAACGCAGTTTTACGTTTAAACGTAGTTTACGTCTAAACGCAGTTTTACGTCTAAAATGCAGATTTACGTCTAAACGCAGATTTACGTCTAAACGCAGATTTACGTCTAAACGCAGTTTGCGTCTAAGCGTAGTTTGCGTCTAAACACAGTTTGCGTCTAAGCGCAGTTTACGTCTAAACGCAGTTTACGTCTAAACGCAGTTTGCGTCTAAACGCAGTTTGCGTCTAAGCGCAGTTTACGTCTAAACGTAGTTTGCGTCTAAACGTAGTTTGCGTCTAAACGCAGATGACAGTTTGCAGTTCTAAATGAAATCAAGACGTAAACGTAAACTGCACAGAACCTTGTTCGTAAAAGCGCAGAAGACAGTTTGCAGTTGTAAATGAAATCAAGACGTGAACGTAAACTGCACAGAACCTTGTCCGTAAAAAAAGCGCAGAAGATAGTTTGCAGTTGTAAGTGAAATCAAGACGTAAACGTAAACTGCACAGAACTCATTCGTAAAAGCGCAGAGAGACAGTTTCCAGTTTGTAGATGGAATTAAGACGTAAACGTAAACTGCACAGAATTCGTTCGTAAAAGCGCAGAGAGCAGTTTGCAGTTTGTAAATGGAATTAAGACGTGAACGTAAACTGCACAGAACTCGTTCGTAAAAGCGCAGAGAGCAGTAGCTATGTAGGAGGTTTGCAGTAATGATAAAGTGCTCAAAATAAACGCAAACCAGAGATTTAGAGTGGTTCGGTCAGTCTTGACCTACTCCACTTTTGGCTTCCTCCACCGATGAGGTTACCGACGTCAACTAGAGGCCTTCCTTCAATAGGCGAAGGCCAACTACCCTCTTACAGATTCACTCCTTTTGACGGGCTTAGGAGACAACCCTTACAGATGTTTTCTCTCCTCTCTTTACAACTCAAACTTGAAGAACAGAAGGAGGAGGAAAACTAGCAGTTTTGAGCTCTAAGAACCACTGAAAAGATCAAGATTTCGGGTTAGTTCTTGCTGTCTCAGTGCTGAATGGGTGGGGTATTTATAGGCCCCAACCCAATTCAAATTTGGAGCTCAAAACGATCAAATCCCGGAATTCCGGGATCAGGCGGTTGCACCTCCTGACTGGAGAGGTTGCACCGCCTGGCAGAGCTCGAAGACCGAGCTCAGGCGGTGCCACCTCTCTGCCAGGGAGGTTGCACCGCCCAGTCTTGCTCGAAGACTGAGCTCAGGCGGTGCCACCTTTCTGTCAGGGAGGTTGCACCGCCCAGTCTTGCTCGAAGACTGAGCTCAGGCGGTGCCACCTCCCGGCTGGAGAGGTTGCACCGCCCAGTCTCGCTGGGAGGCTTAGCCCAGGCGGTGCCACCTCCTGGCCTAAGCGGTTGCACCTCCTGGCACTATTCCAGATCACTGGTTGGGCTCCAAACTTGGCCCAAACCAGTCCGAATTCGGGCCCAATTGGCCCAAGATTAAGTTAATGGGATCACCTCCCATTTTCCAACTTAATCAACGTGCTAACTACGATTAGTTCTAAGACAATTTCTGCAGCTTTGCTTCGGTGCGTCAATCGCTTCTTCCGACGAGTTTCCGGCGAACTTCCGTCGATCATCCGATGAACCCTCAGTGATGCTCCTGCGGACTTCCGGCAAACTCCTGGACTTTGCGACGATCCACTTGGCAAGTTCCGACGAGCTTCGCTTGGCAAGCTTCTGGACTTCTCGGATCTGTTCTCGCAGAACCTCCGACGACCGTCCGAACTTCCGTCGAACTCTCGAACTTCCAACGTGATCATGAACTTGACTCCGGCGCAACTCCTACTGCTTGTCTAACTTTCATCGTAGTTAATCCTGCACACTTAAAACAAAAACTTTGATCGAGACAATTAATCCTAAGCAATTAACCAAGTTGTCCGGCATGTCATTGGTCCCTCGACGCTTCGTCCGATTCTTCGGCGCATCATCCTTTCCTGCAGCCTATTGCCCAATCGGCCTGTTGGCTCCGCAACTCCGATATCCTTGGCACAATACCCGCTCTTCTTGGCCCGATGCCCGAGTCCACGACCCGAAGCCTTCTGTCGATACGTCGACCGATCCACCGGCCCGACGTCCAATCTTCTGACATGTTCCTCTGGCACAACATGATGTTCCTGCTTTAATTGTCTCATCCTGATCAAAGCATCCTGCGTCACTCAAAACGCATATTAAATCATAAACATATATTAAGTAGTTTCATCATCAAAATACGAGATTCAACAGATACCACAATCCTAAATTTGGAGTTCCTTTAAGATACCTAAATATTCTTTTAACACTCTTTAGATGAGATAATTTAGGATTAGATTGAAACCTAGCGTAAAGTCCTACACTAAACATAATATCTGGTCTAGTCGCGGTGAGGTAGAGTAGACTACCTATCATTCCCCTATATGGTTTTTGATCGAAATTTTCACTATTTTCATCCATATCTAACTTAGTCGTAGTACTCATAGGGGTGTTTATTGCTTTTGAATTATCCATGTTAAATCGTTTTAACAATTCTAATGTATATTTGGATTGGTTAAGAAATATACCATCACTAAGTTGTTTGATTTGTAATCCTAAAAAGAAAGTTAATTCACCCATTAAACTCATTTCAAATTCATGACTCATACATTTGGCAAATGATTCACATAGTGATTCATCCGAAGAGCCAAAAATAATATCGTCAACATAAATTTGCACAATAAGAAAATTATTTTCAAAATATTTAATAAACAATGTAGTATCAACCTTGCCTTTGGTAAAATTATTTAAAATAAGAAAGGAACTAAGCCTTTCATACCAAGCTCTAGGAGCTTGTTTCAAGCCATAGAGAGCTTTAGTCAATTTGAATACATGATTAGGAAGAAGAGAATTTTCAAATCCGGGAGGTTGTTCGACATATACTTCTTCGGAAATAAGACCATTCAAGAAAGCACTTTTAACATCCATTTGAAATAGTTTAAAATTATTACTACTAGCATAGGCAAGGAGCATCCTTATGGCTTCTAATCGAGCCACGGGAGCGAAGGTTTCTTCGTAATCGATACCTTCTTCTTGGTTGAAACCTTTGGCCACTAATCTAGCCTTGTTTCTAACCACGATACCATTTTCGTCTTGCTTGTTTCTAAAGACCCACTTAGTACCTATGACTAAGTGGTCACTTGGTCTAGGAACAAGCTTCCATACCTCATTCCTCTCAAATTGGTTCAATTCTCCTTGCATTGCAATGACCCAAAAATCATCTTTTAAGGCTTCGTCAATGCATTTAGGTTCAATTTGAGAAAGGAAAGCGGCGTTAGCACAAAAATTCTTGAAAGAAGAACGAGTTTGAACCCCTTTTGTTGTATCTCCTATAATTAGCTCATTTGGATGAGCATCTACATACTTCCATTCTTTGGGTAAAGAAATTTCGGAAGAAGATGCATTCAAATGGCTATTTTGAGGAGGGGGTTCGTTTAAATTCAAATTATCAAAACCAAGATCATCATCAAAATCATTTTTCTTTAAATCAGAAATTTCATTAAAAACTACATGAATAGACTCTTCTATTACTAAGGTCCTTTTGTTAAAGACACGAAAGGCCTTAGAAACGGAGGAGTAACCAAGAAAAATGCCTTCATCGGATTTAGCATCAAATTTACCTAGGGCATCCTTTTCATTTAAAATGAAGCATTTACAACCAAAAACTTTAAAATAAGAAATATTTGGTTTTTTGTTATTCCATAATTCATAGAGAGTTTTTGATAGAGATGGTCTTATTAGGACCCTATTCATGATGTAACAAGCCGTATTTACGGCTTCGGCCCAAAAATATTTGGGTAAACTATGTTCATTTAACATAGTTCTTGCCATTTCTTGTAGGTTTCTATTTTTCCTTTCAACTACTCCATTTTGTTGAGGATTTCTTGGAGATGAGAAGTTATGATTGTACCCATTTACTTCGTAAAAATTTTGAAAGTCACGATTTTGGAATTCACCACCGTGATCGCTCCGAATTGATGAAATCATGAAGCCTTTTTCGTTTTGAGTGAGTTTACAAAACTTAGAGAAACACTTGAAGCAATCACTTTTGTGAGCTAAGAAATAGGTCCAAGTGTATCTAGAGTAGTCATCCACAATCACAAAAGCATATTTGCTTCCACCTAGACTTGTTGTATCAATTGGTCCAAATAAGTCCAAATGGATCAATTGTAATGGTCTAGTGGTGCTAATTTGATTTTTTGGTTTGAAGCTTGATTTTATTTGTTTGCCTAGTTGACATGCATCGCATACCTTATTCTTAATAAACTTCATATTCGGAATCCCTCGTACTAATTCTTGAGATGAGATTTTAGATATTGTTTTCATGCTTGCATGACCTAATCTCCTATGCCAAAGCCAAGCATCATCATTTACGGCGGAGAAACACATTTCATTACCTAGTTCATCAAGATTGATGGTATAGACATTATTTTGTTTTAAAGCAATCATAGTCATGTTATGATTTGGTTTTTCAATAATGCACATATTTGATTCAAATCTAACGATATAACCTTTATCGCATAGTTGACTAATACTCAAGAGATTATGTTTTAATCCATCAACTAGTAAAACATCATCAATGGAAAAACTAAATTTGTTACCAATAGTTCCCTTGCCAATGATTTTGCCTTTGTTGTTGTCTCCGAAGGTGACGTACCCTTCCTCTTTGCTAGTGAGCATAGAGAAATGAGATGGATCTCCAGTCATATGTCTTGAGCATCCACTATCGAGATACCATCTCTTGCTCCTAGCTTGTGGGTTTGTCTACAAAAGAGGATGATTTTTAGGTACCCATTTGATTTTGGGTGCCTCAAAAATTGACCCACTAACCTTGTTATTTATTTTTGAATCCTTTATAGTTCCTTTAGGAACCCATATTAATTTTTGTGAACTAATTTTCCTAAATTGACATTTGTAGGCAATATGTCCGGATTTGCAACAGAAGTTGCATTTCATATAAGAGGAAACATGTAATGTAGGTCCTTTTATGAAAGTGGTAGGATTTTGATGTAATCCTTTTACAAATCCAATTCCATTTCTATTTGCGATGTGACCCTTGTGTGCAAGGATCATATCTAATCCTTTGCTACCAACCTTAAACTTGTTTAAGGTTTCCTTAAGAAGCAAATTTTAATTTTTTATTGCTTCTAAATGCTCACACTTAGAGCATGGAGGAGTTTGAAGACTATCAAACTTATCTTGTAGCAAAGCATGCTCTTTCTTTAAGATACTTAACTTCTTGCTAACAATTCTACATTCATCAAATAATTCATGAAAAGCGATAGAGAGTTCTTCAAAAGATAAATCTTCATTAAATAAATCACATACCTCTTCTTCTAAAGCCATTAGCGCGTAATGAGCAACTTGCTTGGTGTTGGACTCCTCTTCTTCGGACGCGCTTGAATCATCCCATGTTGCCTTGAGCGCCTTCTTCTTTGATGTCCTCTTTTTGGCTTGAGGACAATCGTTCTTGTAGTGTCCCGGTTTTTTGCATTCATAGCAAATCACTTGGTCCTTCTTTTGTTCAAATTTATTTTTTATATTATTTTTAAGTTTGTTCTTTCTTAAATATTTTTTAAATTTTTGAGTCAAAAGTTCAATATCATTGTCACTGTCCTCATCACTTGATGTTCCTTTCAAGTGGTCTTCTTGTGATTTGAGTGCCATATCCTTCCTGTTCTTTGGAAGGGGGTTCTCGAGCTCGTCATGAGCTTGACATGTCATTTCGTAGGTCATTAGAGACCCAATGAGTTCTTCAAGAGGGAATGCTTTAAGGTCTTTGGCCTCTTGAATGGCCGTAACTTTTGGATCCCAACTTTTAGGGAGGGATCTTAAGATTTTAGTTACTAGTTCAAAGTTAGTAAAATCTTTACCAAGAGCTTCGAGTCCATTGATGACATCCGTAAACCGAGTGTACATGTCTCCGATGGACTCACTTGGTTTCATTCGGAAAAGTTCGTAAGAGTGCACAAGGATGTTGATTTTGGACTCTTTCACTCGGCTAGTGCCTTCGTGAGTGACCTCAAGAGTTCTCCAAATATCAAAAGCCGAATCACACATTGAAACACGATTAAATTCGTTTTTGTCTAATGCACAAAACAAGGCATTCATAGCCTTTGCATTTAAAGCAAAAACCTTCTTCTCCGATTCATTCCATTCGCTCATCGGAAGAGAAGATTTTTGAAATCCTTTCTCAACAATAGACCAAAGCTCAAAGTCCATAGAAATGAGGAAGATCCTCATGCGAGTCTTCCAATATGTGTAATCCGACCCATTAAACAAAGGTGGTCGTGCAATAGAATGGCCCTCTTGCATGCCGGAGTAAGCCATCTCTCTTGGGTATTAAACCAAATATGAGAGATAACCTTGCTCTGATACCACTTGTTAGGATCGGAGCGGCACTAAGAGGGGGGGGGGGTGAATTAGTGCAGCGGATTAAAACTTCGATTTTAACAAAATCTTTCGTACGATAAGAACGGAACTTGAAAAGTTTAACTTGAAAGCGTATTCTTAAAGTTGCACAGCAAGGGTAATAAGGAACTAAAGCAGTAAGAAGATTTGCAGTAATGTAAATGACAATAATAAAATGCAAACCAGAGATTATGCCGATTTTTAGAGTGGTTCGGTCAAATGACCTCCACTTGCGATGCCCCTCTTCGATGAGGCTCCCACCTTCCACTAGCAAATCTCTTGAAATGAAAGGGTAAACACCCCTCTTACAACCTTTTACAAACAGCTCAACCTCTTACAAATTTTCAATAAGAAAGGAGGAGGAGAACTCTCTAGAAAATTGAAAATAAGACTTGCTAAGACTTTCTAAGATTTTCTCTCAATCAAAATGCTTCTCAAAAGTTGTAACCTCAGTTGAGATTTGAGGGGTATTTATAGGCCTCAAGAGGATTCAAATTTTGGGCTCCAAAATTTGAATTTTCTTAGGGTTCCCGGTGCTGGAGGTGCCACCGCCCAGCCAGGCGGTGCCACCGCCCAGCCAGGCGGTGCCACCGCCCAGCGCTCGGGTGCTGGACGGTGCGACCGCCCAGCCAAGGAGGTGTCACCGCCCAGCTCTCGGGTGCTGGGCGGTGCCACCGCCTGGCACTCCGATTTCACTGGTTTGGCTTAATTTAAGCCCAAACCATATCTGACTTTGGGCCCAGTTGGCCCCTAACCAGGATATAGGATTATCTCTTAATCCTAATCCTAATTACAAGTGAACTACATAACAAAAACACATCCTAAGCAAGCTTTTAACCGCGAACGTCGAGTCTTGTTTCGGCGAGCTTTCCGACGAGCTTCTTCCGACGGACTCCCATCAAGCTCCCGATCTTGTGATGACTTTAACAAGTAGCCGAGCCTTCTCGGTGATCTCCGTGAACCTCCGACGATCTCTTCGGCGAACTTCCGATAGGTTCCCGATTTCTTCTCGGTTGGTTCCGGCAGCATCTCTGACGATTCTTCGGACTCTTAAACGTCCATCGATCTTGACTCCAGTATTCTTGCTTTGTGTTTTCTGGTTATCATAGTTAATCCTGCACACTTAACTCAATAATATGAATTAGATCAATTAACCCATCAATTGATTTCATCATCAAAATCCGAGATTCAACAGATCGAGTAGACCTGCATCACTCAAAATGCATTTAAACATCTAAACATAATTAATTAGTTTCATCATCAAAATCCGAGATTCAACACAATTGACACTTGTTGTTTCTAGACTCTTTCTTTAACTATCAAATATTTTATCTTAATATACTTAAAACTATTAAAGTACTTATCATTCTTAGAGAAAACATTGCTCGTGTTATTACAAAATATCTTTATGGCTTGGTAATTGAGTCAACCATATTAAGTTCTGAGATAAAATTTTACTAATCATAAAGCCTAATTTATAACTTCAAAGCATATCATAAATTTAGCTTCCATTATTGATTATGCACTAAGCGATTACAATGCACTTTTCTAAAAATTTCCCTTTCAACTTACATAAATATAAATCCTAAAGTGGACTATGGGAAGATCAACGCACCTCTCACTTCACTACTAAAAAAAGATACCTTCCAATGGTCGGACAAAGCCTCCGCTACCTTCGACAAACTTAAGGTAGCCATGACAACGACGTCGGTGATAGCACTACCAAATTTCAATTGACCCCCTTCATCATTGAGGCCGATGCATCTGGAGTCGGAATTGGAGCCATTCTCATGCAAGATGGTCGACCACTCGCATATACCAGCAGGACATTATCTCCCTCCCATCAAAATATATTAATATATGATAAGGAGATATACGCCATTGTGCACGTAGTAACAAGGTGGAGACTCTACTTGATCGGTCGATGATTTTAAATTAAAACTGACCATAGAAGCCTCAAGTACTTTTTGGAGTAAAAGATATCATCCTTTGAGCAGCAAAAATGGGTAACCAAACTTCTTAGATTTGATTATAAAATTATTTATAAAAAGGGGAAAGAAAACATTATTACAAATGCACTCTCACGGCTACTTGAGCAAGCTAAGTTTTCAGCTATCTTCCTTCCTACCACCAGCTTCCTTGAGGACATTAGGAAAAAATAGAAGAAGGATCCAAAGATTAGCAATATTATAAAAAATTGGAGGAGAATCCAAGTGCAATAGCCCACTACACTTGGGATTTGAGGGATCTATGCTACAAACATCGCATTGTGCTTATACCTGACTCCCCTTGCATCAAAATCATCCTGCATGAAATGCACTCCACATCTTCAGCCGGGCACTCTAGATTCCTAAGATCCTACAAAAGAGTGAAGCAAAATTTTTACTGGAGAGGGATGAAAAAATTTTTTGTTGAATATGTGACATAATGTGATGTATGTTAACAGTACAAGGGTGAAATAGTGGCAAGTCCAAGGAAGCTACAACCACTACCCATACCGGACTCGGTGTGGACTGACATCTCCATGGACTTCATCGAAGGGCTGCCACCTTCCAAAGGTAAAAGCACAATTCTCATGGTGGTTGATCGACATAATATGCTCATTTTTGTGCTATGCGAAATCCCTACACTACTGCTAGTATTGCCTAGATTTTCATAGAAAATATTGTTAAACTGCATGGGATGCCAAGGTCCATTGTAAGTGATCATAATAGGATCTTCACCAGTAAATTTTGGACTGAGTTATCTCATTACAAGGCACCAAACTGTTAGGATCAAGAGCACTAAGAGGGGGGGTGAATTAGTGCAGTAGAAAACTTTCGACGATTAAAATCGCGTTCATGCGATAAGAGCGATTTCTGTGTGAAAGCCGATTCTAAGATTACATTAACTTACGATCAAGCGAGATGACGTTAAAGTAAATCTATGAAGGCAGTTTGCAGTTATGATGAAGATCAGAATATCAACGCAAACTGAAATACGACGTTCGTACGATAAAAGCGATTTTGGTATGAAAGCCAATTCGTAAACCACTTTAACTTGAGATGAAGTGAGATGCAGTTAAAGCAAAGATATAAAGGCAGTTTTCAGTTATGATGGAAATCAGAACATAAGAGCAAACTGAAATATGATGTTCGTACGATAAAACTGATTTGCGTCTAAACGTCGATTCGGAAAGCACTGAACTATGAAACACGTTCGTAAAAGCACAGAAGGCAGTAAGCTATTGAGGAGGTTTGTAGTAAAGATAAGATGCTCAAAGTAAATGCAAACCGAGATTTAGAGTGGTTCGTCAATCTTGACCTACTCCACTTTTGGCTTCCTCCACCGACGAGGTCTCCGACGTCAACTAGAGGCCTTCCTTCAATAGGCGAAGGCCAACCACCCTTTTACAGTTTCACTCCTTTTGACGGGCTTAGGAGACAACCCTTACAGAATTTTCTCTCCTCTCTTTAAAGCTCAGAATTTGGAAGAAAAGAGGGAGAAGAACTTTTGGCCTTTACAACAATTTTGAGCTCTAAAAATCACAGAACAAGATCAGGATTTCAGTGTTAGTTCATGCTCTTTCAGTGCTGAATGGGTGGGGTATTTATAGGCCCCAACCCAGTTCAAATTTGGAGCTCAAAACTGTCAATTCCCGGAATTTCGGGATCAGGCGGTTGCACCTCCTGACTGAGGCGGTTGCACCGCTTGGCAGAGCTCAAAGACTAAGCCTCTGGGCGGTGCTACCTCCTGTCAGGGGCGGTTGCACCTCCTGCTAGAGCTCGAAGACCGAGCTCAGGTGGTGCCATCACCAGACTGAGGCGGTTGCACCTCCTGGCAGAGCTCGAAGACCGAGCTCAGGCGGTGCCACCTCCTGTCAGGGGAGGTTGCACCGCCCAGTCTCGCTCGGAGACTGAGCCCAGGCGGTGCCACCGCCTGGCTGGAGCAGTTGCACCTCCTAGTCTCACTCGGAGACTGAGCCTAGGCGGTGCAACCTCCTGCCTTGGGCGGTTCAACCGCCTGGCAGAAATCAGGGTCCGAATGGGTTGATCCATTCGGCCCAATTTGGGTTTTTCAAGGGCTCAATTGCCCCATGATTAAATTAATGGGATCACCTCCCATTTCCAACTTAATCATTGTGCTAACTACGATATTCCCTAAGACATTTACTGCAACTTGCTCTGGTGCGTCAATCGCTTCTTCCGGCGAGCTTCCGGCGAACTTTCATCGATCATCCGATGAACCCTTGGTGATGCTCCTGCGGACTTCCGGCAAACTCTTGGACTTACGATGATCCACTTGGCGAGTTCCGACGAGCTTCTTTGGCAAGCTCATGGACTTCTCGGATTTGTTCCCGCAGAACCTCCGACGATTGCCCGAACTTCCGTTGAACTCTCGAACTCCCAACGTGATCATTGTCTTGACTCCGGCGTAACTCCTATTGCATGTCTTTCTTCCATCATAGTTAATCCTGCACACTTAAAACAAAATTTCGATCGAGATAATTAATCCTAAGCAATTAACCAAGTTGTCCGGCATGTCATTGGTCCCTCGTCGCTTCGTCCGATTCATCGGCGCATCATGCTCTCTTGCAGCCTATTGCCCAATCCGCTAGTTGACTCTGTAACTCCGATATCCTTGGCACAATACCTGCTCTTCTTGGCCCGATGCCCGAGTCCACGGCCTGAAGCCTTCTGTCGATACGTCGACCGATCTACCGGCCCGACGTCCAATCTTCTGATATGTTCCTCCGGCACAACATGATTTTCCTGCTTTACTTGTCTCATCCTGATCGAAGCATCCTGCGTCACTCAAAACACAGATTAAATTATAAACATATATCAAGTAGTTTCATCATCAAAATATGAGATTCAATAATCTCCCCCATTTTGATGATGACAACCACTTGATGACGAAGTTAAACTTAACTCCCGGAGTTTAAACAAACTCCCCCTATCAGTATGCCATATTTATAGAACCTTGAATTCAAACTGAATTCAAGTCATTGCAATATTCATCATGAATACTTGCAACACGTCATTATGAAATTATGCATAAACTTATGCATAACATCATACTTCTCCCCCTTTGTCATCAACAAAAAGGAGAAGTCCAACTATTCTTGTGTTTGGAATATTAGTTTAACTTATTGCATGAAAAACATAATATCAAGTTTTATCATCATGCAGTTTGAAGCCAGAAAATTTAGCAAATGTTACATCAAGCTTAGAACCTTCAAGCTATCAAGTTTTAGATATGCAAGTTTTATAGCATACAAGATAGCACTTTTAAAACATGCAAGCTAGCAATGTTACAATATTTTAGAACTTGCAAGCTAGCAATTTAGAGATGTGCATGAAGGCAACTCTTGCTTCTTGAAATATGCAAGTTGCAAGCTAGCAAATTTTTGCTTCCTTTGCAATGTTTGAGCTCGCAATTTTGCTTCTATTGCAAGGTGTAAGTGTTGCATGTTTTGCTTCTTGAGATAGGCAAGATAGCACTTTTGTAATTTTTGTTTGGCAAGCTTATGATGTTCAAGATAACAAGCTCTTTCTTCTCTTTTGAGAAGTGTCAGTTTTGCTTTCTTTGCAAAGTGCAAGCTAGCAAAATACGAAACTAGCAAGAGATAATGTTTTACATGAGGCAAGCAAACAATTTGGCAAGTGTTACATTTGCATCTTCTCTTTAGAGGAGTCTAATTTTTGCTTTCATCTTGAATTATGTAAGCTAGCTAGTTTGCCTCTTTTCATAATGTCCACGCTAGAAATTCTTGCTCCCCCTATGTCATTGTCAAAAAGAAGGGAATACCCTTTTTTCAATTTTTAGATTATGACAAAGGTAAGTATCAATTTTATTTGTGGATCATTATATATTCAAATTAAAACATACACAATTTCAAAAACATTATTTTTCATGCACGATACCAAAAAATAAATCAATCATCATTAATGGGTATATCATACATGATACTCAAACATTAAAATTTTTAAGCATTTATCAACATGTTGATCATGATACCAAACATTCATCATTTAAAGCATTCATGATACATATCATATGCAATACATCATGTACATCATTGTCATAAGTATTGCATGCATCATTTCAAATTCATGAATATTTCATCATTGCATGCATCATGCCAAATCATAAAATATACAATCATCATTAATGCATGATTCCCAATCATCATTTATTTTGCAACATGATGGTACCAAATTTGTCAAATTATATCCTACCATACATGATCGAAACTTCTTATTTGTATACATCAAAACAAATGACTAAATATTTCATGTATTCTTATCATCACATAAGGAATATCAAGAATTATTAGGTGATGAGATAAACATTTCATGAATACAAGGAATTGCATAAAAATTATATCATAAGTGTTTCAAGTATTCATATTATCACATGAAGCATACAAGACAACAATGCAAAGAAATCATATCATGAAGAATATCAATGTGAAAATTCAGCAAAGATCACATGATATAATCGCAAAGCATGATATAATTATGTGATATATCATGAGATGATAATTTATCATATCAATGAAAGATATCAATGAGGATCAATTGTTAGGATCAATTCATGAATACCAAAGATATGATTCATGGTTCATTAAAATTCTTCTTAACAAGTTCACGATCAAGATTCATATAATTCATAATAAAGCAAATTGATGTACAATCATCACACAAGACATACAAGGCAAAGAAATCTTGTTATTTCTATATTATGAAATATATGATATCAAGGCTCATGATTCATTTGAAAAGATATAACACAAAGAGCACTTGAAACATTCTTAACAAGATCACATTTTAAAATATTTCAAGTATCAAGATATCAATATGACACTTCATTGGATTCTGAGAAATCAAAAGACAAGTTACACTTCATTTGAAGAATTCTGTTTTGATAAATGTTAGGAGCATAATGAATGATCTTGATTTATAAAGAACTTCATGTTATAATTATCAAGATCATGATTTTAATAATTATTTTCTTTAGCAAAGAATCACAAAAGCACTTTATTTTTGCATAAGAAATCTCTGTAAGTAAAAACACTATCATCCATATTTCAAGATGGAATTTATAAGCAGGAATCATTTCATCAAATCCATTTCAGAAAAATATTTTATAATAAGTGTATGAGAAAATCCGATTGTTAGGATACTAATTGTTACGCGAATCTGAAAACGAAATTAACACTTTCATGCATTTGGACAAGATTTTGCTATAGATTTTCAAGTTCAATCATTAAGATAAAACATGCTCATGATCATAAAAATTTTGTATCCAAAACACATAATTTCCAACATGTTATTAAGGCATGTAATAGTGTAAAATCATCATGACAATTAAGTGATTTGAACATTAAATCAAGAAAGTCCGAAAAATAATCTTAACAAGTTCATGTATTCGAGCACATTTTTGTCATAGTTTTTCAAATACACTCATGAAAATAACACATGCTTATCATCATGTATAGCTTAAAATCTCATGCATAAAATTGTTAATCAAGATATCATTATGCATTTCTTCAAATCAAACATGATTTTTTTTTTTTAAATCAAAATCGAGAAATAACAATGGAAATCAATTTAATACACATTATTACTTATTAACCATGATTTCATATTTTCAATCAAGATCATTTTATTTGTTTATCATAAAATATGCAATATTATCATTTTCGAAATTACTTAGCATGATCATAATTTTTTTTAAAACATGTAAGTTTTAAGAAAATTAATTCTAAACTAAAAAAGAAAATACATCGTGAAAGCATCAAGTAATTTCAAAATAAATTAGGGGGATTTCGATTACCTCATCATTGAAAGCGATTAATGCATAGTTTGCCACCTCGCCTTTCTTGATTTTCTCCTCATCTTCGAAGGAGCTCGATTTATCCCACTTTGTGTTCTTCTTCTTTGGCCTCTTCCTTTGTTCAAGTTTATTATTTATTTTAGATTTTTGTTTAATAAACTTATTAAGATTTAGTGTTCGAAGTTCAAGTTCATCATTGTCCTCATCACTTGAGTCATCGCTCAAGTGGTATTCATTTGTCCGGAGTTCCAAATCTTTCCTGTTCTTTGGAAGGTGATTTTGTTCATCATGTTCATCATGTGCATTATGCACCATTTCATATGTTATCAACGAACCAATTAGTTCTTCAAGTAGTAAGTTGTTTAGGTTTTTAGCTTCATGTATTGGAGTTACTTTTGAATCCCACTTCTTAGAAAGAGAACGCAAAATCTTATTTATGAGTTCAAAATCTGAAAAACTTTTTCCAAGAGCTCTTAAACTATTGACGACATCCGTGAAACGGGTGTACATGTCGCCTATAGTCTCACTTGGTTGCATTCGAAAAAGCTCAAAATCATGCAATAAAATATTAACTTTCGAGTCTTTGACTCTACTAGTTCCCTCGTGCGTGATTTCAAGTATTTGCCAAATGTCAAAAGTCGTTTCGCACGTAGAAATCCGATTGAACTCATTTTTGTCCAAAGCGCAAAATAAGACATTCATAGCCTTTGCGTTTAAAGAAAAATACTTCTTCTCCAAATCCGACCATTCGTTCATCGGTTTGGAGGGAAGTTGAAAACCGTTTTCAACGATATTCCATAAATCCAAATTCATAGAAATCAAGAAAACTCTCATTCGAGTTTTCCAATAAGTGTAGTCCAATCCGTTAAACAACGGTGGACGAACAACCGATAAACCCACTTGAAAGCCAAGAAGAGCCATTTCTCTCGGGTGTAAATCCGAAATTAGAAATACTGGGCTCTGGTACCAATTGTTAGGATCAAGAGCACTAAGAGGGGGGGTGAATTAGTGCAGCAGAAAACTTTCGATGATTAAAATCGTGTTCATGCGATAAGAGCGATTTCGTACGATAACTTGAGAAGAAGTGAGATGTAGTTAAAGCAAAGATATAAGGGCAGTTTGCAGTTATGATGGAAATCAGAACGTAAGCGCAAACTGAAATATGATGTTCGTACGATAAAACTGATTTACGTCTAAACGCCGATTCGGAAAGCACTGAACTATGAAACACATTCATAAAAGCACAGAAGGTAGTAAGCTATTGACGAGGTTTGCAGTAAAGATAAGATGCTCAAAGTAAATGCAAACCGAGATTTAGAGTGGTTCGGTCAATCTTGACCTACTCCACTTTTGGCTTCCTCCACCGACGACGTCTCCAACGTCAACTAGAGGCCTTCCTTCAATAGGCGAAGGCCAACCACCCTTTTATAGTTTCATTCCTTTTGACAGGCTTAGGAGACAACCCTTACAGAATTTTCTCTCCTCTCTTTAAAGCTCAGAACTTGGAAGAAATGGGGGAGAAGAACTTTTGGCCTTTACAACAATTTTGAGCTCTAAAAATCACAGAACAAGATCAGGATTTCAGTGTTAGTTCATGCTCTTTCAGTGCTGAATGGGTGGGGTATTTATAGGCCCCAACCCAGTTCAAATTTGGAGCTCATAACTGTCAATTCCCGGAATTCTGGGATCAGGCGGTTGCACCTCCTGACTGAGGCAGTTGCACAGCATGGCAGAGCTCGAAGACTGAGCCTCTAGGCGGTACTACCTCCTGTCAGGGGCGGTTGCACCTCCTGCCAGAGCTCGAAGACCGAGCTCAGGCGGTGCCACCTCCAGATTGAGGCGGTTTCACCCCCTGGCAGAGCTCGAAGACCGAGCTCAGGCGGTGCCACCGCTAGATTGAGGCGGTTTCACCTCCTGGCAGAGCTCGAAGACCGAGCTCAGGCGGTGCCACCTCCTGTCAGGGGAGGTTGCACCGCCCAGTCTCGCTCGGAGACTGAGCCCAAGCGGTGCCACCGCCTGGCTGGAGCTGTTGCACCTCCTAGTCTCACTCGGAGACTGAGCCTAGGCGGTGCAACCTCCTGCCTTGGGCGGTTCAACAGCCTGGCAGAAATCAGGGTCCGAATGGGTTGATCCATTCGGCCCAATTTGGGTTTTTTAGGGGCCCAATTGCCCCAAGATTAAGTTAATGGGATCACCTCTCCTTTCCAACTTAATTATTGTGCTAACTACGATATTCCCTAAGACATTTACTGCAACTTGCTCCGGTACGTCAATCGCTTCTTCCAGCGAGCTTTCGGCGAACTTCCGTCGATCATCCGATGAACCCTCGGTGATGCTCCTGCGGACTTCCGGCAAACTCCTGGACTTGGAACGATCCACTTGGCGAGTTCCAATGAGCTTCTTTGGCAAGATCATGGACTTCTCGGATTTGTTCCTACAGAACCTCCGATAACTGTCCGAACTTCCGTCGAACTCTCGAACTCCCAACGTGATCATTGTCTTGACTCCGGCGCAACTCCTATTGCATGTCTTTCTTCCATCATAGTTAATCTTGCCCACTTAAAACAAAACTTCGATCGAGACAATTAATCCTAAGCAATTAACCAAGTTGTCCAGCATGTCATTGGTCCCTCGATGCTTCGTCCGATTCTTCGGCGCATCGTCCTCTCCTGCAGCCTATTGCCCAATCGGCTAGTTTACTCTGCAACTCCAATATCCTTGGCACAATACCCGCTCTTCTTGGCCCGATGCCCGAGTCCACGGCCCGAAGCCTTCTGTCGATATGTCGACCGATCCACCGGCCCGACGTCCAATCTTCTGACATGTTCCTCCGGCACAACATGATTTTCCTGCTTTAATTGTCTCATCCTGATCGAAGCATCCTGCGTCACTCAAAACATAAATTAAATCATAAACATATATCAAGTAGTTTCATCATCAAAATACGAGATTCACCACAAACTTCAGATGAGCATAACATATCATCCACAAACTGACAGCTAAACAGAGGTGGTAAACAGGTGTGTAGAGACGTACCTTCGGTGTTTTGCCAACAACCGACCAAAGGAGTATGTGAAATGGCTTCCCTGGGCCGAATGGTGGTATAATACTATATATCATTTATCTACCAAATGTGCCCCATATGAAGCACTATATAGTTGTCTGACTCCTATGATTCTAAAGTATGTAATTAGCTCGGCCAAGGTAGATCAAATTGATCAAGAATTGATTGATAGGGACAAACTCCTATAGCTATTAAAGGATAATCTCTCTACCGCCTAAGCTAGAATGAAGCAGCAAGCCAACACACGACGAAGCGAAAGAGAATTTTCAGTAGGAGATAGGGTTTATCTTTACCTATAGCCATACAAGCAACTCTCCATCAATACTGAAGCCTCCATGAAGCTATCCCCATGTTTTTATAGGCCCTATCAGATCATAGAGTGTATTGGAGCCATGGCGTATAGACTTAAATTGCTTGAGGATGCCAAAATTCATCTTGTGTTTCACGTGTCATGCCTAAAGCCCAAGTTGGGAGAACATGAGTCACCCCAGATCCCATTGCCTAACGCTACTAAGGATGGAGTTATTTAAGCCCAACCACAAGCCATCCTCGACCACAAGATCGTGATGCATCGCCAACATCCCTCTACTGAAGTACTAGTGTATTAGAATAATTTACCATTTGAAGATGCCATATGAGAATCATATGAGTAGCTAAAGACCCGGTTCCCTAAGTTCATGGAATCCCAACCTCAAGGACAAGGCTGATTTGAAGAGGGCGGGTCTGTTAGGACTCTAGCTAGGAGAGTCCTAATTGAGAGGGGCATTCATGTTAACCTACCTAGCCAACCCCTATTAAAGAGGTGAAGAGGTCGGCTAAGGTTAGAAGGTTATTTCTTAGAGAAGCAGTAGGAGTTGTTAAGGAATAGGAGTCTTGAGTAGGAGTCCTATTAGGAGTTATTCTTAGAGAAGTATTAGGAGTTGTAAAGGAATATGAGTCTTGAGTAGGAGTCATATTAAGACTTAGGGTTTAGAAACCCTATAAATAGCTATTTAGTCATCCTCTTTTAACATGCAATAGATGAATTTTTTACAGCCTTTAAGCAGCAACGTGGAGAAAGGAACCCCTATAGAGTTCCAAGAAGACCAATCCCCTAAAGAGATCAACCCCAAGCTTAGAATCTGCAAGGGTTCTAATATAGTTTCAAACTAAGGAATCAAATAAGCACCTCTAGACAATTGTAATTAATCCATATGGATTTTTTTGGACCAATTGATGAACCAAGGTTAGGAGGCAGCAAATACGCTTTTGTCATTGTGGACGATTATAATAGATATACTTAGACATACTTCTTTGCACATAAAAGTGATTGCTTTAGCTATTTTTCTAAGTTTTCTAAACTTATTCAAAATGAAAAAGGCTTTATGATTTCCTCAATTCGGAGTGATCACGATGGCGAATTTCAAAACTGTGATTTCCAAAATTTTTATGAATCTAACGGATACAACCGTAATTTCTCTACTCCAAAAAATCCTCAACAAAATGAAGTAGTAGAAAGAGAAAATATAAATTTATAAGAAATGACAAAAACCATGTTGAACGAACATAGCCTACCCAAATATTTTTGGGTCGAAGCTGTTAATACGACATGCTATGTCATAAATAAGGTTCTAGTAAGACCATTGCTTTTCAAAACTCCTTATGGATTATAGAATAACAAAAAACCTAATGTTTCATGCTTTAAAGTTTTCAGTTGTAAATGTTTTATCTTGAATGAAAAAGATGCCTTAGGAAATTTGATGTAAAATCCGACGAAGGGATTTTTCTTGGCTATTCTACTCTTTTAAAAGCCTTTCATATCTTTAACAAAAGAACTTTGGTTATAGAAGAGTCTATTCATGTTGTCTTTAATGAAGTTTCCAAATTTAAGAAAAATGAGTTTGATGATGATCTTAATTTTGATGTTTTGAATTTAAATGAACCCTCTCCTCCAATTAGTAACTTAGATGCATCTTCTTCTGAAACATCCTTACCCAAGGAATGGAAGTATGTAGATGCTCATCCTAAGGAACTAATTATAGTAGATATATCAAAAGGGGTTCAAACTCGTTCTTTTCTTAAAAATTTTTGTGCCAACGCAGCTTTTCTTTCTCAAATTGAACCTAAATGCATTGACTATACCTTGAAAGATGATTCATGGGTTATCACAATGCAAGAAGAGTTGAACCAATTTGAGTGAAATGATGTGTGGAAGTTTATTCCAAGGCCTAATGGCCATTTAGGTATTGGTACTAAATAGATCTTTAGAAACAAGCAAGATGAATTTAGTATCAATGATTTCATATAAGAATGATCAAGTTTTTCGTATGAAAACATATATCATAGTTTAAAACTAAAAAGGCCACGTTCATTATCGTAAAAATCGATAATCCATAAATCTCAAGTATCATCATGCATAAATTCGAAACATAAACTTATTAAGCATGATATCAAATCATTACTTCAAATGAAACTTGATTTCATTAATCATAGAGCATCTTTAATTAAAATTGAGAAAAAATATGATTAATCTTGTTAAGTGTACAAGAATTAGATGTATATTTAACTGGTTAGAAAAAAGGCTAGATTAGTGGCCAAGGGTTTTAACCAAGAAGAAGGTATCGATTATGACGAAACCTTCGCTCCTATGGCATGATTAGAAGCCATAAAGATGCTCCTTGCCTATGCTAGTAGTAATGATTTTTTGTTATTTCAAATGGATGTCAAAAGTTTTTTTCTTAATGGCTTTATTTCTAAAGAAGTTTATGTTGAACAACCTCCCAGATTTAAGAATGATAATTTTTTAAATCATTTGTTTAAATTGAATAAAGCTCTCTATGGATTAAAACAAGCCCCAAGGGCTTAGTATGAAAGGCTTAGCTCTTTTCTTATCTAAAATAATTTCTCTAAAGGCAAGGTTGATACTACATTGTTTATTAAAAATTTTAAAAATAATTTTCTTAGTATTCAAATTTATGTTGATAATATTATTTTTGGTTTTACAAATGAATCTTTATGTGAATCATTTGCCAAGAGTATGAGCCAAGAGTTTGAAATGAGTCTAATGGATTAACTAACTTTCTTTTTAGGCTTACAAATCAAACAATTTAATGATGGTATTTTTTTTAGTCAAACTAAATATGCATTAGACTTGTTAAAACAATTTAATTTGGAAAATTCAAAGGCTATCAATACTCCCATTAGTACCTCCACTAAGTTAGACATTGACGAAAGTGAAGAATACTTTGATCAAAAAACTTATAGGGGTATGATAGAAAGTTTACTATACCTTACCGCAACTAGACCGAACATCATGATTAGCATTGGACTTTGTGCTAGGTTTCAATTTAATCCTAAGATATCTCATCTTAAAGTAGTTAAAAGAATTCATAGATATATTAAAGGTAACACTAATCTAGGATTATGATATCTAAAATCTGAAAACTTTAAACTAATTGCTTACGCTAATGCGGATTTTGCTGGATATAGAATAGATAGAAAAAGTACATCTGAAATATGTCAATTCTTAGGTCATGCACTTGTCTCTTGGTCTTCCAAGAAACAAAACTCAGTTGCATTATCTACAACTGAAGCTGAATACATAGCGGCGAGTGCATGTTGTGCGTAAGCTGTATAGATGAAAAATACATTATAAGATTATAAGACTCACCTTAAGAATATTCCCATAAAATGTGATAACACGAGTGCAATATATTTAACAAAAAATCCTATTCAACACTCTAGAACTAAACATATTGACATTAGACATCATTTCATAAGAGATCATATTAAGAACCATGACATATCTTTAGAGTTTATTGATATAAAACATCAATTAGTCGATATCTTTACAAAACCTTTAAATGAAGAACAATTTGATTTTATTAGAAGAGAGTTAGAGATGTTAAATTTGTTGAATCTTGGATTTTGATGATGAAGTCAAATGTCATTTGTTGTCTAATCTATGTGTTGAGACAAGTGTGTAGGATTAACTACGATGAAAGTTAGACATGCAGCAGGAGTTGCGCCGGAGTCAAGACAATGATCACGTTGGGAGTTCGAGAGTTCGACGGAAGTTCGGACAGTCGTCGAAGGTTCTGCGGGAACAAATCCGAGAAGTCCATAAGCTTGCCAAAAGAAGCTCGTCGGAACTCGCCAAGTGGATCGTCGCAAGTCCTGGAGATTGCCGGAAGTCCGCAGGAGCATCACTGAGGGTTCATCGGATGATCGACGGAAGTTCACCGGAAACTCGCCGGAAGAAGCGATTGACACACCGGAGCAAGCTGCAAAAATTGTCTTAGGATTTATCGTAGTTAGCACAATAATTAAGTTTGAAATGGGAGGTGATCCCATTAGCTTAATCTTGGGGCAGTTGGGCCCTTGAAAAACCCAAATTGGGCCGAATGGATCTACCCATTCGGACCTTGATTGTGGGAGGTGCAACCGCCCAAGCCAGGAGGTAGCACCGCCTGGGCTAAGTCTCCCAGGGAGACTGGGTGGTGCAACCGCCCCAACCAGGAGGTAGCACCGCCTGGGCTCAGTCTCCGAGCGAGACTGGGTGGTGCAACCTCCCTTGACAGGAGGTAGCACCGCCTGAGCTCGGTCTTCGAGCTCTGGCAGGCGGTGCAACCGCCCCAGTCAGGAGGTGCAACCGCCTGAGCTCAGTCTTCGAGCTCTGGCAGAGAGGTGCAACCACCCCTGACAGAGGTGGCACCGCCCAGAGGCTCAGTCTTCGAGCTCTACCAGGCGGTGCAACCGCCCTAGTCAGGAGGTGCAATCGCCTGATCCCGGAATTCTGGGAATTGACAGTTTTGAGCTCCAAATTTGAACTGGGTTGGGGCCTATAAATACCCCACCCATTCAGCACTGAAAGAGCACAACTTACAGTCGAAATCTTGATCTTTTTCTATGATTCTTAGAGCTCAAAATTGTTGTAAAGGCCAAAAGTTCTCCTCCCTCTGTTCTTCAAAGTTTTGAGTTGTAAAGAGAGGAGAGAAAATTTCTGTAAGGGTTGTCTCCTAAGCCCATCAAAAGGAGTGAAACTATAAAAGGGTGGTTGGCCTTCGCCTATTGAAGGAAGGCCTCTAGTTGACGTCGGTGACCTCGTTGGTGGAGGAAGCCAAAAGTGGAGTAGGTCAAGATTGACCGAACCACTCTAAATCTCAGTTTGCATTTACTTTGAACATTTTATCTTTACTGCAAACCTCCTAAATAGCTACTGCCTTCTGCGCTTTTACGAACGAGTTTCTAAGTTCAGAGCTTTCTGAATCTGCGTTTAGATGTAAATCAGTTTTTTCGTACGATCATTACATTTCAGTTTACGTTTACGTTTTGATTTTAATCTTAACTGCAAACTGCCTTCTGCGTTTTTATAAAACGTATCTCAAAGTTCAGTATCTTCAAAATTGGCATTTAGACGTAAACCGGTTTTATCGTACGAACGTCGCATTTCAGTTTGCGCTTGCATTCTGATTTTCATCATAAACTGCAAACTGCCTTCGTAGATTTACTTTAACGTCATCTCTCTTAATCTTAAGTTAAAGTAATCTTAGAATCGGCTTTTACATCGAAATCATTTTTATCAAACGAACGCAGCTTTCGATTTTAATAGTGAAAGATTTCCGCTGCACTAATTCACCCCCCCCCTCTTAGTGCTCTTGATCCTAACAAAATTGTCCGAATGCATGAGTTTATGTATTTCTTTTTCGGACTATTTTCCTATTAATTCATCTCATAAATGGAGTTTTCATAAATTTATTTTGTTTTTATCTTCCTCTTCACTTGATATCAAATTTGCGTCATAACCTTGCTCCTATCTCTTAAATGATTTTTGATACACTTAATCACTTTACTCGTGGATTTCCTTGACAAATACATCTTTCATGGATTTCACTCTTGTGAATTTTTAATGAGAAACAAATTTGTGTATTTCGTTTTCATATGATGCTCTCTTCCCATGAATTCTTCCTTACTCTTTTTATGAAAGAAGAATTATTATGAATTTTTAGTATGAGATGATCACTTGCAAAGAATGGGGATTTAATTTCATAAATTTGGTTCTTAATGGATTCCTTCCTTACTCTTCTTCATCTTCTTCTTTTTTTTTATGACAAAGGAAGAAAGAAACTTGCACATCTAAAGAAGAACCAAAAAGCCCTTGAGTAAAAATATTAGCTTATCCAAAAAGTTATCATGCAAAGTTTTTGCTTATGGTTTGGATAAATCATTATGAAACTTGCTTGAATTTTTACCACACTTGCATAGTTAAATTGCTCTCTTTTTTGTTGATGACAAAGGGGGAGAAATATGACAAATTGATGATAAATTGATTGTTTGAGATAATTGTATAAAATTTATCTTTTCATAAATACTTGAAACATTTTAAAATGTATTATAGATACTTGAAATGTTTCATGAGTGTTTGATAAATGTCTTTCATTATGATAAGATATTATGAGCTTAACTTGCTAATTTCAATTGATATCTTGCCATGGATTGATGAATTATTATCTTTTATCAAGAATTGTCATATTGCTAAATTTCATATTCGAAAATCTTGCCATGGATTGATAAATTATTATCTTTTCTTAAGAATTGTCATCTTGCTAAATTTCATATTCGAAATTTGTATCATATTTGAAAATGATGATTGTCTATCATCATTGACTTGAAAATGGATGACAAGTCTTGACATCATAAATATATGGTATCGTATTTTGAATTGCTAAATCATGATAAGTATCATGATGTGCATATTGATAAGTTTAAATGAATATAACTTATCGGTATGATGCTTGAATTCAAGTATATCTTTTCTCAAATATGGCATATAGATAGGAGGAGTTAGTTAAACTTCATCATCAATTGATTGTCATCATCTAAAAGGGGGAGATTGTTGAATCTCGAATTTTGATGATGAAATCAATTGGTCAATTATTTGATCTAATCTATATGTTGAGATAAGTGTATAGGATTAACTACGATAGCGGTAAGATAAGAAGCAGATATTGGGCCGGAGTCAAGATCGAGACTTCGTTGGGAGTTCGAGAGTTCGTCGGAAGTCCGAACGTTAGTCAGAAGTTCTGTCGGAATTGACTAAGAAGTCCAGGAGCTTACCAAAGAAGCTCATCGGAACTCGCCAAGAAGATCATCATAAAGTCCAGAAGCTTGCCGGGAGTCCACTAGAACATTACTAAAAGATCATCGAAAGTTCGTCGGAAGATCGTCGGAAGCTCGCCGAAAGAACAATCGATATACTAGACAGAGTCTGCTTGTTTAATTATCTTAGATATCATAGATAGACCTTAAGTTGAGTTAGGATTGGGAGGTAATCCTACTAACTCAGTTAGGGGCCAACTGGGCCCTTAACAAGGCTGAATTGGGCTGGTTGAATAGCCTATTCAACACCTGAAGTCAGGGTCGACGGTGGCACCACCAGGGCTAATGGTGGCACCGCTTGGTGTCTTAGTCTCCTAGGTGGTCAGCGCGGTGGTACCGCTGACAGTAAATGCTGCCAAGCGGTGGTATCACCCTTGTTAGGCAGTGGCATTGCTAGAGCTCGGTCTCAAAGCTCTGTCAAGCAGTGGTACTGCCCAGACTGGGCGGTGGTACCGCCTAGTGTGAGTCTGCAGGCGGTAGTACCACCCAATAATAGCGGTGGTATCGCTAGTACCCCGAAATCCAGGGATGTGATACTTTTTGGCTCCAATTCTGAAGCAATTGGGGCTTATAAATACCCTACTCTTTTTGCATGAAAGGACACAAAAGTATGAACAAAATCTTGAGTTCTTGGGGTGTTAAAAGTGTTGTAAAAGTGCAAGAGTCATCCTTCTCCCTTTCTAAGTGTTGAGATAATTCAAGAGAGGTGTGAAACTTGTAAGGGTTATCTCCTAAACCCGTGAAAAAGAGAAAAGCACTATAAAGAGTTGGTTGGTCTTCGCTTATTGAAGGAAGATCATTAGTGGATGCCAATGAACTCGATGGAGGAGGAATCAGAAGTGGATGTAGGTCACAACGACCGAACCACTATAAATTCCGGTATGCTCATTTCCATTCTGCTTTTTATTACTGTCATTACTTTCTTAGATAACTACTAGTTCTTTCATTCTAAAGTTAAGCACTTTCTGAAATTGGTTTTCGATGAATGAAATATTTTACAAATCGATGATTTTCTCTGTTGCACTAATTCCCCCTCTCATCTTAGTGCCGCTCTTGATCCTAACAGGAAGATATCAAGAAAAAATTGATAATGAGATATACTTCATGAATATAAGGAATTATATAAAGAAAAATTATATCATGAAAGATGAGATCTTGTGAATACCAACAGATATGATTCATTTTGATCAATCTCCTCTTAAATAATCAAAAGGAAACATTAGGAGATCAAATAATAAAATATCTTCAAAAGAAATTTTAAGTCATGAATTCCAAAAAAGATATTCTCTTTAGTGAATCGCAAAAAGAAACATAGGAGAAAAATATTTCAATTCATGTATAAGAAATCTTATGATTCATGTAGAAAATCTCCTCTTTAGTAAATATCAAGAGGAATTATAAGAGGATAATTAATGAAAAATCTTGATTCATAATAAATCTTAATTAAGTGAAAGAATCAAGATTCATTTGGATGAATCTCTTCTTTAGCAAAAGAAAAAAAAAATCTTGATTCATAGAAAACTTTTAAGTTGTAAACAAAAGAACAATTTAGATAATTTTTCTCTTTAGCAATTGGCAAAAAGAGACATAAGAGATCAAATGAGAGATCTTGATTCATATTAGGAAAATCTCGAGTTATAATTTCGAGAAACATGTTATAGATAAGATTCATTCAAATTCAAATCGTCAAATTTTTACTTATCATCAAAATCACTTTTCTTAATTCATAAAATAGATTCATCACCTAGAATCACTTGTTGAAAAAAAAATCAAAAAGCTTTAGAGATATTTTCAAGAAACTTGCATTCTTTCCATTTTGTTTCATCTTATGTGATTGATTTCTTTCATGCATGCCCTTTTCTTTTATGCCAAATCTATACATCATTGATTAAAAATGAAAAACAAATCTCATCATCAAAATCATCATGACAAAAAATATAACACAATAAACATAAGGCTTCTTTAAACTAGTGATTTGATTTATCATTTTGATTCCAATGATAATTCATTTTCTTTTTCATGTGTTTCATTTTATGTGATTGATTTCATATAAGTATGCTAAAAAAAACTATCCATCATTTTTAAAACTAAAAGACAAAGATCAATAAATCATAAATAACAAAGATCACCAAGACTTCAAATCATCATGCATAATTAAATCAGTAAGCATGATACCAAGACTTTTAACATTTTTATTACATCTTATATCAGTATGCATCATTAAATCATCAAACAAGATTTCATTAAATATAGAGCATTTTTAATTAAAATCAAAATCAAAAAGTAATATGGAAATCATCAAGATACACATTATTGCTTCTTAAAACATACATAGAATTAATCTTATTAGGTGTACAAGCATTAAATTTAAATATAACATTTTGTTCCTTTATCATAAAACATGCAATTTTCATGATCATTTTCAAAATCACTAGGAAGATAAACATGGTCTCAAATTTTTAACTTTCATTATGTCTTACATCATTATGCATTAAGCTAAGAGTTAACATGCAAATTTCATGCTCAAATTTTTATTTATATATATAATTTATCTAAACTAATTTAAAAATAATTCATAAAATGCATCAATTAATTTCAAAATAAACTAAGGGGGTTTTGGTTATCTTGTCATCGAAAGCCATTAAGGCATAGCTCACCACCTTATCTTTGTTGGTTTGCTTCTCGTCTTCAGATAAGCTCGATTCATCCCAAGCTACCTTAAAAACTTTCTTCTTCTTTGGCAGCTTCTTCCTTTTTAAGTTCATTTTTATTCTTTGATTCTTATTTTAAGAACTTTTTAAGCTTTATAGTCAAGAGTTCAAAACCTTCATCACTTGAGCTTTCGCTCGAGTGGTCTTCATTTGTTCTAAGTGTTGAATCTCGGATTTTGATGATGAAATCAATCGATAAATATTTATGTTTTAATCTACGTTTTCAGTGATGCAGGATTCTTTGATCAAGATGAGACAATTAAAGCAGGAAGAATCATGTTATGCCGGAGAAAATCATGTCAGAAGATTTGATGTCGAGTTGGAGGATCGGTCGATGTATCAACATAAGGCTTCAGACCAAGGATTCGGGCATTGTCCCAAGAAGAGCGGATATTGCACCAAGGATATCGGTGTTGCAGAGTCAACTGACCGATTGGGCAATAGGCCACAAGAGAAGACGATGTGCCGAAGAATCGGATGAAGCATCGAGGGACCAATGACATGTCGGACAACATGATTAAATGCTTAGTATTAATTGTCTAGATCGAAGTATATTTTACATGTGCAGGATTGACTAAGATAGCAAGGCATGAAGCAAAATGATGTCCTGGAGTCAAGGACGTGATTTTGTTGGGAGTTCGAGAGTTCATCGGAAGTCCGGACGTTCGTTGAAAGTTTTGTCGAAACCAGCCGAGAAGTCTCGGAGCTTACCAAAGAAGCTCGTCGGAACTCACCAAGAAGATCATCATGAAGTCTAGGAGCTTGTTGGGAGTCCACCGGAACATTGTCGAGAGATCATTGAAAGTTCGTCAGAAGATCACCGGAAGCTCGTAGGAAGAAACCATGGCATAGGGACTTGTTTAGCTTAGCAAATATTTTAGGAATCGTAGTTAGCATGTAATTGGGTTTGGATTTGGGCCAACCCAATTAGGGGCCAACTAGGCCCATGTAAGGATTGTGTTGGGCCCAATGAGAGGCCCAAACAGTGCCCTTAGAAGTCTCACCGTCATGGCACAATATTCGAGACTATGTCAAACAGTGGTACCACAAGTATGGGCGGTTGTACCACCCCTGGCAGGGTGCCAAGTGGTGATACCGCCATTCTGAGCTGTGGTACCACCGGACCTGGGCGGTGGTACCGCCTAGGGCAGTGTCAATATCAGACTGACACTAGGCGGTGGTACCGCCCAACGTAGGCGATGGTACCGCCCATGCCCGGGGAACTCGGGATGGTTTTAGGCTCCAAGTTTGAATCAACTTAAAGCCTATAAATACCCCTCTCATCCCTGGTTAAAGCACATAAGCACAAAGAGTTTAAAAGTAAAGAATCACTGTAGAAATCTCTTGTGAGAATCCTCCTCTAGTTTAAGTGTTAGAATTCTATTTAGAGAGGAGAGTGAGTGCTTGTAAGGGTTGTCTCCTAAACCCGTGAAAAGGAGAAGAAGGGTGTAAAAGGTGATTGGCTTTCGCCTATTGAAGGAAGGCCTCTTGTGGACGCTGATGACCTCATTAGAGGAGGAAGCTGAAAGTGGATATAGGTCACATTGACCGAATCACTCTAAAACTACCATGTTCTTTGGTTTGCATTTTATTCTTGCTATTACCTTACTGCAAACATCTTTAAGTGCTTACTGCCTTCAATTCATTTACGAATGTGCTTTAAGTTATGATATTTCCGAGATCGGTTTTCAATGTAAACGGTTTTTATCGTATGAAAGTTTCAAACCGACGTAATTTTTACTACTGCACTAATTCACCCCCCCCCCCCCTCTTAGTGCTGAATCTTGATCCTAACAATTGGTATCAGAGCCTCGTGATTTCTCATTTGGTTTAACACCCAAAGAGAAATGGCTCTTTTCGACTTTCAAGAGGGTCACTCTCTTATTCATCCTCTCTTTTTCAATAGGATGGACTACACTTATTGGAAAACTCGAATGAGAGTTTTCTTGCTTTCATTGAATCTTGATTTATGGCATATAGTCGAATCCGATTTTCAAATGTCTTCTCTTCCATTGAACCATTAGAATGATTTGGAGAAGAATACATTTTCTCTAAATGCAAAGGCTATGAATGCCTTGTTTTATGCCTTAGATAGAAATGAGTTTAATCGTGTTTCTACTTGCGAAATGGCTTTTGATATTTGGCGTACTCTTGAAATCACACATGAAGGAACTAGGAAAGTTAAAGATTTGAAAATTAATTTTTTAATATATGATTTCAAGCTTTTTCGAATGAAGCCGAGCGAAACCATCGTTGACATGTATACCCGTTTTACGGATGTTGTCATTAGTTTAAATACTCTTGGCAAATGTTTTTCAGATTTTGAACTTATAAACAAGATTTACATTCTCTTAATAAGAGTTGGGATTAAAAAATAATGGCTATTCAAGAATCGAAAAACTTAAACCAATTTCCAATTGAAGAACTAATAGGGTCCTTGATGACCTATAAAATGACGTGCAATACACGTAAAGAACTTAAGAACCACCTTCCAAAGAACAGAAAGGATTTTGAACTTAAAACATTTGAAGACCACTCGAGTATAAGCTCAAGTAATGGTGAACATGAACTACTCACTAAGAAATTTAAAAAGTTCATGAAACTAGAATTATAGAACAAGTACGAAATGAACGCAACTACTTGCTTTGAATACAAGAAGAAGAACACAAAGTGGGATGAATCGAGCTCCTCCGAAAATGAGGAGAAAATCAACAAAGGCGAGGTGGAAAACTACGCATTAACGACTTTCAACGTTGAGGTAATCAAAACGCCTTTAGTTTATTTTGAATTTACATGATATATTTCATGAGTTATTTTTAATTTAGTTTAGAATTAATTTTCTTGAAAAGTGCATGTTTAATAATGAAAATAAAAAATAGGAATCATGCTTATCATTCTAGTAATTTTGAAAATAATCATGAAAATTATATGTTTATGATAAACAAAATGATTTTGATTAAAAATGCCTAATGAAATCATGTTTAATGATATCATGCTTAATAAATTTATTTTTTGAAATTATGCATGAAGATTTTTGAGATTTATGGATTATCAATTGTTTAATGAACGTGGCCTTTTCAGTTTTAAACTATGATGTATGTTTTCATACAAAAACTTGAGCATATTGATTTGAAATCATGTTTAATGGTTTTATAATTCGAAATTATGCATGATGAATTTTGCGATTTATGGATTATCAATTTTTACTATAATGAAAGTGTCTTATTGATCTTCGTCGTAATAAATTTTGCACTTTCAGTTTTAAACATGATACATGTTTTGATTTGGCATAAATGAAAAAGGCATACTTGTATGAAACAAATAAAACGTGTTTCTCCTTGAAAGATTTCTTTATCGAGTTTTCAAAAAGGGAGAGATTAACGAATCTATCTATACTTTTTTATGAATCTCTTAAAAACGATCTTGATTTGATGATTTAAATTTAAATGAGCTTTATCTTAATTTTTAAAATTTATAACTTGAGAATTTTTTTTTCAAGATCTCATCATTGTACTCCTACGATTTTTTCTTAAAAGAAGAGATTTACTATATGAATCATATCTTTTGATATTTACATGATCTTATCTCTCATGATATGATTTTTATGTACAATTCCTTGTAGTCATCAAGTAATATCTCATCACCAAGTTCTTCTTGATATTCTTCATGTGATGATATGAATGCATGCAATACTTATGCTTTTTATTGTGATAATATATATGATGCATATGATGTGTATCATGAAAGCTTTATGTTTGGCATCATGATCAAAATGTTGATAAATGCCTAATATGTATGATATGCTCATAATGATGATTGATTTATTCGGTATCATGCATGAAAAATGAAATGTAAGGTTTCTGAAAATGTGCATGTTTTAATTTGAAAATATAATGATGCACGAATAAGATTGATACTTACCTTTGTCATAATCTGAAAATTGATATAAAGGGTCTTCCCTTCTTTTTGACAATGACAAAGGGGGAGATAAAAGATGCTAGCTCGCACAATTCAAGAAGAAAACAAAAATTGCACTTCTCAAAAGAGATGAAAGAACTTGCTTCTTGAACATCTCAAATTGTTAGCTTCCATATTGTAAAATAATGTAACATTTTGTTAGCTTGCATTTTTGCAAAGCAAAAATAATCGCACTTTTCAAAAGAGAAGAAACTGCTATCTTGAACATCACCAATAGTTGCTAGCTTGAAATCTCAAGAAGATGCAAAAATATGCTATCTTGCACATCGCAAAGAAAAGCAAATTTGTAAACTTGCATAACTCTAAATTATTGCTAGCTTGTATGTTGCAAAACTTGCTTTCTTTTTCAAACACTTGTTAGCTTGAACATTGCAAAACAAACATGCTGAACTTGCATATCTAGCAAAATTTACAAACTTGCAAAACTCAAAATTTTTACTAGCTTGCATGATGATAAAACTGGAGATTTAAAATGCAATGTATTGAACTTGTATTCCAAACAAATGAATAGTTGGACTTCTCCTTTTTGTTGATGACAAAGGGGGAGAAGTATGTTGATGTCATGCATGATTTTATCATGACATGTTTGCTTAGATTTTTGAATCCAAGAGTTATATGACATATTAATAGGGGGAGATTGTTTAAACTCCCGGAGTCAAGATTAACTCCGTCATCGATTAGTTGTCATCATCAAAAAGGGAGAGATTGTTGAATCTCCGATTTTGATGATGAAACCAATCGATAAATGTTTATGTTTTAATCTATATTTTGAGTGACGCAGGATGCTTCGATCAAGATGAGATAATTAAAGCAGGAAGAATCATGTTGTGCCGGAGGAAAACATGTCAGAAGATTGGACGTCGAGCCGGAGGATCGGTCGACGTATCGATAGAAGGTTTCAAGCTATGGATTCGGGCATCGGGCCAAGAAGAGCAGATATTATGCCAAGGATATTAGAGTTGCGGAGTCAACTGATTGATTGGGCAATAGGCCGCAAGAGAGGACGATAAGCCGAAGAATCGGACGAAGCGTCGAGGGACCAATGACATGCCGGACAATATGATTAATTGCTTGGTATTAATTATCTAGATCAAAGTATGTTTTACATATGCAGGATTGACTACGATAGCAAGGCACGAAGCAAAATGAAGTCCCGGAGTCAAAGACATGATTTCGTTAGGAGTTCGAGAGTTCGTCGGACGTTCTGTCGGAACCAACCGAGAAGTCTCGGAGCTTGCTAGAGAAGCTTATCGGAACTCGCCAAGAAGATCGTCATGAAGTCTAGGAGCTTTCCGAGAGATAGTCGGAACATTGCCGAGAGATCATCGGAAGTTCGCCGAAAGATCATCAGAAGCTCGCCGGAAGAAACCAAGGCATAGGAACTTGTTTAGCATAGCAAATGTCTTTGGAATCGTAGTATAGCTAGGCCATGTAAGGACTAGGTTGGGCCCAATGAGAGGCCCAAATAGTGCCCTAAGAAGTCTTACCATCGTGGCACAGTCTTCAAGACTTTGTCAGGTGGTGGTACCGCTAGTCTAGGCGGTGGTATCGCCTAGCACTGCCCCCCCAGGTGGTGGTACTACCCAGGGCAGTGTCAGTGTTAGACTAACACTAGGCGGTGGTACCGCCCGTGCTCGGAGAACCCGGGATGGGAAAGTTTTAGGCTCCAAGTTTAAATCAACTTGAAGCCTATAATACCCCTCTCATCCCTAGTTAAAGCACATAAGCACAGAGAGTTTAAAAGTAAAGAATTGCTATAGAAATCTCTTGTGAGAATCCTTAAAGTGTTAGAATTCTGTTTATAGAGGAGAGTGAGTGCTTGTAAGGGTTATCTCCTAAACCCGTGAAAAGGAGAAAAGGGGTGTAAAAGGTAATTGGCCTTCGCCTATTGAAGGAAGGCCTCTAGTAGATGCCGGTGACCTCGTCCGAGGAGGAAACTAAAAGTGGATATTGGTCACATTGACCAAACCACTCTAAAACTACCGCGTTCTCTGGTTTGCATTTTATTCTTGCTTTTACCTTACTGCAAACCTCTTTAAGTGCTTACTGCCTTTAATTCATTTACGAACATGCTTCAAGTTAAGATATTTCTAAGATCAGTTTTCAACGTAAACAGTTTTTATCGTATGAAAGTTTGCATTGCAAATAAAAATACTATCATCCATATTTCAAGATGGAATTCATAAGCAGGAATCATTTCATCAAATCCATTTTAGAAAAATATTTTTCATAAGAGTGTATGAGAAAATTTGATTTTTAGCATTCCAATTGTTAAGCAAATCCGAAAATGAAATGAACACTTTCATGTATTCGAACAAGACTATGCTACAGATTTTCAAATACAATCATGAAGACAAAACATTTTTGTATTCAACACATAATTTCCAACATGTTATTTAGGCATGTAATGGCAATCAAGTGATTTGATCATTCAATAAAGTCCGAAAAATAATTTTAACTAGTTTATGTATTTGGACATATCAACATTCCTAATTCTCTTCTTATGAAATCAAATTGCTCTTCACTTAGAGGTTTTGTAAAAATATCAGCTAGTTGATGTTTAGTATCAATGAACTCTATGATTACGTCATGATTAGTAACATGATCTTGTATAAAGTGATGTCTAATATCAATATGTTTTGTTCTTGAGTGTTGTATGGGATTCTTTGTTAAGCATATTGCACTTGTGTTATCACATTTAATGGAAATATTTTTAAGATGAACTTTATAATCTTCTAAGGTGTTTTTCATCCATACAACTTGTGCACAGCATGCACTTGCTGCAATATATTCAGCTTCGGTTGTTGATAGTGCAACCGAGTTTTGTTTCTTAGATGACCAGGAAACAAGGGCATGTCCTAAAAATTGACATGTTCCTGATGTGCCTTTCTATCTAGTCTACAGCCAGCAAAGTCCGCATCAGCATAAGCAATTAACTCAAGATTCTCTGATTTTGGGTACCATAATCCTAGATTTGTGGTACCATTAAGATATCTAAGTATTCTTTTAACTGCTTTGAGATGAGATATCTTAGGGTTTGATTGAAATCTAGCACAAAGTCCTACACTGAAAATGATGTCTAGTCTAGTTGCAGTGAGGTAAAGTAAACTTCCTATCATACCTTTATAAGTTTTTTGATCGAAGCTTTCTCCACTTTCATCAATTTCTAACTTAGTGGAGGTGCTCATAGGAGTGTTAATAGCCTTTGAGTTATTCATATTAAACTTTTTTAGTAAATTCATAGCATATTTAGTTTGACTAATAATGATGCCATTGCTTAGTTGTTTGATTTGTAAGCCTAAGAAGAATGTTAATTCTCCCATTAAACTCATTTCGAATTCAAGACTCATAGTTTTAGCAAACGATTCACAAAGAGATTCATTCGTGGAACCAAAGATAATATCATCAACATAAATCTGAACAATGAGAAAATTACTTTCAAAATTCTTGATGAATAATGTAGTATCAACCTTGCCTTTTGTGAAATTATTTTCAATAAGAAAAGAACTAAGTCTCTCATACCAAGCCCTCGGGGCTTGTTTTAAACCATAGAGAGCATTAGTTAATCTAAACACATGATTAGGGAGGCTTTTATTTTTAAATCCAGGAGGTTGTTCAACATAGACTTCTTCGAAAATAAAGCCATTAAGAAAAGCGCTTTTAACATCCATTTGAAACAACTTAAAATTATTACTACTAGCGTAGGCAAGGAGCATCCTTATGGCTTCTAATCGAGCCACCGGAGCGAATGTTTCTTCGTAATCGATACCTTCTTCTTGGTTGAAACCTTTGGCCACTAATCTAGCCTTGTTTCTAACCACGATACCATTTTCATCTTGCTTGTTTCTAAAGACCCATTTAGTACCAATAACTAAATGGTCATTTGGCCTAGGAACAAGCTTCCACACCTCATTTCTCTCAAATTGATTCAATTCATCTTGCATTGCAATAATCCATGAATCATCTTTCATGGCTTCATCAACACATTTGAGTTCAATTTGGGAGAGAAAAGCGGCGTTCGCACAAAAAATTTTAAGAGAAGATCATGTTTGAACCCCCTTTGATGTGTCTTCTAAGATTAGCTCCTTAGGATGAGCATCTACATACTTCCAATCCTTGGGTATGGATGTTTCGAAAGTGGATGCATCCAAGTTGCTAGTTGGAGACGGGGTTTTATTTAAATTTAAGGAATCAAAATTAACATCATCATCAAAATCGTTTTTCCTGATTTCGAAAATCTAATTGAAAACAACATGAATGGATTCTTCAATAATTAAGGTTCTTTTATTGAAGATACGAAAAGCTTTAGAAACCGAAGAATAACCAAGAAAGATTCCTTCATCGGATTTAGCATCAAATTTTCCTAAGTTATCCTTTTCATTCAAGATAAAACACTTACACCCAAAGACTTTAAAATATGAAACATTGCGTTTTTTGTTGTTCCATAACTCATAAGGAGTTTTGGTGAGTAAGGGTCTTACCAGAACTCTATTCAAAATATAGCATGCGATGTTTACGGCTTCAGCCCAAAAATATTTGGGTAGGCTATGTTCATTCAACATGGTTCTTGCCATTTCTTGTAAATTTCGATTTTTTCTTTCTACTACTCCATTTTGTTGAGGATTTCTTGGAGTAGAGAAATTATGGTTGTATCCATTGAGTTCACAAAATTCTTGGAAATCATCGTTTTGAAATTCTCCACCGTGATCACTTCTAATTGACGAAATCATAGACCCCTTCTCATTTTGAACAAGTTTACAAAACTTGGTAAAATATCTAAAGCATTCATTTTTCTGTTTTAAGAAGTAAGTCCATATATATCTGCTATAGTCATCCACAATGACAAAGGCGTATTTGCTACCTCCTAGACTTGATGTAGAGATTGGTCCGAACAAGTCCATATAGATCAATTGTAGGGGCCTAAAGGTGCTTATTTGATTCTTAGATTTGAAACTACCCTTAATTTATTTACCTAATTGGCAAGTATCACTTACATTATCTTTGATGAACTTGATATGAGGAATTCCTCTTACAAGTTCTTGAGATGATATTTGAGTGATTAGTTTCATGCTAGCATGACCTAATCTTCTATGCCATAGCCAAGCATCCTCATTCAAAACCGAAAAACACATTTCATTACACAAATCATTGATGTCAATAGTGTATACGTTATTTTGTTTTAATGCAATCATAGACATGTTTTTGTGTGGTTTTTCAATGATGTAAGCATTAGATTCGAATATGACAATGTATCCTTTATCACATAATTGACTAATGCTCAAGAGGTTATGTTTTAAACCATTAACTAACAAAACATCTTCAATAAAGAAGTTGGATTTGTTACCTATGGTTCCTTTGCCAATGATTTTACCCTTTTTGTTGTCTCCGAAGGTGACATAGCCTTCGTCTATGCTAGTGAGCTTAGAGAATTGAGATGGATCTCCGGTCATATGCCTTGAGCATCCACTATCAAGGTACCATCTCTTGCTCCTAGCTTGCGATGGTATAGGTTTCTACAAGAAAGGATGATTTTTAGGAACCCATTTTCTTTTGGGTGCCTCAAAAATAGATCTATATTGTTTATCATGTTGCATAGAATTTGTCATGGTTCATTTAGGAACCCAAATTAATTTATTCGGACTAATTTTCTTGAATGGACAATAATGCGTTTTGTGTCCAAGTTTGCAACAAAAGTTACATTTGCTTTGGTGTCGAACATGTAAGATGGGGCCTTTTATGAAGGTGGTTGGATTTTGGTGATGACTTCTCACAAATCCAATTCCATTTCTTTTGAGAACGTGACCCTTGTTTGCAAGGATCATGTTCAATGACTTGCTACCAACCTCGAATTTCTTCAAGATGTCCTTAAGTAACAAGATTTCTTTTTGGAGAGTTTCTAGATCATGGCATTTTATGCATGAGCCTAAACTATCATGATATTCAGCTTTTAACTTATCAAAATTACAAGTAAGACTGTCATGCTCCTTTTTTAGTAATTTATATTTTCTACTAATAATCTTGCATTCATCAAATAAGTCATGGAAGGCATTTAATAATTCATCAAATGATAAATCTGCATCTATTAAATTTGTTACCTCCTCTCCGATGGCCATTAAGGCGTAGTGAGCAAATTGCTCGATGTTGGACTCCTCTTCTTCGGACGCGCTCGAGTCATCCCACATTGCTTTGAGCGCCTTCTTCTTTGATGTTCTCTTTTTGGCTTGGGGACAATCACTCTTGTAGTGACCCGGCTTTTTGCACAAATAACTTGGTCCTTTTTGGGTTCAAGTTTATTTTTTGCGTCATTCTTAAACTTGTTTCTTTTAATGAAATTTTTAAATTTTCTTGTTAGAAGTGCCAAGTCATCGTCACAGTCCTCATCACTTGAGTTTTCTCTCAAGTGGTCTTCTGAAGTTCTAAGTGCCATATCCTTCCTGTTCTTTGGAAGGATGTCTTCTTGCTCTTTATAAGCTTTGCAGGTCATCTCGTAGGTCATTAATGACCCGATTAGTTCTTCAAGAGGGAAGTTGTTTAGATCTTTCGCCTCTTGAATAGCAGTGACTTTAGGATCCCAACTCTTAGGAAGGGATCTTAGAATCTTATTTACGAGCTCAAAATCCGAAAAACTTTTTCCATGTCCTTTTAGACCGTTGATGACATCCGTGAAACGGGTAAACATGTCGCCAATGTTCTCACTCGATTTTATCCGGAAAAGTTCGAAAGAATGTAACAGAAGATTGATTTTTGACTCTTTCACTCTACTTGTGCCTTCATGAGTCACTTCGAGTGTGTGCCAAATATCAAATGTGGTTTCACAAGTCGAAACACGGTTAAACTCGTTTTTATTAAGTGCACAAAATCAGGCATTCATAGCCTTTGCATTAAGAGCGAAAGCCTTCTTCTCCAATTCATTCCAATCGATCATTGGAAGAGAAGACTTCAAAAATCTATTTTTGACAAGATTCCAAAGTTCAAAATCCATAGAAATAAGAAAGAAGTTAACATCTTTATAAAACTAATTTTATCACAACGAAGTTTTTAAACCGACGTTATTTTACCGCTGCACTAATTCACCCCCCCTTGTAGTGCCGAACTCTTAATCCTAACAATTTGTATCAGAGCCTTGTTATTTCTCAATTGGTTTAACACCTAAGAGAAATGACTCTTCTTAGCTTTCAAAAGAATTACTCTCTCATTCATCCTCCCTTTTTCAATGGGATGGACTACAAACATTGGAAAACTCAAATGAGAGTTTTCTTGCTTTCTTTGGATTTGAACTTATGGAACATTGTCAAATTCGGTTTCAAAATGTCTTCTCTTCCAATGAAAGATTGAAATGATTTGGAGAAGAAGATTTTCTTTAAATGCTAGAGCTATGAATGCTCTATTTTGCGCTTTAGATAAAAACAAGTTTAATCGGGTTTCTACTTGCGAAATGGCTTTCGACACATATGGCACATTCTTGAAACCACACACGAAGGCACAAGTAGTGTTAAGGATTCTAAAGTTAATTTTTTGATGCACGATTTTGAACTATTTCATATGAAGTCAAGTGAAACCATTGTTGATATGTACACCTGTTTTACATATGTCATCAATGGTTTAAAAGTACTTGGTAAATATTTTTCGGATTTTGAACTCGTTAACAATATCTTAAGATCACTTTCTAAAACTTGGGAATTGAAAGTAACGGCAATACAAGAAACAAAATATTTGAATATTTTTCCACTTGAAGAATTTATTGGTTCATTGATGACATATGAAATGGTGCACAATGCACATGATGAACATGATGAACAAAACCACCTTCCAAAGAACAGGAAGGATTTGGTACTTAGAACAATCAAAGATCACTCGAGCATAAGCTCAAGTGATGGTGAACTTAAACTCACTAAGAAATTTAAAAAGATAATGAAACAAAAATTAAAGAACAAAAAGAATGCAACTACTTACTTTGAATGTAAGAAGAAGAACACAAATTGGGATGAATCGAGCTCCTCCGAAGATGAGGAGAAAATCAACAAAGGCGTTGTGGCAAACTATGCCTTAACAGCTTTCGACGATGAGGTAATCAAAATGCCACTGATTTACTTTGAAATTACATGATGCTTTTGATGAATTATTTTTAATTTAGTTTAAGAAAATTATATAATTTTTTTTAATTGCTTGTTTTATGATGTAATGAAAATGCAAAAATAAAATTATATCATGCTTAACTTTCTAGTGATTTTAAAAATAATCATGAAAATTACATGTTTTATGAAAATACAACAAAATGTTAGATTTAATTGTAATGATAATCCTATGTATATTTTTAAAAAATTTCTTCTTGATGATTTTCGATTTTGATTGAAAAATGATTTAAGCCTTATGAAATCATGTTTGAGGCTTTAATGATGTAATGAAGTAATAATGCGCATCTTGATGATTTCCGTATTGCTTTTTATTTTAAATGAAAATACTCTATATTTAATGCAATAATGCTTGATGTTTTAAAGACATAATGATATAAGATGTAATAAAAATGTTAAACGACTTTGTATCTTGCTTTATGATTTTATAATATGCATGAGGATTTGAAGTAATTTATTTGAAGGTTAACATTTCAAAATTATGCTTGATGATTTATAGTGTTTTGAAAGTTTTGTTTTTAAATGATGATGCTTGTTTTCATTTGGAATAAATGAAAAAGGCATGCTTCTATGAATTGAATCAAATAAATTGAAACAACTAAAAAGAGGAAAGGTTTCTCCTTGAAGAATTTATTTTTTTCTACTTTATCACTTTTTTAAAAAAGGGAGATTAATGAATTTATTTGTATCATTTTTATGAATCTCTTAAAAGTGACTATGGTGATTTGACAAGTTGAATGATTTGAAGATAAATGTTGATTTTTCTCTTGATCATAAATTGTTATATTTTTTTTATATGAATCACCATCTTGATTTCTCGATATTTGATACATAAGATTTCTCTATGAATCAAGATCTTGTTTTTGAACTCCTATGTTTCTTCTTACCATTTTTCTAAAAAGGAAAGATTAATGAATCTATTTATGTCCTTTTTATGAATCTCTTGAAAATGATTTTGATTTGATGATTTGAATTTGAATGAGCTTTATCTTGATTTTTCGAGATTTATAACTAGAGATTTCTTATGCATTAATCAAGATATTATATCATTCTTTCTCCTATGTTTCTTTTTTGCCAATTGCTAAAGAGAAAATAAATGATCAAAATGTTGATTTAATGATGAATGTCTGGTACCAACAATCATGAAGTGATAAATACTTAAAAATATTGATTTAATGTTTGGTATCATGAATACTTTATTATCATACATGAAAATAATGATGAATATTTTGAAAATAAATGTTTGTATCATGTTAGATGATTTTATATTTTGTGCATGATGAGTTATAGTGATGATTGAAATAATATGAATGATGATTCGGAATCATGCATATAATGATGAGTTTATATATTTTGAAAATATATATGATGATTTGGTATGATGCATGCAATACTTATACTCTTTATTATGATGATATGATGCGTATCATGAATGCATTAAATGATGAATGTTTCGTATCATGATCAAAATTTTGATAAATGCTTAAAAATTTTAATATTTTAGTATCATGTATGATATGCTCATAATGATAATTGATTTATTTTTCAGTATCGTGCGTGAAAAATGAAATGTATGGTTTTGAAATTGTGCATGTTTTAATTTGAAAATATAATGATGCACAAATAAGATTGATACTTACCTTTGTCATAATTTGAAAATTGATGTAAAAGGTCTTCCCTTCTTTTTGACAATGACAAAGGGGGAGATAAAAGATGCTAGCTTGCACAATTCAAGAAGAAAACAAAATTGCACTTCTCAAAAGAGAAGAAAGAAGTTGCTTCTGAAACATCTCAAATTGTAAGCTTCCATGTTGTAAAATAATGTAACATTTTGTTAGCTTGCGTTTTTGTAAAGGAAGCAAAAGTAACTTCCGATGTGGGACTAATGGGATGTTACAATATGCTAATCTTCTATGTATCGTTCCAATTTTATCGGATGTCTCCGGAGACATCCGATAAAATTGGAACGATACAGAGAAGATTAGCATGGCCCCTGCGCAAGGATGATATGCACAAATCGAGAAATGGTCCAAATTTTTATTGTAACATCCCATTAGTCCCACATCGGAAGTGGGCAATGTGTATGATTAGCGTATATGGGCCTGATGAGTGTACTACGTTAACTCCCGCTTAAGCATTTTGGTTCATGGTTGAAGGACCAAAATGGAGTTATTGGCCAGTTGGCTCATCAGACTCGGGTCGTGACATTTGGTATCAGAGCCGACCTAGCATTTGGGCAGGGTGAGAGGGCTCGAGTAGGAAAGGGCTACCCGTGGATGGAGTCAGAGAACTCATCACGGCGTCCTTCCGTGGTTGAAGGACTAAAATGGAGTTATTGGCTAGTTGGCTCATCAGACTCGGGTCGTGACAACTCTCTTACGTATGCTTTCAAAGTAATACTTTTATGAAATGGTTTTACGTCGGAAATGGTTTTAATCGTATGAAAGTTGTTGAAGATATAATTTTTACTATTGTACTAATTCACCCCCCCTTTTAGTACCAACCCCGATTCTAACACTCTCCTAGCTAGAGTCCTAACAAATTGGTACCTAAAAGAAAACCTTCTTTCTTGTAGATGTGTATACAATCACAAGCTAGGAGCAAGAATGATTGTTTGATAGTGGATGCTCAAGGCTTATAACCGGAGATCCAAAATACCTCATAAAGCTCTCTAGCCATAACAATTAAAAAAGATCATCAGAATAAGAACTATCAATTACAAAATAATTTTAATTGAAGATGCTTTATATTAAATAAAGTGGTGATTGATGATGATGCAATGATTATTTGAAATTTTATGTTTTGGAATTATGTGTTACACAATTGATCTTGATAATGGTTGTAAAATCTTGGTTTTGGTTTTAAACAATGATGTATGTTTTTATTTGGCATAAAAGAAAAAGGCATGTTTAAAATATATCATATAAATCGAAACTCATAAATAAGGGAGAATGCATTATTCATGAAAATGTATCTATCCCTAAAATCTTATCAAATTTTTAATTCAAATTGATAAATCTATTTATGTCATTTAGAATCCCTTGAAAGTGATTTTGATGATTTGACAAAGTAAATGAGTTGAAAATAATGATGAATATTTTGAAAATAAATGTTTGTATCATACTTGATGGTTTTACATTTTAAAATTATGCATGATGAGTTGAAATAATGATAGTTTAAAAAATATTTATTCAAATGCATGAATCGACAATCTTTCCATCACATGAATCATGATTCCTTCACTTGATGACTCAATATTTCTTATGCATGAACCAAATTCTCTTTTCTTCTTGTTGGTTACTAAAGAGGAGATTTTTTTTATGAATCATGATTTTTTGAATTATAACTTGGGATTCTTTTTAATATATAAATCATGATCTTGACAACTTGAGATTTTTTATGCATGAATCAAGATATTTTATTTGTTTCTCCTATGATTCTTTTTGCTTTTTATAAAAAAGAAGTTTTATCTACATCATTATCTTGATTCTTAGATAATAATAACTTGAGATTCTCATAAATCAAGATTGTTTAATATGATTCTTCTTTTCGCTATCTAAAAGAATTATAATTTGTCTCTTGATATTCACAACTTAAAATTTATTTTCATGAATTGTATATCTCATCACCAAGTTAATTTTTCTTGATATATTTGTTGTTATGATTTGAAAAATGATGTAATGAGAAAAGTTTTGCACTATTGTTACCATCCCTTCTTTTTGATAATGACAAAGGGGGAGCAAAACTTGCTCGCTTGCTCATCTCAAAAGAGAAGCAAGAAGTGCTATCTTGCAAATCTCAAGAGATGCAAAATTTGCTAACTTACACATTTCAAGAAGATGCAAAAACATGCTATCTTGTACAGCTCAAAAAAATATATTTTTGTTAATTTTGATATCTCTAAAATTTGCTAAGTTTGCATGTTTTATAGTGAAGTAGAAATTGCATGTTTCAAAAATATACTAGTTGCACTTTTCTCCTTCTTGTTGATGATAAAGGGGGAGAAAGGTATGATGATGATTTGAATCATGCATGATATGATGCACTTTGATTATGTATGCAATACTCATGATAATGATGCACATTTCAGCGTAATGTGCTTTTCAATGATGCACTTCTTGATAATGGTATAATGCATGCAACACTCTAAGAATTAAACATGATAAATCTTTTGAATGCATAAATTCCTTGATATATTCTTCGAATTTCTTAGTTTTTTATTTTAATTAAGAATGTTTTTCCTTCTCATGATATTTACAATAAGAAAAGATTCAACTTTTGGTATTTACAACTTGATTCTCATGTGGTTTTGCAAGGTTAGGGATGTTATATTGTCTGAATGCATGAGTTTGTTGAATATCTTTTCTAGACTTTCTCAATTTTTCATAAGTAAAGCTTTTATGAATTTATTTCGCTTTAATGAAATCTAGAATTTCAATTTACTTAGCATCAAATTTATTTCATACCTTTGCTCCATCACTTAATGTTTTTGATGCACTTAGTCCCTTCGCTCATGGGTTTCATTGACAAATACATCTCTCATGGATTTTATTCATGGATTTTTGATCCTTCATTTGATTCTCATTTCTCATGAATTCTTCCTTACTTTCTCATGAGAGAAGAATTTTTATGGATTTTTAGTATATGATGATCACATGCAAGAATAAGGATTTGATTTTGTTTGGACATCTTCATCCTTTTAATGAATCCTTTCTCTTTGTTAAAATAGAGGCTTGATTTGATGAAACTCATTTATTGTTTTGGATTTGACTTGGTTCAAATCCTTTCATGAATTTGGTTCTTGATGAATTCCTCCCTTACTCTTCTTCCTCTTCTTCTTATAATTTTTTATGACCAAGGAAGAAAGAAACTTGCACATCTCAAGAAGAACCAAAAAACTTTTGCACATCTAAAGTAAAATGTTAGCTTATCAATTTTAAAAACCTAAAGTAGTTATGCAATGTGATTTTTGCTTACCTTTCTTTTGTCTTGGATAAATTTGTGCGGAACTTGCTTGAATATTTTTAACACACTTGCATTGTTGAATGGTACTCCTTTTTGTTGATGACAAAGGGGGAGTAATGTGACAAATTGATGACAAATTGACATTATGAATGTTTGAAATAATATGTAAAATGTATCTTATCGCAAATGCTTGAATGTTTTGCGAATGCTTGAAATATGATTGGAATCATTAAATACGTCGCAACACATTGCAAATACTTGAAACATATCAAAATGTATTGCATATGCATCATAAGTATCGTAGATACTTGAAATGTTTCATGAATGCTTGATAAATGTCTATCATTATGATAAGGTATCATGAGCTTAATTTCCTACTTACAATTGATATCATGCCTTGGATTAATGAATTGTCATCTTTGAATTTTGAATCTTGCTAAATTTCATATTTAAAATTTGTATCATACTTGAAAATGATGATTGTCTATCATCATTCTATACTGGACCTAAAAATGGATGTCATGCCTTGACATCATTTGTATTGTAATAAAACGTGGTATCATATTTTAAGATGATAAATCATGATTGGTATCATGATGTGCATGTCGATAAATTTAAATGTATATAACTTATCGGTTTGATGCTTGAATTCAAAGGCCTTGAATTCAAGAGTGTCTTTTCTCATGGCATATAGATAGGGGGAGTTAAGGTTAACTCCATCATCAATTGATTGTCATCATCAAAAAGGGGGAGATTATTGAATCTCAGATTTTGATGATGAAATCAATTAGTAAATTATTTGATCAAATCTATATGGTGAGAAAAGTGTGTAGGATTAGGTTTAGTGTATGCCTTAAAAATCATAGTTTTTATATAATTAGGGTTAGGTTTGGGAGGTAATCCTATTAACCCTGTTAAGGGCCAATTGGGCCCATAATTGAACTGGTTTAGGCCGGATTCAAAGCCTAACCAGGTTGCTGGTGTGAATCTCAGATTTTGATGATGAAACCAATTGATAGTGTTTATCTTATCTGCGTTTTGAGTGACACAGGAAGCTTCGAGCAGGGAGAGATAATTAAAGCAAGAAGAATCATATTGGGCCAGAGTGGAACATGTCAAAAGATTAAACGTCGAGCCGGAGGATCGGTCGACATATCGGCAGAAGGCTTCGGGCCATGGGTTCGGGCATCGGGCTAAGAAGAATGAAAATTGTGATAAGGAAATCAGAGTTATGGAGGTTAACTGGCCGATTAAGCAATAGTCGTAAGAGAGGATGATGCATCGTAGAATCGGATAAAGCATCGATGAATCGTTAACATGCCGAACAACATTTGATTCAAGCTTTATAATAATTGGGTTGGAATTGGGCCAACTCAATTAGGGGCCAGTTGAGCCCAAGTTTAGACTGTGTTGGGCCAAGTGACCCAAACTGGTGGAACCAAACTAGTGGAACCGTCGGTGGCACAGTCTCCGAGACTATGTCAAGTGGTGGTACCGCCAATCTGGGTAGTGGTACTTCCTAAACTCAATCTCCAAAACTATTAGGTGATGTTACCGCTAATTTGGGCGATGGTATCTCCCAAGCACAGTCTCCCAAGCGGTGGTATCGCCATACTGGGTAATGGTACCTACCGCCTAGTGTCAATGCTACAAGCGATGGTACTGCCCAGCACAAGTGGTGGTATCGCTAGTACCTAAAAATTCAGGGATGAGACACTTTTAGGGTCCAAGTTTGAATGCACTTGAGGCCTATAAATACCCCTCTCATCCCTAGTTAACATACACAATAATTGAGAGCAAAAAAGGAAGAAAACGATATTGTAATCTTACGAGAACTCCTCTCAAACTCTAAGTGTTAGTAAAGTTTAAGAGAGGAGATAGTGGGGATGTGAAGGTTCTCTCCTGAGATTGTCAAAAGGAGAATAGAGTTGTAAGAAGGTGGTTTGTCTTTACCAATTGAAGGAAGACCACTAGTGGATGCCGGTGGCCTCGACGGAAGAGGAATAAGGAGTGGATGTAGGTTACAATGATCGAACCACTATAAAAATCAGTTTGCATTTCTATTTGTGCAATTTACCTTTACTACAAACTGCTTTACTTTTACTATGCTTCCATATGTTTTCAAGTTAAACATATTTCCTATTTAGGCTTTGTGAGATATCGGATTTCATCAAATGAGTTTTCAAAATTGACATTTTTATCGTTGCACTAATTCACCCCCCCCCCCCCCCCCTCTTAGTGTCTATTCGATCCTAACAATAAGTATCAGAGCCACAATTTTTTCTTTGTTTAAAACCCAAGAAAAATGGCTCTTTTCAGCTTTCAAGAGGGCCACTCTTTTATTCATCCTCTTATGTTCAATGAGACAGACTACACATATTGAAAAACTCGAATGAGAGTTTTCTTGGTTCTTTAGATTTGAATTTATGGAATATCATTGAAAACGGATTTCAAAAGTCTTCTCTTCCAATGAACGATTGGAATGATTTGGAGAAGAAAGCTTTCCCTTTGAATGCCAAAGCTATAAATGCTTTATTTTGTGCCTTAGACAAAAATGAATTTAATCAGGTTTCTATTTGCGAAATGGTTTATGAGATTTGGCACATTCTTGAAATCACACACGAAGACATTAGTAGAGTTAAAGATTCTAAAGTTAATCTTTTGATGAATGATTTTGAATTGTTTCTTATGAAACCAAGTGAAATTATTGTTGACATATACCCTCATTTTACGGATGTCGTCAATAGTTAAAAATCACTTGATAAAAGTTTTTCAAATCTTAAACTTGATACTTAAACTTCCGGTTCCTCCTCGATCGATTCAATCATCAAAATTCTTCCTTGTTTGCATCGATTCTCCTTACAATTTCTTTCTAAAAATTGGGATTCGTAAGTAACGGCAATACAAGAATCAAAGGATTTGAATCATTTTCTGATTGAAGAACTTATTGGGTCGTTGATGACCTATGAAATGAGTTGTGTGACACATAATGAATATAAGAACTACCTTCCAAAGAATATGAAGTATTTGGCACTTAGAACAAAGGAAGACTACTCAAGTGATGATGAACTTGAACTTCTCACAATAAAACTTAAAAAATCTTAAAAAATTAAACTAAGAATAAAAATGAACTTAAAAAGAAAAAGCTGTCAAAGAACAAGAAAACACTCAAGGTAACTTGAGATAAAATGAGTGCATCCGAATACGAGGAGCAAACCTATGAAGACGACATAGCGAACTTCACTTTGGTAACTCTCAACAATGAGGTAAACAACTCAAACAAAACTCCTTTACTTTATTTCGAAATTACTTATGCTTTTTTATGAGTTATTTCTAAATTATTAGTAAAATATAAAAAAAATGTAAAAAATTATATCATGCATCTTTTTATTTTATAAAAAAATGATCATGACAATTGCATATTTTATGATAAAGGAACAAAATTTTAGATTTAAATCTAATATTTGTATACCTAATAAGATTAATTCTATGTAAGTTTTAAGAAGCAATAATGTGTATCTTGATGATTTTCATATTACTTTTTTATTTTGATTTTAATTAAAAATACTCTATATTTAATGAAATCATGTTTGATGATTTAATGATGCATAATGATGTAAGACTTAACAGAAATGTTAAAAGTCTTGGTACCATGCTTAATGATTTAATTATGCATGATGATTTGAAGTCTTGGTGATTTTTGTGATGAATCTTGTCTTCGTCATAATGAAAGTTATTTTTTTGATTTTAAATGATGATACATATTTTTGTTTGGTATAAAAGACAAAGGCATGCTTGTATAAAATCAAATCACTTAAATTGAAACAAAAAGGGGGGAATGCATGTTTCTTGAAAAAATCTCTGTCTTATCGAGTTTTCATCTTAGAGATCCTCAATGATGAATCTATTAATATTTTGAATCTCTTGAATTATGAAAGTGATTTTGATGATTATAAATTTGAAGGAATTTTATCTCTATCATGATCTTGATTTCTCGAAATTATAACTTGAGATTTTTCTTATATTAATCAAGATCTCTCTCATTTGATCTCTTATGTCTCCTTTTGCCATTTGCTAAAGAGAAAAATTATCTAAATTATTATTTTGACTACAACTTGAAAGTTTTCATAAATCAAGATTGTTTCTTTCGCTAAAGAAGAGATTCATCCAAACGAATCTTGATTCTTTTGCTTGATATTTATAAATTGAGATTTATTATGGATCAAGATTTTTCATTAATTGTCCTCTTACGATTCCTCTTGGTATTTTCTTAAGAGGAGATTTTCTATATAAATATTGAGAATTCTTATGCTTAAATCAAGATCATTTATTATTTGTTCTCTTACAATTCTTTTGTTGTTTACTAAAGAGAATATCTTTTTTTGAATTCATCACTTAAAATTTCTTTTAAAGATCTTTTACTATTTGATCTCCTAAGATTTCCGTTTAATTATTTAAGAGGAGATTTTTCAAAATAAATCATGTCTTTTGGTGTTCACATGATCTCATCTTTCACAATATGATTTTTCTTTGTATAATACCTGGTATTCATGAAGTATATCTCATCACCAAAATTTTATTGATATCTTCCACGTGATGACTTAAATATTTATACCCTTATGCTATTCGTCTCTATTTGCCAATGACAAAAGGGGAGAAAGAATTACTAGTGTGTACATCTTAAGAAAAGCATATTGCTAAGAAAGACAAAACTTGTAAGCTTGCACATTAAGGGAGATAGTTTTGCTAGCTTGGATATATTGGTGTAAAATTTACTTGACATGCTTTCAAACACTTGCAGTGTTGAATGATTCTCCTTTTTGCTTATGACAAAGGGGGAGAAAATAAATGATGAATGTTTGGTATCATGATCAAAATGTTGATTTAATGCATGAAATGATAAATGCTTAAAAATTTTAATATCTTAGCATTATGAATGTTATGCCCAAAATGATGTATCATGAATGCTTAAGTATCATGTATGATATGCCCATAGTGATGTTTGATTTATTTTTGGTATCATGCATGAAGTGAGGATGAAATGTAAGGTTTTGAAATTGTGTAAGTTTTAATTTGAAACTATAGTGATGCACAAACATATTGAATTAAGAATGATACTTTATCTTTGTCATGATTTGAAAATTGATGTAAAGGGAAAAGAATTACAACATTGTATTCTTCCCCTCTATTTGACAATAACAAAGGGGAAGTAAAATTTGTTAGCTTACATAATGTAAAACTTGCTAATTTGCTAGCTTACAAATTGCAAAGGAAAAAAAAACTTGCTATGAAGCAAAATTGCTAGATTGCACTTCTCAAAAGAAAAGAAAGAACTTGCTATCTTGAACATCACTAAGAATTGCTAGCTTGCAATATAAAGAAAAACAAAAGTGCTATCTCAAGAAGCAAAACTTACTAACTTGCAAAGGAAGGCAAAATTGCACTTCTCAAAATAGGAGAAAGAAAATTACTAGCTTGCATGATAATAAAACAAGGGATTATGTTTATAATGCAATGATTTGAAATTATATATAAAAAACTTTGCTAGTTGCACTTCTCCATTTTGTTAATGACAACGGGGGAGAAGATAGGATGATGTAGCTGTTGAATCTCAGATTTTGATGATGAAGTCAATTGTCATTTGTTATCTAATCTATATGTTGAGATAAGTGTGCAGGATTAACTACGATGAAAGTAAGACATGCAGTAGGAGTTGCGCCAGAGTCAAGACAATGATCACGTTGGGAGTTCGAGAGTTCGACGGAAGTTCGGACAGTCGTCGGAGGTTCTGCAGGAACAAATCCGAGAAGTCCATAAGCTTCCCAAAGAAGCTTGTCGGAACTCGCCAAGTGAATCATCGCAAGTTCAGGAGTTTGCCGGAAGTCCGCAAGAGCATCACCGAGGGTTCATCGGATGATCGACGGAAGTTCGTCGGAAGCTCGCCGGAAGAAGCGATTGACGCACCTGAGCAAGTTGCAGTAAATGTCTTAGGGAATATCGTAGTTAGCATAATGATTAAGTTGGAAATGGGAGGTGATCCCATTAACTTAATCTTGGGGCAATTGGGCCCCTGAAAAACCCAAATTGGGCCGAATGGATCAACCCATTCGGACCCTGATTTCTGCTAGGCGGTTGAACTGCCCAAGGCAGGAGGTTGCACCACCTGGGCTCAGTCTCCAAGCGAGATTGGGAGGTGCAACCGCCCCAGCCAGGCAGTGGCACCGCCTGGGCTCAGTCTCCGAGTGAGACTGGGCGGTGCAACCTCCCCTGACAGGAGGTGGCACCGCTTGAGCTCGGTCTTCGAGCTCTGCCAGGCGGTGCAACCGCCTCAGTCAGGAGGTGCAACCGCCTGAGCTCCGTCTTCGAGCTCTGGTAGGAGGTGCAACCGCACCTGACAGGAGGTAGCACCGCCCAGAGGCTCAGTCTTCGAGCTCTGATAGGCGGTGCAACCGCCTCAGTCAGGAGGTGCAACCGCCTGATCCCGGAATTTCGGGAATTGACAGTTTTGAGCTCCAAATTTGAACTGGGTTGGGGCCTATAAATACCCCACCTATTCATCACTGAAAGGGCATGAACTTACACTGAAATCTTGATCTTTTTCTATGATTATTAGAGCTCAAAATTGTTGTAAAGGCCAAAAGTTCTTCTCCCTCTTTTCTTCCAAGTTCTGAGTTGTAAAGAGAGGAGAGAAAATTCTGTAAGGGTTGTCTCCTAAGCCCGTCAAAAGGAGTGAAACTGTAAAAGGGTGGTTGGCCTTCGCCTATTGAAGGAAGGCCTCTAGTTGACGTCGGTGACCTCGTCGGTGGAGAAAGCCAAAAGTGGAGTAGGTCAAGATTGACCGAACCACTCTAAATCTCGGTTTGCATTTACTTTGAGCATCTTATCTTTACTGCAAACCACCTCAATAGCTTACTGCCTTCTGTGTTTTTACGAACGTGTTTCAAAGTTCAGTGCTTTCCGAATCGGGGTTTAAGACGCAAATCAGTTTTATCGTACGAACGTCGTATTTCAGTTTGCGCTTATATTCTGATTTCCATCATAACTGCAAACTGCGTTCATATCTTTGCTGCATCTCTCCTAGTCAACAGTTGAAGTGACTTACGAATTGGCTTTCTAACCAAAATCACTTCTATCGAACGAACGCAGTTTTTGATTTTAATCGCAGAAGGTTTTTCCGCTGCACTAATTCATCCCCCCCCCCCTCTTAGTGCTCTTGATCCTAACAGCAGTATGCATGGGATCTTACGAACGAGGTTGGCACTAAGGGGGGGGGGGGGGGTGGGTGTTAGGACTCTAGCTAGAAGAGTCCTAATTGAGAGGGACATTCTGTTAGGACTCTGTTAGGACTCTAGCTAGGAGAGTCCTAGTTGAGAAGGACATTCTGTTAGAACTCTAGCTATGAGAGTCCTAAATGAGAGGGACATTCATGTAGGAGGTTTTTTCTTAGAGAAGAATTAGGAGTTGTAAGGGAATAGGAGTCTTGAGTAGGAGTCCTATTAGGAGTTGGTTAGAAGTAAGAGTCTTAAGTAGGAGTCCTTTTAGGAGTTAGGGTTTAGAAGCCCTATAAATAGTCATGTATTCCTTATCTTTTCTTAAGCAATAGATGAATCTTTTCTACAGCCTTTGAGTAACAACTTGGAGGGAGGAACCCCTATAGAGTTCCAAGGAGGCCGATCCCCTAAAGAGATCAACCCCAAGTTTAGAATCTGAAAGGGTTCTAACACCTGGTATCAGAGCAGCGTTCTCGGCATCTCGCTGCCCTTCAACAGCCATCCATCAACCCTCCACAACTGCCCAAAGCAATTCCCACAATTGCTTAAAAGATAATCGCCAAATTCCACCATCATCTCCACCACCGCAGATCATCCTTTGATCTCCCTGTGAATTGCAACAGGTTCTAGTTTCCTACCTTACTGCTGCTGCAATTTAGTTATCCCTATTCGAAAATCCAAAAAAAAAAAAAATTTCGTTCCTATATTACTGCAAATTTTCATCGTAAGTTGCTGAAATTTTTCGACGAGAATTCTATTATCGCAACTTACACCAATTTTCTTGCTGTTACTGTCGAAATTTTCTTGATTAAATTAGACATCCTTGTTGTCATATAAACTGAGATATTGCTGTCAATTCCCTCCTCAAATCTCTCAAATTTTTTGTGGAGATTTCGTCGAGAAACCATTGTTTCTTCGACGATAATTCTGCTCTTACAAGACAATACAATTCTGCAGCAAACTTTCACTGATTTCTATCAAATCTATATATACCTTTAACCCATCAACAAAAGAGAGATCTTAGCATCACAGATTTGTAGTCATATACTATGGCATCTGAGAAGGCAATCAATACTAAATTTGAAGCCTTTGAGGCATGAATGGAGGATAAGATTCAGACTCTCCTTACCGAATTCAGTTTGGGCCGACCACCAAGCCCAAAGAAATCACATCAAGGAGAGAGCTCTAATCAATCACATCATGCCCAAAAAGATGACTTCCAAGAGAGGGGAGGCTCTATGACTGACCCCAACTATTCGCGCATGAGAGTGGACTTCCCTAGATGGGAAGAAGGAGACCCAATTGGTTGGATCTCACGCGCGGAGCGATATTTTTGGTACCATAAAACTGTGGATGCATCCATGGTGGAAATTGCAGCTATACATCTGTTAGGACTCTAGCTAGGAGAGTCCTAATTGAGAGAGACATTCTGTTAGGAATCTGTTAGGACTCTAGCTAGGAGAGTCCTAATTGAGAGGGACATTCTGTTAGGACTCTAGCTAGGAGAGTCCTAATTGAGAGGGATATTCATGTAGGAGTTTTTTCTTAGAGAAAAATTAGGAGTTGTATGGGAATAGGAGTATTGAGTAGGAGTCCTATTAGGAGTTGGTTAGAAGTAAGAGTCTTAAGTAGGAGTCCTATTAGGAGTTAGGGTTTAGAAGCCCTATAAATAGCCATGTAATCCTTCTCTTTTCTTAAGCAATAGATGAATCTTTTCTGTAGCCTTTGAGCAGCAACTTGGAGGGAGGAACCCCTATAGAGTTCCAAGGAGGCTGATCCCCTAAAGAGATCAACCCCAAGTTTAGAATCTGCAAGGGTTCTAACACCTGGTATCAGAGCAGCGTTCTTGACATCTCGCTGCCCTTCGACAGCCATCCATCAACCCTCCACAACCATCCAAAGCAATTCCCACAATTGCTTAAAAGATCATCGCCGAATTCTGCCATCATCTCCACTACCGCAGATCATCCTTGATCTTCCTGTGAATTGCAACAGGTTCTGGTTTCCAACCTTATTGCTGCTGCAATTTAGTTATTCCTATTCGAAAATCCAAAAAAAAAAAAAATATTCGTTCCTATATTGCTGCAAATTTTCATCGTAAGTTGCTGAATTTTTTCGACGAGAATTCTGCTATCGCAACTTACACCAATTTTATTGTTGTTACTGCCGAAATTTTCTTAATTAAATTGGACATCCTTGCTATCATATAAACTGAGATATTGCTGTCAATTGCCACCTCATATCTCTCAAATTTTTTGTGGAGATTTCGTCAAGAAACCGCTGTTTCTTCGACGATAATTCAGCTCTTACAAGACAACACAATTCTGCAACAAACTTTCACTGATTTCTATCAAACCTATACATGCCTTTAACCCGTCAACAAAAGAGAGATCTTAACATCACAGATTTGGAGTCATATACTATGGCATCTGAGGAGGCAATCAATGCTAAATTTGAAGCCTTTGAGGCACGAATGGAGGATAAGATTCAGACTCTCCTTACCGAATTAAGTTTGGGCCGACCACCAAGCCCGAAGAAATCACATCAAGGAGAGAGCTCTAACCAATCAAATCATGCCTAAAGAGATGACTTCCAAGAGAGGGGAGGCTCTATGACTGACCCCAACTATTCGCGCATGAGAATGGACTTTCCTAGATGGGAAGAAGGAGACCTAATTGGTTGGATCTCGCATGCGGAGCGATATTTTCGGTACCATAAAATTGTGGATGCATCCATGGTAGAAATTGTGGTTATACATCTTGAAGGGGATGCCATACAATGGTTTGACTGGTTTGAACACACTTATGGAGTCCTTTCATGGCGACAATTTAAAGAAGGACTACTGATCCGCTTCCGACCAACTTATTACGAGAACATTGACGGAAAACAAGCGAAGATCCGACAAACCTCCACCATTCAGGAGTACCAGACCAGGTTTGAAAGATTATCTAATCAAACTCGTGATTGGTCTGAAAAACTGTCATTGGGGACCTTTATTGAGGGCTTAAAGCCGGAGATCCGGGGAGAAGTTAAGGCACGACAACTTTACACGCTTATGGCAGCCATCTCCTTCGCACGACTTCAAGAGGAGCGATTGAACCATGAAGCCCGGACGACTAGGATCACTCTACGACCTACAATACTAAAGCCTTCAGCCTCCCCTACTATCAACCGAGTGCCTGCACCGAAAAGGTTAACAAGAGAAGAACTTCGGGAGCAATCTGCGAAGGGGTTATGTTGGCATTGCGACGAGCCGTGGAGCCGCGAGCATCACTGTAAAAAAGGTAGACTTCTTATGATTGAACCAGTAGAAGAAGAGGTCATTGAACATCTAGAAGAGAGCCTTGAACATGAAGAAGAAGATATGGAAGAAGAGCCACAGCCGACCGACATTACGGTACACGCACTAGCCGGCTACTCAAATCCGCAAACGATGAAAGTTGGAGGCCTTCTCAAACAACAGCCAATCACTGTTCTCATCGACACGGGTAGCACTAATAACTTCCTGAATAGTAAGGTTGCCGCTTGGATGGCACTGCATATTGAAGGTTGCAACAAGTTCGATGTAAAGGTTGCCGACGGCAGAATCCTAAAGTGCGTCCAAAGATGCCCGCAGGTGAAACTATTACTGCAAGACCAAGAAATTATCACCGATTTCTTCCTCCTACCAATCGATGACAATGAGGCAGTGCTTGATATAGAATGGCTGACTACACTAGGTGATGTCTCTTGGAACTTTTCTAAATTAATTATGAAATTCTACTGTAAGGGCAAATATATCATCCTATGCGGGAAGCGCGGAAGCAACGTTACCACTGTTTTGACCCAACGAATGGAGAAAGTTTTGTTGAATCTCGGATTTTGATGATGAAGTCAATTGTCATTTGTTGTCTAATCTATGTGTTGAGATAAGTGTGCAGGATTAACTACGATGAAAGATAGACAAGCAGCAGGAGTTGCGCCGGAGTCAAGTTCATTACAGTTTACGTTTACGTTTGATTCTGCAGAACTGTCTTCCGTGCTTTTACGAATGAGTTTCTTTGCAGTTTACACTTACATTTTGATCCTATTGATAACTGCAAACTGTCCTCTACAATTTTACGAACGAGTTTCAACATTTAGACGTAAAACTGCATTTAGACGTAAATCGACTTTCCTCGCACAATCATCAGATCTCAGTTCACGTTTACGTCTTGATTTCAACTGCATACTGCCTTCTGCGAGTATACAAACGAGTTTCAAAGTTCAGACGTAAATATGCGTTTAAGACGTAAATCTGCATTGAGACGTAAATCTGCGTCTAGACGTAAATCTGCGTTTAGACGTAAATCTGTTTTTTGCAGATTACTTTTTGAGCTGTACAACAGTAGCACATTGTCTTTATACTGCTGCTTAAATTGCTCCTAGACGCAAACTGTGTTTAGACGCAATCTACGCTTAGACGCAATCTGCGTTTAGACGCAATCTGCGCTTAGACGCAATCTGCGCTAAGACGCAAACTGCGCTTAGACGCAATATGAGTTTAGACGCAATCTGCATTTAGACGCAAACTGCGTTTAGACGCTAACTGTGTTTAAACGTAAACTGCACTTAATCATAAGTAATCTTAGAATCGGCTTTTGCATCAAAATAGTCTTTATCGAACGAACGCAGCTTTCATTTTTTAATCGCTAAAAAATATCCGCTGCACTAATTCACCCCCCCCCCCCCCTCTTAGTGCTCTCGATCCTAACAATTGGTATCAGAGCCCGGTTAACTCTCAAAAGGATTAAAACCCAAGAGAGATGGCTTACGCCGGAAACCAAGAGGGCCATTCCATTACACGTCCACCCATGTTTAATGGGACGGACTACACCTATTGGAAGACCCGAATGAGAATCTTTCTTATTTCTATGGACATTGATCTTTGGAATCTTGTCGAGAATGGTTTTTCAAAGTCTTCTCTTCCAATGATCGATTGGAATGATTTGGAGAAGAAGGCTTTCGCTCTTAATGCAAAGGCTATGAATGCCTTATTTTGTGCACTTGATAAAAACGAGTTTAACCGTGTTTCAACTTGTGAAACTGCGTTTGATATTTGGCACACGCTCGAAGTGACCCATGAGGGCACAAGTAGAGTAAAAGAGTCAAAAATCAATTTGCTGTTACATTCTTTCGAACTTTTTCGGATGAAACCGAGTGAAACCATTGGCGACATGTTTACCCGTTTCACGGATGTCGTCAACGGTCTAAAAGGACTCGGAAAGAGCTTTTCGGATTTTGAGCTTGTTAATAAGATACTAAGATCCCTTCCTAAGAGTTGGGATCCTAAAGTCACCGCTATTCAAGAGGCAAAAGATCTGCGAAATTTCCCTCTTGAAGAACTAATCGGGTCATTAATGACCTACGAAATGACTTGTAAAGCTCATGAAGAGCAAGAAGACATCCTTCCAAAGAACAGGAAGGATATGGCACTCAAAACTTCAGAATGCCACTTGAGAGAAAACTCAAGTGATGAGGACTGTGATGATGACTTGGCACTTCTAACAAGAAAGTTTAAAAAGTTCTTTAAAAGAAACAAGTTTAAGAATGATGCAAAAAATAAACTTGAACCCAAAAAGGACCAAGTAATCTGCTATGAATGCAAAAAGCTGGGACACTACAAGAGTGATTGTCCCCAAGTCAAGAAAAGAACAACAAAGAAGAAGGCGCTCCAAGCAACATGGGATGATTCGAGCGCATCTGAGGAAGAGGAGTCCAACACCGAGCAAGTTGCTCATTACGCCTTAATGGCCATCGAAGATGAGGTAACAAATTCAATAGATGCTGATTTATCTTTCGATGAATTATTAAATGCTTTCAATGACTTATTTGACGAATGCAAGAGTATAAGTAGAAAATATAAATTGCTGAAAAAGATGCATGATAGTCTTACTTGTGAGTTTAATAAGTTAAAAGTCGAACATCATGATAGTTTAAATTCATGTATCAAATGTCATGATTTAGAAACTTTGCAAAAAGAAAACCTGCTACTCATGGACACCTTGAAGAAATTCGAGGTTGGTAGCAAGTCATTAAACATGATCCTTGCAAACAAGGGTCACATTCCAAAAAGGAGCGGAATTGGATTTGTGAGAAGTCCTCACCAAAATCCAACCACCTTCATAAAAGGCTCCATCTTACATGTTCAACACCAAACCAAGTGCAACTTTTGTTGCAAATCTGGACACAAGACACATTGTTGTCCATCCAAGAAAATAAGTCCAAACAAACTAATCTGGGTTCCTAAAGGAACCATGACAAATTCTATGCAACATGATAAGAAATGTAGATCTATTTATGAGACACCCAAAAGCAAATGGGTTCCTAAAGATCATCCCTTCCTATAAAAACATTAAAATTTTAGGCCGAAGCAAGAAATAATATTCTGCTCCTTGACTCTCGATGGTCAGAAACCAAGAATCAAAAAGGAACTCGCAACGCTTAAAGAACAAGTGGAAGTTATGAAATCACAAATACGATTTGGATACAACCTTATTAGAAACATATGATATCCAAATTCACATACCCCCTTGATCTTCAAAACCCGTTAACACTATCATCTACGAATTAATTCTTGTATCATGAAGAAACTAAATATGTCATTATCTTAAAAGGGATACCAAACAAACTATCAACATACGTATGCATGTTAAAAGATCTATCTTGATCATACAAGAGCTTCTTCCTTAAATAAAAACTCATACGAAATCATGTAACAAACATTAATTGCTCTGAAACTCTCCTCAAGGCAAAGGCTCCCTGATCAAATCATGTTAGGTGCTCACTGGCTGCAGGCGGTGGCACCTCTCCAGCTGGCGGTGGCACCTCCAGCTATCACGGGTTGCTAGAGGTTGCACCGCTCCAGCCAGAGGTGCAACCGCCCGCAACTCTGCCTTTTTAAACCCACACTAGGGCCGGCTATGGAACCGACCCCAACTCACTCCCATTTCCTCCTCTACTCTTCCAAGTCTCCTCCATTCCCATTTCACTCCTCTAAGCCTTCCAAATACCTCCCATTTCGGAGCAAAACATCAAGAATCCTTCCTTCTCTTGAAGATCTCACAAAGGTACTCTCTAAGAAGCTCTTAAATTCTGTTTTGTTCTTCATTTACTCTAGCTTATCATCATCCCTCTAAACAACAGTAGTTATGGGATCTAGAAGATCCTCAAGGGACAAGGGAAAGAGGAGATTAGTAGAAGAGTTTAATTTCACTCTTTTCGATTCGAAATACCATGCTGAAAAATTTCCCTCTTTCGAACTTAGATGTATCAGTAAGGGAAAATACGTAGATCTAAATGAACTAAGAGACTTAGAGACCATCCAATGGTTTGCAAACCTAGGTCTACTTCCAATCTTGCAGATTAACGAACCCATCTAACCTAGGCTTGTTAGATTATTTTACAATAACATACAAATAGATGATGAAGGAAGGATGTCCACCTATCTTTTGGGACAACACATCTCAATCACTGATAGGTTCATTTGTGATATGATAGGCATTCCCATAAAAAGCATAGGACTCTACTTTAGAGGATCATGGGATGATGAAAGTATTGGAACATCCTATGTTGAAGCCTTAGGAACAATCTTTGCCAATCCTAACATAGCATTGGTTCCCAAAAGTTGTGAACATCTATTGCCTTTGAACACTAAGATACTTCATTATATCATGACTAGTATAATTCTTCCTAAACAATACCATCATGATGAAATAAGTCAACTAGAATTAGGAACTATGTACTCAATCATGAAGGGACATGACATCTGTCTTGGCTATCTTATTCAACAAAATATGTTAGAATTATCTAAGAAAGATATGATGCTCCCATATGGTGGTATAATCACTAGAATAATAAAAGCTTACGACATTCTAATATCACCAGAAGAAGAAGTAATGAAAGTAGATCGATTCAGCATAATAAACAAAAATCTACTTCACCGACTAAGATGTTACTATAGAAACGGTAACTGGGTTAGACTCCCTAGAAGGACTGATCACCCTCAATCTGAACCAGAACCGGAAACACCAGTATTTAGGGGTACTCAATCTCCTCCGACCCTTCCCTTTGAGGAAACACATCCAGTTGAGCAAACTCATACATCCATCGAAGAAATTGGGATTCGTATGGATCGATTCGAACAGAGACAAGAACGGATTGAACAAAGACAAGATCAAATCCTATCTGAGCTGCAGCAAATTCATAGTCAATTTGACTCCTTGTTTAGGCACTTTAATTTTCCACCGCATCAATGAACTTATTGAACACCTGTTGTTGTTGTAAACTTCTTATGATACTCACTTCTGATGTACTGGCTGTAAACATCTATTGTGGTAAAAGTTATCTCAGATTTTTATGGTATCATTACTGTTTGGTATGTGATGTGTCCAAATTAAGAATGTTGTGCTTTGAAACTAAAAGTTTTGAAAATCTTGTGTTTTAATTTCATTCGAAGAAAACTAGGAATGTTGATGTGTCCGAACAGACAAATTTGTTAAAATAATTTTTTTTTCGGACTATATTGTATGATCAAATCACTTGATTTCCATGATTATATGTGAAAATCTGCAACAAAATCTTGTCCGAATGCATCTTATTTATGAAACAGATTTTCTCGTACACCTTCATGAAAATTGAGTTTCTGAAATAGATTTGATGAAGTGATTCATGTGTATGTATTCCATCCTGCAAAATCTTTACAATGGATTATAACACAAAGGGGAAGAAGTATTTAAAGCAATCTATGTAAAATTCCTCTATAAGCTTGCTATTATTATTTTCTGGTTACTATGCTTTTTGTTGATGACAAAGGGGGAGATATATATGAATTGATAAACACTGCCATGATTAGAAATACTATGAATGATGCTATAAACACTGCTATGATTATGCTATCCTTGCATCACCAAGAGATATATGAACATGTGCTAAAGTTTGCATTATGCCCTGAGTTGATATCTTATCATGTGAAGAAAATGCAAAACTTGCTAGAATATTTCAAATGTGTGCATCATGTAATAAGTTTCACAGCTTTATATGATAATGTTCAAACTACATGATGAATAGTTACAAACACAATCATACAAACTTATTGATGTATGTCAAACCCTGACATCATCCTTGAAGAGATACATCATGATGAGTATCATGATGGGAGTATTGATAAGTTTAACTGATCTAACTTATCAATACGTCACTTGAATTCTTAGGTCTTGAATTCAAGGTTGAATTATCTCAACTATGGCATATAGACAGGGGGAGTTAAGGATAACTCCATTATCAATTGATTGTCATCATCAAAAAGGGGGAGATTGTTGAATCTCGGATTTTGATGATGAAGTCAATTGTCATTTGTTGTCTAATCTATGTGTTGAGATAAGTGTGCAGGATTAACTACGATGAAAGATAGACAAGCAGCAGGAGTTGCGCCGGAGTCAAGTTCATGATCACGTTGGGAGTTCGAGAGTTCGACGGAAGTTCGGACGGTCGTCGGAGGTTCTGCGAGAACAGATCCGAGAAGTCCAGAAGCTTGCCAAGCGAAGCTCGTCGGAACTTGCCAAGTGGATCGTCGCAAAGTCCAGGAGTTTGCCGGAAGTCCGCAGGAGCATCACCGAGGGTTCATCGGATGATCGACGGAAGTTCGCCGGAAACTCGCCGGAAGGAGCGATTGACGCACCGAAGCAAAGCTGCAGAAGTTGTCTTAGATTTAATCGTAGTTAGCACGTTGATTAAGTTGGAAAATGGGAGGTGATCCCATTGGCTTAATCTTGGGGCAATTGGGCCCTTGAAAGACTGAAATTGGGCCGAATGGAATGAACCATTCGGACCCTGATTGCACCAGGAGGTGCAACCGCCCAGGCTAGGAGGTGGCACCGCCTGGGCTAGGCCTCCCAGCGAGACTGGGCGGTGCAACCTCCCCAGCAGAGAGGTGGCACCGCCTGAGCTCAGTCTTCGAGCTAGACTGGGCGGTGCAACCTCCCTGACAGAGAGGTGGCACCGCCTGAGCTCAGTCTTCGAGCAAGACTGGGCGGTGCAACCTCCCTGGCAGAGAGGTGGCACCGCCTGAGCTCGGTCTTCGAGCTCTGCCAGGCGGTGCAACCTCTCCAGTCAAGAGGTGCAACCGCCTGATCCCAGAATTCCGGGATTTGATTGTTTTGAGCTCCAAATTTGAATTGGGTTGGGGCCTATAAATTCCCCGCCCATTCAGCACTGAAAAGATACAGACCTACACCGAAATCTTGATCTTTTCTGTGATTCTAAGAGCTCAAAAGTGTTGTAAAGCCTTTAAGTCTCCTCCTTCTGTTCTTCAAGTTTTCAGTTGTAAAGTGAGGAGAGAAAGGTCTGTAAAGGTTGTCTCCTGAGCCTGTCAAAAGGAGAGAAACTGTAAAAGGGCAGTTTGGCCTTCGCCTATTGAAGGAAGGCCCCTAGTTGACGTCGGCGACCTCGTCGGTGGAGGAAGCCAAAAGTGGAGTAGGTCAAGGCTGACCGAACCACTCTAAATCTCTGGTTTGCGTTTATTTTTGAGCACTTTATCATTACTGCAAACCTCCTTCATTACTACTGCTCTCTGCGCTTTCACGAACAAATTCTAAGTGCTGTTCTTCCGAATCTGCATTCAGACGTAAATTCGTATTTTCGTACATTACAATTTACGTTTGATTCTGCAGAACTGTCTTCCGTGCTTTTACGAACGAGTTTCTTTGCAGTTGACACTTACATTTTGATCCTATTGATAACTACAAACTGTCCTCTACAATTTTACGAACGAGTTTCAACATTTAGACGTAAATCGGCTTTCCTCGCACAATCATCAGATCTCAGTTCACGTTTACGTCTTGATTTCAACTGCATACTGCCTTGTGAGTATATAAACGAGTTTCAAAGTTCAGACGTAAATCTGCGTTTAAGACGTAAATCTGCGTTTAGACGTAAATCTGCGTCTAGACGTAAATCTGCGTTTAGACGTAAATCTGTTTTTTGCAGATTACTTTTTGAGCTGTACAAAAGCAGCACATTGTCTTTATACTTCTGCTTAAATTGCTCCTAGACGCAAATTGTGTTTAGACGCAATCTGCGCTTAGACGCAATCTGCGTTTAGACGCAATCTGCGCTTAGACGCAATCTGCGCTAAGACGCAAACTGCGCTTAGACGCAATCTGAGTTTAGACGCAATCTGCATTTAGACGCAAACTGCGTTTAGACGCTAACTGTGTTTAAACGTAAACTGCACTTAATCATAAGTAATCTTAGAATCGGCTTTTGCATCAAAATAGTCTTTATCGAACGAACGCAGCTTTCGTTTTTTAATCGCTGAAAAATATCCGCTGCACTAATTCACCCCCCCCCCCTCTTAGTGCTCTCGATCCTAACAAGTTTTGCACAAGGTAAATGGTGGCTTTTTTATGCATCTCCAGCCACAACAAGAAGAGAAGAAAATAGAAATTGAAGATCAAAATCTTGCCCAATTACTTACTGAATTTGCCGACATATTTGCTGAACCGCGCGGTCTTCCTCCTTCTCGGCAACATGACCATCGAATTCCAATCCTTCCGGGCAAGCCACCAGCGAACACTCGACCGTACCAATATCCTCACCTCCAGAATGATGAAATTGAAAAGATCGTAAAGGAGATGCTTGAAACAGGGGTGATTCGGCCAAGTTGCAGCCCCTATTCCTCACCGGTGCTACTTGTACACAAGAAGGACGAAACTTGGCAGATGTGCATCGACTACCGAGCTTTAAATGGCATCACCGTCAAGGACAAATACCCAATACCAGTGGTGGATGAACTTCTTGATGAATTGAAAGGAGCTCGAGTCTTCACGAAGTTGGACCTCCGATCCGGTTACCACCCAATTCGGGTATGTGACGATGACATTCCAAAAACTGCATTTCGCACACATGATGGCCATTATGAATTCTTGGTAATGCCTTTTGGACTCACTAATGCTCCTTCAACCTTTCAAAATCCCATTAATGATATATTTCGGAGCTTTCTTCGTAAATTTGTGCTGGTATTTTTCGATGATATTCTTGTTTATAGCCCATCTCTTGAGACTCACTTTTAGCATTTACGGATTGTTTTGACGATCCTTCGGAAGAATACTCTTTTTGTTAAGCAACCAAAGTGCAGCTTTCTCTAGCAAAAAGTAGAGTACCTTGGGCATATAATATCAGAAGGAGTGGCGGTAGACCCAACAAAAGTTGAGGCAATGCAAGGCTGGCCGAAACCTACATATGTGAAATTACTGCGGGGGTTCCTTGGACTAACGGGCTACTACCGAAAATTTGTTAAGGACTATGGGAAGATCAGTGCACCACTCACTTCTTTACTGAAAAATGATGCTTTCCAATGGTCGGACAAAGCCTATGCTACCTTCGACAAACTTAAAGCAGCCATGACAACGACGCCGGTGCTTGCACTACCAGATTTCAATAGACCCTTCATCATTGAGGCCGACGTATCTGGAGTCGGAATTAGAGCCGTTCTCATGCAAAATGGTCGACCACTGGCATACACTAGCAAGGCATTATCTCCCTCCCATCAAAATATGTCAGTATATGATAAGGAGATGCTTGCCATTGTACATGCAGTAACGAGGTGGAGACCCTACCCGATCGGCCGACGATTTCAAATTAAAACTAACCATAAAAGCCTCAAGTACTTTTTGGAGCAAAAGATATCATCCCCTGAGTAGCAAAAATGGGTAACCAAACTTCTTGGATTTGATTATGAAATTATTTACAAAAAGGGGAAAGAAAACGTTGTTGCAGATGCACTCTCACGGCTACCTGAATAAGCTAAGGTTTCAGCCATCTCCCTTCCTACCACCGGTCTCCTCGAGGACATTAGGGAAGAATGGAAGAAGGATCCAGAGATCAGCAACATCATAAAAAAATTGGAGGAGGATCCAAGTGCAATAGCTCACTACACCTGTGATTCGAGGGATCTACGCTACAAAGGTCGCATTGTGCTTATACCTGACTCCCCTTGCATCGCAATCATCTTGCATGAAATGCACTCCATACCTTCAGCAGGGCACTCTGGATTCCTAAGAACCTACAAAAGAGTGAAGCAAATTTTTTATTGGAGAGGGATGAAAAAAATTATTTCTGAATATGTGGCATAATGTGATGTATGTCAACAGCAAAAGGGTGAAACTGTGGCAAATCCAGGGAAGCTACAACCACTACCCATACCAGACTCGGTGTGGACTGACATCTTCATGGACTTCCAAAGGTAAAAGCACGATTCTCGTGGTGGTTGATCGACTTACGAAATATGCTCATTTTCGTGCTGTGAGAAATCACTACACTGCTGCTAGTATTGCCTAGATTTTCATAGAAAATATTGTTAAACTGCAAGGGATGCCAAGGTCCATCATAAGTAATCGTGACAGGATCTTCACTAGTAAATTTTGGACCGAGTTATTTCAGTTACAAGGCACCAAACTCAAGATGAGCACAGCGTATCATCCACAAACTGACGGCCAAACAGAGGTGGTAAATAGGTGCTTAGAGACGTACCTCCGGTGTTTCGCTAGCGACCGACCAAAAGAGTGGGCGAAATGGCTTCCTTGGGCTGAATGGTGGTATAATACTATATATCATTCATCTACAAAATGTGCCCCTTATGAAGCATTGTATGGTCGACCAGCCCCTATGATTCCAAAGTATGTAATTGGCTCGGCCAAGGTAGATCAGGTTGACCAAGAATTGATTGATAGGGACAAACTCTTACAACTGTTAAAAGATAATCTCTTTACCGCTCAAGCCAGAATGAAGCAGCAAGCCGACACACGATGAAGTGAAAGAGAATTTTCAGTGGGAGATTGGGTTTATCTTCGCCTACAACCATACAAGCAACTCTCTATCAACACTCGAGCCTCCATGTAGCTATCCCCACGTTTTTATGGACCCTATCAGATCACAGAGCGTATTGGAGCCGTGGCGTACAGACTTAAATTACCCGAGGATGCCAAAATTCATCCTATCTTCCACGTATCATGCCTAAAGCCCAAGTTGGGAGAACACGAGTCACCCTAAATCCAACTGCCCAACACAACTGAGGATGGAGTTATTCAAGCCCAACCATAAGCCATCCTCGATCGTAGGATCGTGTTGCGTCGCCGACATCCCTCTACTAAAGTAATAGTGCATTGGAATAATCTACCACTTGAAGACGCCACATGGGAACCATATGAGGAGCTGAAGACCCGGTTCCCTGAGTTCATGGAATCTCAGCCTTGCGGACAAGGCTGATTTGAAGAGGGCGGGTCTGTTAGGACACTAGCTAGCAATTTTTTCTTAGAGAAGAATTAGATGTTGTAAGGGAATAGGAGTATTGAGTAGGAGTCATTTTAGGAGTTGGTTAGAAGTAAGAGTCTTAAGTAGGAGTCCTATTAGGAGTTAGGGTTTAGAAGCCCTATAAATAACCATGTATTCCTTCTCTTTTCTTAAGCAATAGATGAATCTTTTCTGCAGCCTTTGAGCAGCAACTTGGAGGGAGGAACCTCTATAGAGTTCCAAGTGTTGAATTTCGGATTTTGATGATGAAGTCAATTGTCATTTGTTGTCTAACCTATATGTTGAGATAAGTGTGCAGGATTAACTACGATGACAGTAAGACATGCAGCAGGAGTTGCGCCGGAGTCATGACAATGATCACGTTGGGAGTTCGAGAGCTCGACGGAAGTTCGGACAGTCGTCGGAAGTTCTACGGGAACAAATCCGAGAAGTCCATGAGCTTGCCAAAGAAGCTCGTCGGAACTCGCCAAGTGGATCGTCGCAAGTCCAGGAGTTTGCCAGAAGTCCGCAGGAGAATCACCGAGGGTTCATCGGATGATCGACGGAAGTTCGCCGGAAACTCGCCGGAAGAAGCGATTGACGCACCGGAGCAAGCTGCAGAAATTGTCTTAGGATTTATCGTAGTTAGCACAATGATTAAGTTGGTAATGGGAGGTGATCCCATTAGCTTAATCATGGGGCAATTGGGCCCCTGAAAAACTCAAATTGGGCCGAATGGATCTACCCATTCGGACCTTGATTGTTGTGGGAGGTGCAACCGCCCAAGCCAGGAGGTAGCACCGCTTGGGCTAAGTCTCCCAGGGAGACTGGGCGGTGCAACCGCACCAGCCAGGAGGTGCAACCGCCTGGGCTCAGTCTCCAAGCGAGACTGGGCGCTGCAACCTCTCCTGACAGGAGGTAGCACCGCTTGAGCTCGGTCTTCGAGCTCTGGCAAGCGGTGCAACCGCCCCAGTCAGGAGGTGCAACCGCCTGAGCTCGGTCTTCGAGCTCTGGCAGAGAGGTGCAACCGCCCTTGACAGAGGTGGCACCGCCTAGAGGCTCAGTCTTCGAGCTCTGCCAGGTGGTGCAACCGCCCCAGTCAGGAGGTGCAACCGCCTGATCCCGGAATTCCGGGAATTGACAGTTTTGAGCTCCAAATTTGAACTGGGTTGGGGCCTATAAATACCCCACCCATTCAGCACTGAAAGGTAGCAACTTACACTCGAAATCTTGATATCTTTCTGTGATTCTTAGAGCTCAAAATTGTTGTAAAGGCCAAAAGTTCTCCTCCCTCTGTTCTTCAAAGTTTTGAGTTGTAAAGAGAGGAGAGAAAATTTCTGTAAGGGTTGGCTCCTAAGCCCGTCAAAAGGAGTGAAACTGTAAAAGGGTGGTTGGCCTTCGCCTATTGAAGGAAGGCCTCTAGTTGACATCGGTGACCTCGTCGGTGGAGGAAGCCAAAAGTGGAGAGGTCAAGATTGACCGAACCACTCTAAATCTCGGTTTGCATTTACTTTGAGCATTTTAACTTTACTGCAAACCTCCTAAATAGCTACTGCCTTCTGCGCTTTTGCGAACGAATTTCTAAGTTTAGAACTTTCTGAATCTGCGTTTAGACATAAATCGGCTTTTTCGTACGATCATTACATTTCAGTTTACGTTTAAGTCTTGATTTCAATCATAACTGCAAACTGCCTTCTGCGCATGTATAAAACATATCTCAAAGTTCAGTATCTTCAAAATTGTCATTTAGACGTAAACTGGTTTTATCGTACGAACGTCGTATTTCAGTTTGCGCTTGCATTCTAATTTTCATCATAAACTGCAAACTGCCTTTGTAGATTTACTTTAACGTCATCTCGCTTAATCTTAAGTAATCTTAGAATCGGCTTTTACATTGAAATCAGTTTTTGTCAAACGAACGCAGCTTTCGGTTTTAATCGCTGAAAATTTTCCGCTGCACTAATTCACCCCCCCCCCCCCTCTTAGTGCTCTTGATCCTAACACCAAGGAGGCCGATCCCCTAAAGAGATCAACCCCAAGTTTAGAATCTGCAAGGGTTCTAACAACATCTTGAAGGGGATGCCATATAATGGTTTGACTGGTTTGAACACACTTATGGAGTCCTTTGATGGCGACAATTCAAAGAAGGACTACTGATCCGCTTCGGACCAACTTATTACGAGAACATTGGCGGACAACTAGCAAAGATCGGACAAACCTCCACCATTCAGGAGTACCAAACCAGGTTTTAAAGGTTATCTAATCAAACTCGTGATTGGTGTGAAAAATAGCAATTGGGGACCTTTATTGAGGGCTTAAAGCCGGAGATCCGGGGAGAAGTTAAGGCGCGACAACCATACACGCTTATGGCAGCCATCTCTTTCGCACGACTTCAAGAGGAGCGATTAAATCATGAAGCCCGGAGGACTAGGATCACTCCGCGACCTACAATACTAAAGCCCTCAGCCCCCCCTACTATCAACCGAGTCCCTGCACCGAAAAGGTTAACAAGAGAAGAACTTTGGGAGTGATCTGCGAAGGGGTTATGTTGGCATTGCGACGAGCCGTGGAGCCGCGAGCATCACTGTAAAAAAGGTAGACTTCTTATGATTGAACTAGTAGAAGAAGAGGTCATTGAACATCTAGAAGAGAGCCTTGAACATAAAGAAGAAGATATGGAAGAAGAGCCATAGCCGATCGACATTACGGTACATGCACTGGCCGGCTACTCAAACCCGCAAACGATGAAAGTTGGAGGCCTTCTCAAACAACAGCCGATCATTGTTCTCATCAACACGGGTAGCACTAATAACTTCCTGAATAGTAAGGTTTCTGCTTGGATGACACTGCATATTGAAAATTGCAGCAAGTTCGATGTAAAGGTTGCCGACGGCAGAATCTTAAAGTGCTACCAAAGATGCCCATAGGTGAAACTATTACTGCAAAACCAAGAAATTATCACCGATTTCTTCCTCCTACCAATCGATGACTATGAGGCAGTGCTTGGTATAGAATGGCTAACTACACTAGGTGATGTCTCTTGAAACTTTTCTAAATTAATTATGAAATTCTACTGTAAGGGCAAACAGATCATCCTATGCGGGAAGCGCGGAAGCAACGTTACCACTGTTTCGACCTAACGAATGGAGAAAGTTTTGCACAAGGTAAATGGTGGCTTTTTGATGCATCTCCAGCCACAACCAAAAGAGAAGAAAATGGAAATTGAAGATCAAAATCTTGCCCAATTGCTTACTGAATTTGCCGACATATTTGCTGAACCGCGCGGTCTTCCTCCTTCTCAGCAACATGACCATCGAATTCCAATCCTTCCGGGCAAGCCACTAGCGAACACTCGACCTTACCGATATCCTCAACTCTAGAAAGATGAATTTGAAAAGATCGTAAAGGAGATGCTTGAAACAAGGGTGATTCGGCCAAGTTGCAGCACCTATTCCTCACCAGTGCTACTTCTACGCAAGAAGGACGGAACTTGGCGGATGTGCATCGACTACCGAGCCTTAAATGGCATCACCGTCAAGGACAAGTACCCAATACCAGTGTTGGATGAACTTCTTGATGAATTGAAAGGAGCTCGAGTCTTCACAAAGTTGGACCTCCGATCCGGTTACCACCAAATTCGGGTATGTGACGATGACATTCCAAAAACTACATTTTGCACACATGATTGCCATTATGAATTCTTGGTAATATCTTTTGGACTCACTAATGCTCCTTCAACCTTTCAAAGTCTCATGAACGATATTTTTCGGAGCTTTCTTCATAAATTTGTGCTGGTATTTTTTGATGATATTCTCGTTTACAGCCCTTCTCTTGAGACTCACTTTCAGCATTTACGGATTGTTTTGACAATCCTTCCGGAGAATACTCTTTTTGTTAAGCAACCAAAGTGCAGTTTTCTCTAGCAAAATGTAAAGAGTATCTTGGGCATATAATATCAGAAGAAGGAGTGGCGGTAGACCCAACAAAAAATGAGGGAATGCAAGGCTGGCCGAAACCTACAAACATGAAATTACTGCGGGGGTTCCTTAGACTAACGGGCTACTATCGAAAATTTGTTAAGGACTTTGGGAAGATCAGTGCACCACTCACTTCTTTACTGAAAAAAGATGCTTTCCAATGGTCGGACAAAGCCTCTGCCTTCGACAAACTTAAAGCAGCCATGATAACGACGCCGGTGCTTGCGCTACCAGATTTCAATAGACCCTTCATCATTGAGGCCGACGCATCTAGAGTCGCAATTGGAGCTGTTCTCATGCAAAATGGTCGACCACTCGCATACACTAGCAAGGCATTATCTCCCTCTTGTCAAAACATGTCAGTATTTGATAAGGAGATGCTTGCCATTGTATACACAGTAACGAGGTGGAGACCCTACCTGATCGGCCGGCGATTTCAAATTAAAACTAACCATAAAAGCCTCAAGTACTTTTTGGAGCAAAAGATATCATCCCCTAAGCAGCAAAAATGGGTAACCAAACTTCTTGGATTTCGTTATGAAATTATTTACAAAAAGGGGAAAGAAAACGTTGTTGCAGACGCACTCTCACGGCTACCTGAACAAGCTAAGGTTTCAGCCATCTCCCTTCCTACCACCGGCCTCCTCGAGGACATTTGGGAAGAATGGAAGAAGTATCCAGAGATCAGCAACATCATAAAAAATTGGAGGAGGATCCAAGTGCAATAGCCCACTACACTTGGGATTCGAGGGATCTACGCTACAAAGGTCGCATTGTGCTTATACCTGACTCCCCTTACATCACAATAATCTTGCATGAAATGCACTCCATACCTTCAGCAGGGCACTCTGGATTCCTAAAAACCTACAAAAGAGTGAAGCAAATTTTTTATTGGAGAGGAATGGAAAAAATTATTGCTGAATATGTGGCACAATGTGATGTATGTGAACAACATAAGGGTGAAACTGTGGCAAATCTAGGCAAGCTACAACCACTACCTATACTAGACTCAATGTGGACTGACATCTCCATGGACTTCATTGAAGGGCTGCCATCTTCCAAAGGTAAAAGCATGATTCTCGTAGTGGTTGATCGACTTACGAAATATGCTCATTTTTGTGCTGTGAGAAATCACTACACTACTGCTAATATTGCCTAGATTTTCATAGAAAATATTGTTAAACTGCATGGGATGCCAAGGTCCATCGTAAGTAATCGTGACAGGATCTTCACTAGTAAATTTTGGACTGAGTTATTTCAGTTACAAGGCACCAAACTCAAGATGAGCACAGCGTATCATCCACAAACTGACGGCCAAACAGAGGTGGTAAATAGGTGCTTAGAGACGTACCTCCGGTGTTTCGCTAGCGACCGACCAAAAGAGTGGGCGAAATGGCTTCCTTGGGCTGAATGGTGGTATAATACTATATATCATTCATCTACAAAATGTGCCCCTTATGAAGCATTGTATGGTCGACCAGCCCCTGTGATTCCAAAGTATGTAATTGGCTCGGCCAAGGTAGATCAGGTTGACCAAGAATTGATTGATAGGGACAAACTCTTACAACTGTTAAAAGATAATCTCTCTACCTCTCAAGCTAGAATGAAGCAGTAAGCTGTTAGAACCCTTGCAAATTCTAAACTTGGGGTTGATCTCTTTAGGGGATCGGCCTCCTTGGAACTCTATAGGGGTTCCTCCCTCCAAGTTGCTGCTCAAAGACTGCAAAAAAGATTCATCTATTGCATATCAAAAGAGAAAGAATACATGGCTATTTATAGGGCTTCTAAAACCTAACTCCTAGTAGGACTCTTACTTAAGACTATTACTTCTAACCAACTCCTAATAAGACTCCTACTCAAGACTCCTATTCCCTTACAACTCCTATTTCTTCTCTAACAAAAAACCTCCTACATGAATGCCCCTCTCAATTAGGACCCTCTTAGTTAGAGTCCTAACAGAATGTCTCTCTCAATTAGGACTCTCCTAGCTAGAGTCCTAACATTTTTACATGAATGTCCCTCTCAATTAGGAGTCTCCAAGCTAGAGTCCTAACATAAGCGACACACGACGAAGTGAAAGAGAATTTTCAGTGGGAGATTGGGTTTATCTTCGCCTACAACCATACAAGCAACTCTCTATCAACACTCGAGCCTCCATGAAGCTATCCCCATGTTTTTATGGGCCCTATCAGATCACAGAGCATATTGGAGCCGTGACGTACAGACTTAAATTACTTGAGGATGCCAAAATTCACCATGTCTTCCATGTATCATGCCTAAAGCCCATGTTGGGAGAACACGAGTCACCCCAGATCCAACTGCTCAACACAACTAAGGATGGAGTTATTCAAGCCCAACCACAAGCCATCCTCGATCGCAGGATCGTGATGCGTCGCCGACATCCCTCTACTGAAGTACTAGTGCATTGGAATAATCTACCACTTGAAGATGCCACATGGGAACCATATGAGGAGCTGAACACCCGGTTCCCTGAGTTCATGGAATCTCAGCCTTGAGGACAAGGCTGATTTGAAGAGGGCGGGTTTGTTAGGACTCTAGCTAGAAGAGCCCTAATTGAGAGGGACATTCTGTTAGAACTCTGTTAGGACTCTAGCTAGGAGAGTCCTAATTGAGAGGGACATTCTGTTAGGACTCTAGCTAGAAGTGTCCTAATTGAGAGGGACATTCATGTAGGAGGTTTTTTCTTATAGAAGAATTAGGAGTTGTAAGGGAATAGGAGTCTTGAGTAGGAGTCCTATTAGGAGTTGGTTAGAAGTAAGAGTCTTAAGTAGGAGTCCTATTAGGAGTTATGGATTAGAAGCCCTATAAATAGCCATGTATTCCTTCTCTTTTCTTAAGCAATAGATGAATCTTTTCTGCAGCCTTTGAGTAGCAACTTGGAGGGAGGAACCCCTATAGAGTTCCAAGGAGGCCGATCCCCTAAAGAGATCAACCCCAAGTTTAGAATCTGCAAGGGTTCTAACAGTGGGGTGGGGTGAATTAGTCCAGTGATAAAATACATCGATTCCGAAAATATTTCATACGATAAAAGCCGAACTCAGAAATGCTTAACTTGAAAGGATGTTCGCAAATGTATTGAAGGCAGTAAGCGAGTAAAATGATTTGTAGTGATGTAAATTACTTAAGACGAAATGCAAACCAGATTTTAGAGTGGTTCGGTCGTCATGTCCTACATCCACTTTGTCGATTCCTCTTCCATCAAGGCCACCGGCATCAACAATCGGTCTTCCTTCAATAGGCGAAGGGCAACTACTTTTTACACTCTTCTTCTCTTTTTCACAGGTTTAGGAGATAACCTTTACAAGTACACACCCTCCTCCTAAATAGAATTCTAGACTTATACAAGAGAGGGGATTTGTCAAGTGATTGCAATGGCGTTTCTTCACCTTTAAACTCTCTGTGCTTGTGTTGTTTAACCAGGGATGAGAGGGGTATTTATAGGCGTCAAGTTGATTCAAACTTGGAGCCTAAAAATATCTCATCCTAGGTTTCCTAGGTTCAGGCGGTACCACCACCTGTGTTGGGCGGCACCACCGCTACTATTAGAGAGTGGATGTAGGTCACGACGACTGAACCACTCTAAAATCTAGTTTACATTTTCCTTTAAGCAATTTATCTTTACTGCAAACCTCTTTAATAGCATACTGCTTTCAATACATTTACGAACGTGTTTCAAGTTAAGATATTTACGAAACGGTTTTCGTCGGAAATGGATTTAATCGCAATGAAGATTTGAACTGACGTAATTTTTACCGCTGCACTAATTCACCCCCCCTCTTAGTGCTGACTCTTTCCTAACAATTGGTATCAGAGTATTTAAAAGTGAGAAAATGCTGTTGCAATGCCTAGAGAAATCCTCTCCTATAGTCTAAGTTTAGAATTCTATTTAGGAGGAGTGTGTGCTTGTAAAGCTTGACTCCTAAACTTGTGAAAAGGAGAAGAGGGGTGTAAGAAGGAGGTTGATCTTCACTTATTAAAGGAAGATCGATAGTGGATGCCAGTGGCCTCGATAGAAGAGGAATCGGCGAAGTGGATGTAGGTCACGACGATCGAACCACTCTAAAATCTGGTTTGCATTTTACTTTGAGCAATTTATCTTTAATGCAAACCTCTTTAATAGCTTACTACTTCCACTACATTTACGAATGTATTTCAAGTTAATATATTTACAAAATAGTTTTTGTCGGAAATGGATTTAATCACAACGAAGTTTTGAACTGACGTAATTTTTACCGTTGCACTAATTCACCCCCCTTCTTAGTGCCAACTCTTTCCTAACAATGAAGTATGTTGATGTTTTATATGATTTTATCATGACATGTTGCTTGGATTTATGAATCCAAGAGTTTAACTCAAGTATGCCATATTGGTAGGGGGAGTTTGCTTTAACTCCGTCATTAATTAGTTGTCATCATCAAAAAGGGAGAGATTGTTGAATCTCGTATTTTGATGATGAAACCAATTGATAAGTGTTTATGATTTTATTTACATTTTGATTGATGCAGGATGCTTCGATTAGGTTGAGACAATTAAAGCAGGAATAATCAAGTTGGGCCGATGGAACATGTTAGAAGATTGGACGTCGAGCCGGAGGATCGGTTGACGTATCGACGGAAGGCTTCGAGCCATGGATTTGGGCTGCTAGGATCGGAGCGGCACTAAGAGGGGGGGGGGGGTGAATTAGTGCAGCGGATTAAAACTTCGGTTTTGACAAATCTTTCATACGATAAAAATCGAACTCGGAAGTGGTTAACTTGAAAGCGTATTCGCAAAGTTGTGCAGCAAAGGTAATGAGGAAATAAAGCAAGTAAGAAGGTTTGGAGTAATGTAAATAGCAGTAATGAAATGCAAACCAGAGATTACGCCAATTTTAAAGTGGTTCGGTCAAATGACCTACATCCACTTGCGAGGCCCCTCTTCGATGAGGCTCCCACCTTCCACTAGCAAATCTCTTGAAAGGAAAGGGTAAATACCCCTCTTACAACTTTTTACAAGCGGTTCACTCTCTTACAGATTTTCAGCAAGAAAGAAGGAGGTGAACACTAGCAAATTTAAAACAAGACTAGCTAAGACTTTTCTAAGGCCTTTCTCTCAATCAATTGCTTCTCAAAAAGTTATAATCTCAGCTGAGATTTTAGGGGTATTTATAAGCCTCAAGAGGATTCAAATTTGGGCTCCAAAATTTGAATTCTCTTTGGTTCCCGATGCTGGCGGTGCCACCCCTGTCACTGTAAGACACTGACAGTGGACTGGCGGTGCCACTGCCCAGCCAAGCGGTGCCACCGCCCAGCTCTTGGGTGCTGGGCGGTGCCACCGCCTAGCTCTCTGGTTCACTGGTTGGGCTTTAAATTTAGCCCAAACCAAATCTAATTTTGGGCCCAATTGGCTCCTAACCAGGATATAGGATTATTTCTTAATCCTAATCCTAATTACAAGTGAACTACATAACTAAAAACATCCTAAGCAAGTTTTCAACCGCGAACGTCGAGTCTTGTTCCGGTGAGCTTTTCGACGAACTTCTTCCGACGAACTCCCAGCAAGCTCCCAATCTTGTGATGACTTTAACGAGTAGCCGAGCCTTCTCGGTGATCTCCGTGAACCTCTGATGATCTCTTCGGTGAACTTCCAAAAATTCCGACAGGTTCCCGATTTCTTCTCGGTTGGTTCCAGTAGCATCTCCGACGATTCTTCGGACTCTTAAACGTCCATCGAACTTGACTCCGGTATTTTTGCTTTGTGTTTTCTGGTTATCGTAGTTAATCCTGCACACTTAACTCAATAATATGGATTAGATCAATTAACCCATCAATTGATTTTATCATCAAAATCTGAGATTCAATAATCTCCCCCTTTTTGATGATGACAATCAATTGATGGCGGAGTTAAACATAACTCCCCCTATCTATATGCCATATTATGAGAAGATAAAAACACTTGAATTCCATCCCATTGAATTCAAGCATAAACCGATAAGTTCTAACCGTAGAACTTATCGTTATTCTCATTAAGCAATAGTAAATACAAAACTTCGATGAAAATCATTTTCAGGTCTAATGATAAGAGACAATTTTTACTATGACAGGAGATAAAGATTTTCAACATGAATTTCATGATATAAATGTAAGGCATGCTTTCAATATGATCAATCAATCTTGCGATATTCTTGAAGATTTTGTAAGGCATATAAGACATTCATATCACACAAGCTTTTGTAATTCATATAAGTCATGTTATCGATGCGCATAAGACATTTTCATTAAGTCATGCTATCGAAATGGTATAAGTCATCACTTAGTCATCACTTCTCCCCCTTTGTCATCAACAAAAAAGGGAATGAGATTTGAAGCATATAATTTATGATTATAACATCAGGAATTCAGTATTCATCATACAAAAATTTTATCATTCAAAATTAAGTATGCTAAAATATTTACGCAGAGTTTATCTTAAAGGAAAATTCAGCATTTATCCATTTTATCAAATCTCTTCTTTCTATAAATAACAAAAATTATAGATGTACAAGGAAGAGATTGTGATAAAAAAAAAAATTCAAGTAGTAACTCCAATAAGTTAAGATCATAATTCGAATATAAATCCATTCAAATTCGTCAACTTGAAACTCTTAATCAAGCCATCAAAATCAATTTCGAGATTCATAAAATATCATAAAATCATTAATCTTGATCAGATGGGAGCGGTGTTTGACGCAAGATAGGATAATATAATTTAACATGTCATTTAGAATCGAAAGAGAAGGATTAGATTCACCGAGGAACGGAGAGAGGATGAAAAACTTTACGGAAAATCCATTCAAACAAGTTTATTCTTAGGGACAATTTAACATACCTAATTCCCTTCTAATGAATTCAAATTGGTCTTCATTCAAAGCATTTGTAAATATATCTGCTAATTGATGCTTTGTGTCAATGAATTCTAGAACAACATCATTGTTAAGGACATGATCGCGTATGAAATGATGCCTAACGTCGATGTGCTTAGTTCTAGAGTGCTGAATTGGATTTTTAGTAAGACATATGGCACTAGTATTATCACATTTTATGGGAATATTTTTAAAGTGAATTCCATAGTCTTCTAATGTATTTTTCATCCAAACAACTTGTGCACAACATGCACTTTCAGCAATGTACTCGGCTTCCGCCGTAGATAGTGCAACTGAATTTTGTTTCTTGGAAGTCCAAGAAACAAGTGCATGTCCTAAAAATTGGCATGTTCTGTTTGTACTTTTTCTATCTATCCTGCATCCGCCAAAATCGACATCTGCATAAGCTATTAAATCGAATTTTTCAGATTTTGGATACCACAGTCCTAGATTTGGAGTTCCTTTAAGATACCTAAATATTCTTTTAACACTTTTAAGATGAGATAATTTAGGATTTGATTGAAACCTAGCGCAAAGTCCTACACTAAACATAATATCCGGTCTAGTCGCGGTGAGGTAGAGTAGACTACCTATCATTCCCCTATATGTTTTTTGATCGAAATTTTCACTATTTTCATCCATATCTAACTTAGTCGCAGTACTCATAGGGGTGTTTATTGCTTTTGAATTATCCATGTTAAATCGTTTTAACAATTCTAATGTATATTTAGATTAGTTAAGAAATATACCATCCCTAAGTTGTTTGATTTGTAATCCTAAAAAGAAAGTTAATTCACCCATTAAACTCATTTCAAATTCATGACTCATACATTTGACAAATGATTCACATAGTGATTCATCCGAAGAGCCAAAAATAATATTGTCAACATAAATTTACACAATAAGAAAATTATTTTCAAAATATTTAATAAACAATGTAGTATCAACCTTGCCTTTGGTAAAATTATCTAAAATAAGAAAGGAACTAAGCCTTTCATACCAAGCTCTAGGAGCTTGTTTAGTCATAGAGAGCCTTAGTCAATTTGAATACATGATTAGGAAGAAGAGAATTTTCAAATCCGGAAGGTTGTTCGACATATACTTCTTCGGAAATAAAACCATTCAAGAAGGTACTTTTGACATCCATTTGAAATAGTTTAAAATTATTACTACTAGCATAGGCAAGGAGCATCCTTATGGCTTCTAATCGAGCCACGGGAGCGAAGGTTTCTTCCTAATCGATACCTTCTTCTTGGTTGAAACCTTTGGCCACTAATCTAGCCTTATTTCTAACCACGATACCATTTTCATCTTGCTTGTTTCTTAAAACTCATTTAGTACCAATAACTAAATGGTCACTAGGTCTAGGAACAAGCTTCCATACCTTATTCCTCTCAAATTGATTCAATTCCTTTTGCATTGCAATAACACAAAAATCATCTTTTATGGCCTCGTCAATGCATTTAGGTTCGATTTGAGAAAGGATGGCGGCATTAGCACAAAAATTCTTGAAAGAGGAACAAGTTTGAACCCCTTTTGATGTATCTCCTATAATTAGCTCCTTTGGATGAGCATCTATATACTTCCATTCCTTGGGTAAGGAAATTTCGGAAGAAGGTGCATCCAAGTTGCTATTTTGAGGAGGGGGTTCATTTAAATTCAAATTATCAAAACCAAGATCATCATTAAAATTATTTTTCTTTAAATTAGAAATTTCATTAAAAACTACATGAATAGACTCTTCTATTACTAAGGTTCTTTTGTTAAAAACCCGAAAAGCCTTAGAAACGGAAGAGTAACCACAAAGATGCCTTCATCGGATTTAGCATCAAATTTTCCTAAGGCATCCCTTTCATTCAAAATAAAGCATTTACAACCGAAAACTTTAAAATAGGAAATATTTGGTTTTTTGTTATTCCATAATTCATAGGGAGTTTTTGATAGGGATGGTCTTATTAGGACCCTATTCATGATGTAGCAAGCCGTATTTACGGCTTCGGCCCAAAAATACTTGGGTAGACTATGTTCATTTAGCATCGTTCTTGCCATTTCTTGTAGGTTTCTATTTTTTCTTTCAACTAATCCATTTTGTTGGGGATTCCTCGGAGTGGAGAAGTTGTGATTGTATCCAATAACTTCACAAAAATTTTGAAAGTCACGGTTTTGAAATTTGCCACCGTGATCACTCCGAATTGATGAAATCATGAAACCTTTTTCGTTTTGAGTGAGTTTACAAAATTTAGAGAAACACTTGAAGCAATCACTTTTCTGAGCTAAGAAATAGGTCCAAGTGTATCTAGTATAGTCATCCACAATTACAAACGCATATTTGCTTCCTCCTAGACTTGTCGTGTCGATTGGTCCAAATAAGTCCAAATGAATCAATTGTAATGGTCTAGTGGTGCTAATTTGAGTTTTTGGTTTGAAACTAGTTTTTATTTGTTTACCTAGTTGACATGCATCGCATACTTTGTCCTTAATAAACTTTATATTTGGAATTCCTCGCACTAATTCTCTAGATGAGATCTAAGATATTAGTTTCATGCTTGCATGGCCTAGTCTCCTTTGCCAAAGCCAAGCATCATCATTTAAAGCGGAGAAGCACATTTCATTACTTAGTTCATCAAGGTTGATAGTGTAGACATTATTTTGTTTTAATGCAATCATAGTTATGTTATAGTTTGGTTTTTCAATAATACACACATTTGATTCAAATCTAACGATATAACCTTTATCGCATAATTGACTAACACTCAAGAGATTATGTTTCAATCCATCAACTAGTAAGACATCATCAATAGAAAATTTTAATTTGTTACCTATGGTTCCCTTGCCAATGATTTTGCCTTGGTTGTTATCTCCGAAGGTGACATACCCTTCTTCTTTGCTAGTGAGTATAGAGAAATGAGATGGATCTCCAGTCATATGTCTTGAGCATCCACTATCTAGATACCATCTCTTGCTCCTAGCTTGTGATGGTGTATGTTTCTACAAGAAGGGATTATTTTTAGGTACCCATTTTCTTTTGGGTGCCTTAAAAACTGATTTAACTTGTTCATCATATTGCATAGAATTGATCATGGTTCCTTTAGGAACCCAAATTAGTTTGTTCGGACTAATTTTCTTGAATGGACATTTATAAGTTTTATGTCCATATTTGCAACAAAAGTTGCAATTGCTTTGGTGCCGAACATGTAAGACGGGGCCTTTAATGAAGGTGATTGGATTTTTGTGAGGACTTCTCACAAATCCGATTCAACTTCTTTTAGGAACGTGACCCTTATTTGTAAGGATCATGTTTAAAGACTTACTACCAACCTCGAATTTCTTCAAGGTGTCCTTAAGTAGCAAGTTCTCCTTTTGGAGAGATTCTAGATCATGGCATTTTATACATGTAGCTAAATTATCATGATATTCAGTTTTTAATTTATCGATATCACAAGTGAAACTATCATGCTTCTTTTTTAGCAATTTGTATTTTCTACTAATTGTCTTACATTCATCAAATAACTTATGGAAGGCATTTAATAATTCATGATAAGGTAAATCTGTATTAATTAAATCCGTTACCTCTTCTCCGATGGCCATTAGGGCGTAATGAGCAATTTGCTCGGTGTTGGACTCCTCTTCTTCGGACGCGCTTGAATCATCCCATGTTGCCTTGAGCGCCTTCTTCTTTGATGTTCTCTTTTTGGCTTGAGGACAATCGTTCTTGTAGTGTCCCGGTTTTTTGCACTCATAACAAATCACTTGGTCCTTCTTTTGTTCGAATTTATTTTTTGTATTATTTTTAAATTTGTTCTTTCTTAAATATTTTTTAATTTTTTGAGTCAAAAGTGCAATGTCATTGTCACTGTCCTCATCACTTGATGTTCCTTTCAAGTGGTCTTCTTGTAATGTGAGTGTCATATCCTTCCTGTTCTTTGGAAGGGGGTTCTCGAGCTCGTCATGAGCTTGACATGTCATTTCGTAGGTCATTAGAGACCCAATGAGTTCTTCAAGAGGGAATGTTTTAAGGTCTTTGGCCTCTTGAATGGCCGTAACTTTTGGATCCCAACTTTTAGGGAGGGATCTTAAGATTTTAGTTACTAGTTCAAAGTTAGTAAAATCTTTACCAAGAGCTTTGAGTCCATTGATGACATCCGTAAACCGGGTGTACATGTCTCCGATGGACTCACTTGGTTTCATTCGAAAAAGTTCGTAAGAGTGCACAAGGATGTTGATTTTGGACTCTTTCACTCGGCTAGTGCTTTCATGAGTGACCTCAAGATTTCTCCAAATATCAAAAGCCGAATCACAAATTGAAACACGATTAAATTTATTTTTGTCTAGTGCACAAAACAAGGCAATCATAGCCTTTGCGTTTAAAGCAAAAACCTTTTTCTCCGATTCATTCCATTCGCTCATCGGAAGAGAAGATTTTTGAAATCCGTTTTCAACAATAGTCCAAAGCTCGAAATCCATGGAAATGAGGAAGATCCTCATACGAGTCTTCCAATAAGTATAATCCGACCCATTAAACAAGGGTGGACATGTGATAGAATGACCCTCATGTATGCCGGAGTAAGTCATCTCTCTTGGGTATCAAACCAAATATGAGAGTGAGCCTAGCTCTGATACCAATTGTTAGGATCGGAGCGGCACTAAGAGGGGGGGGGGTGAATTAGTGCAGTGGATTAAAATGTCGGTTTTGACAAATCTTTCGTACGATAAAAATCGAAATCGGAAGTGCTTAACTTGAAAGCGTATTCGCAAAGTTGTGCAGCAAAGGTAATGAGGAAATAAAGCAAATAAGAAGGTTTGCAGTAATGTAAATAGCAGTAATGAAATGCAAACCAGAGATTACGCCGATTTTAAAGTGGTTCGGTCAAATGACCTACATCCACTTGCGAGGCCCCTCTTCAATGAGGCTCCCACCTTCCACTAGCAAATCTCTTGAAAGGGAAGGGTAAATACCCCTCTTACAACTTTTTACAAGCGGTTCACTCTCTTATAGATTTTCAACAAGAAAGGAGGTGAACACTAGCAAATTGAAAACAAGACTAGCTAAGACTTTTCTAAGGCCTTTCTCTCAATCAATTGCTTCTCAAAAAATTGTAATATCAGTTGAGATTTGAGGGGTATTTATAGGCCTCAAGAGGATTCAAATTTGGGCTCCAAAATTTGAATTCTCTTTGGTTCCCGATGCTGGCGGTGCCACCGCTTGTCAGTGGCGGTGCCACCGCCTGTAAGTGTCAGACACTGACAGTGGACTGGCGGTGCCACCGCCTAGCCAAGCGGTGCCACTGCCCAGCTCTCGGGTGATGGGCGGTGCAACCGCCCAGTTTGGCGGTGCCACCGCTAGACCCTTCGGTTCACTAGTTGGGCTTCAAATTTAGCCCAAACCAAGTCTAATTTTGGGCCCAGTTGACCCCTAACTAGGATATAGGATTGTCTCTTAATCCAAATCCTAATTACAAGTGAACTATATAACAAAAAAAACATCCTAAGCAAGTTTTCAACCGCGAACGTCGAGTCTTGTTCCGACGAGCTTTCCGACGAACTTCTTCCGACGGACTCCCAACAAGCTCCCGATCTTGTGATGACTTTAATGAGTAGCCGAGCCTTCTCGGTGATCTTCGTGAACCTTCGACGATCTTTTCGGCGAACTTCCAAAAATTCTGACAGGTTCCCGATTTCTTCTCGGTTGGTTCCGGTAGCATCTCCGATGATTCTTCGGACTCTTAAACGTCCATCGAACTTGACTCTGGTATTCTTGCTTTGTATTTTCTGGTTATTGTAGTTAATCCTGCACACTTAACTCAATAATATGGATTAGATCAATTAACCCATCAATTGATTTTATAATCAAAATCCGAGATTCAATAATTTTTCCTGCTTTAATTGTATCATCCTGATCGAAGCATCCTACGTCACTCAAAATGTAGATTAAAAAATAAACATAATTATCAATTGGTTTCATCATCAAAATACGAGATTCAACACCCAACTGGCCTATAATTGGGTTGGCCCAAATCAAATCCTAATTACGTGCTAACTATGAAATCTAAGGCATACTTAAGCTAAACAAGTCCCTAGGACTTGGTTTCTTCCGGCGAGGTTCCGGTGAACTTTCGACGATCTCCCGGCAATGTTCCATTGAACACATTCTAAGTGGAGACAGTGGGAGCACGACATAGTTGAGCGAGGTTGGAGAACCTAGATCGAGCACTACTCTACAGCCTGAGTCTCTTCAGGTACCTAACACACAAGTTCCAACTTTACATAGGTCCGGCAGGATATCTCATGAGATATGTGGGATATATTGGAGGAGAGGATATTGATGACATTGATCCTCAGACCTACGAAGTGGTAAGAAGTCATGAATTTTAAGATGGATTCCATGTACTCCAACAAGGTTTAGAACCTAATTGATGCGCCCGAGGGTATTGTACCCATCGGTTGCTGGTGGATCTTTAAGAAAAAGATCATAGTAGATTGAATGGTAGAGACCTATAAAGAAAGGCTAGTGGCTAAGGGGTATCGTCAAAGTCAACGTATTGACTATGACGAAACCTTCTCACCCGTAGCCATACTAAAATCCATCCGAATTCTATTGGCTATTACAGCATACTACGATTATAAGATCTGATAGATTGACATGAAAACTATATTCTCAATGGCAACCTCGAGGAGGAGGTGTATATAATACAGCCCGAGGGATTCATGTCTAATGACTGCCCAGATAAGCTGTACATGTTGCTTAGATCAATTTATGTACTAAAGTAAGCTTCCCAAAGTTCAAACATAAGATTTAATGAGGCAATCAAATCTTATGACTTCCTTAAGAAAGAAGATGAGCCTTGTATGTACAAGAAGGTAAGTGGGAGCGCTATCACCTTTTTAGTGTTATATATGGATGACATCCTGATCATTGGGAATGATATAGGAATGCTATCTATAGTAAAGGCTTGGTTATCTAGGCACTTCTCCATGAAGGACTAAGAGGAAGCATCCTATATCTTGGGGATTCAGATCTATAGAGATAGATCCAAGAGGATGCTAGGCTCGTCTCAGTCCAAGTACATAGACACCATTGTCAATAGGTTTGCATAAAAAATTCCAAGAGTGGTCTCATACTGATAAGACATGTGATATCGCTTTCTAGGGGTATGTCCCCAAAGACTCCTAAAGATAGTGCGAACATGGATAGTATACCCTATACCTTAGCAATAGGGTCTATCATGTATGTCATGCTATGTACAAGGCCTGATATAGCGTATGCTTTGAGTGTCACGAGTAAGTATCAAGCAGATCCAAGCTTTGAGCACTGGAAAACAGTAAAGTGTATCCTTAAATACTTGAGAATGACTAAGGATCTTTTAGTAGCCTTAGGGTTGAAGGCTACACAGACTTGAGTTTCTTGACCGATGTCAATGATAGCAAGTCGAATTCAGGGTATGTGTACACCCTAAATGGATGAGAATTATGCTGGAAGAGTTCCAAGCAAGATACTACTACTGACTAGACTACAAAGGTGGAGTATATTGCTGTAGTAGAGGCAGCAAAAGAGGGATTTTGGATGAAAAAATTCATCACAGATTTGGGAGTCATACCGGGTAGCGAGGAGTCGATTTCTTTATATTGTGACAACTACAGGGCAATTGCTCAAATAAGGGAATCAGGGTCTTATCCGAAGTGTTCCGAGGAGGTTCTAACTTATTAGAGAGATCGTGACCTGAGGAGATGTAGTAAAGGAAAGAGTTTCATCCGAAGATAACATTGCAGATCCATTGACAAAGCCATTATCTTAGATTGTCTTTGAGCGTCACAAAGGTCTGATGGGGATCAGACACAAAGGTGATTGGCTTCAGGTCAAGTGGGAGATTGCGAGTCATATGTGCCCTGCAAGCCAATCATATGAGTGATGGCACGTATGACTTGACACATAGTCTTTTTGCTTATTATATTTTGACATTCATCACTTTATATTACTTGTTATATATATGCATATATATATTGTGATGTCCTTAGATCTGTGTAATGGAAATCGGATCGTGATGAGACTGATTCGCCTTTAAACATAGATCCTAAATAATCTCAGTCATAGGTTACATGAGAGGGACATCGAGATAACCGGACAGACTGGTGTATTATATACCCATCAATATAATGGATGCAGTTGGTCTTACAACTACTCGTATGGGGACACTAGGGATACAACATAGGTGTTCATTGGGGAATGAGTTCAATGATTAATCCGCTTATGGAATGCTAGATGGTCGATGATGCCTTATTGTTAAATAGTTATTTCGTAGTCCTAGTGGTGTATCTGGTCCTTAGACTTGAGACACTAAGGATGTCCTGTATGAGTGCTTCACTCTTTGATAATGGACTTATAGGTTTGAATGTCCTAGATCTTGTACAGCCGGTCATCGGGCATGGTAGTCAACCTTACGAGGGCTATTGAGTGTCAACAAAGGATCATCCACTCTTGGTATCATAAGAGGAATGTCTCATGTGTTATTGCTCAAGCAAATTCCTAGCCAAGGTCATTCCGATTTAGAGAGAAAAAGTTCTCTTGGAGAATCCGATTAAAGCGAGACTCGAGTAAAAACTATATGGGTCTGACAGCACATGCCCAATATACGGTCTCTAGGATATTAGATGGATAGGGGACTATAGGTATATGATAACTGAGGATAGACAGTTTCAATAGATTGGATTCTCCTATATCGTATTAGGACTACGGCGTAGTGGCCTAGTACATTCGCAATCGAAGAGTCGAGTGAATTATTATGGAGATAATAATTCACTAAGCCAGAAAGAGTTCTGGCAGGTACGACTCATGGCTAGCTCGATATTGGGCCTAGAAGGTCACAAACATATGGTAGGCATTGCGATGAGTAGAGGTTCGAATATGAGATATCCGCCGAAGCCCCTATCTTATTGGATATCTAATAAGACCCTAAATTATTAGATCCTATGGATGAGATCTAATAAGAGCCCATTAGAGATTATTAGATAGAGATCTACTAATCTAAGAAGCTTGGGTAGTTGGATGAAGATCTAATACCCAATAGGGCACGATCCATTAGGGTTAAGTTAACAAGGGACCTATATAATAGGAGAGAACTAGTGGTTTATATGCTAAAGCTTTTGGTTGCCTCTCCTATTCTCCTCTCCCTCTCTACCTCAGAGCAGGCCTGGAGTTTTGAGGAGCATCATTGCATCCCTACTGTGTGGATCACCACTAGAGAGGAGGGCGCTTGACCTCCTTCACTCTCTCTTAGAGATCTGTGGGAATTCAGGGATATATGATCTCCCTAGGTAACAAAATCTATCTCACACTTGGTTTTCTATTTCATTGATTTTGTGCACCAATCGTCACACGATGACAAACACATATTTGAGAATTTGGGGATTTTGTTTTTTTGTTCTTCCGCTGCGCATGTGATTTCACCTCCAAAGATTTTCAAATAATGAGTTCTGGCATCGAGCCAAGAAGAGCAGAAATTGCACCAAGAAAATCAGAGTTATGGAGGCCAATTAGCTGATTGGGTAATAGGTCGTAAGAGAGGACGATGCGCTAAAGAATTGGACGAAACGTCGATGAACCAATGACATGCCGGACAACATGATTCAAGCTTGGTAATAAATATCTAGATCGAAGTAGGTTTTATTTATGCTAGATTAACTACAATAGTGATCAAGGCATAAAGCAAAATGAAGTCTCAGAGTCAAGAACGAGACTTCGTTGGGAGTTCGAGAGTTCGTCAGATGTCCGGACGTTCGTCAGAAGTTCTATCGAAATTCACCGAAAAGTCCAGGAGCTTGCTGAAGAAGTTCGTTAGAACTTGCCAAGAAGATCATCGTGAAGTCCAGGAACTTGCTAGGAGTCCACTAGAACATTACCGAGAGATCATCTGAAATTCGTCGGAAGATCGTCAGAAGCTCGCTGGAAGAAACCTAGACTAACCGAATCGAATTTGCTTAGTGTATGCCTTAAATTTCGTAGTTAGCATATAATTAGGATTGGAATTGGGCCAACTTAATTAAGGGCCAATTTGGCCCATGTATGGACTATGTTGGGCTAAGTGAAAGGCCCAAATAGTAACCCAATAGGTACCACCATCGATGGCACAGTCTCTGAGACTGTGTCAGGCGGTGGTACCACCCAGACATAGTCTTCTAGGCGGTGGTACCACCCAGTGTCAGAAAGCACTAGCGGTGGTACCGCCAGCACTGATGGTGGTACCACCAATACCCCGAAAACTAGGGATGAGATATTTTTAGGCTCCAAGTTTGAATCCACTTAAGGCCTATAAATACCCCTCTCATCCCTGGTTAATATACCCATAAGAATTGAGAGTGAAAAAGGAAGAAAATGCTGTTGTAATCTTGTGTGAACTCCTCTCAAACTCTAAGTGTTAGAGAAGCTTGAGAGAGGAGGTTGTAGGGGTGGTAAAGTTTCTTTCCTGAACCTGTCAAAAGGAAAATCGAGTCGTAAGGGTGGTTGATCTTCGCCCATTAAAGGAAGATTGTTAGTGGATGCCGGTGGCCTCGACAGAAGGGAAATTGGTGGAGTGGATGTAGGTCACGACGACCGAACCACTATAAAACGGTTTGTAATTCTATTTGATCAATTTACCTTTACTGCAAACTGAATCTTTACTTGCATATTGCTTTTACTACATATACGAACGAGATTTTAAGTTATTTTCTGAGTTTAGATGTCAAGTTGAAGGATTGGTCAATGTATCGGTAGAAGGCTTTGGGCCATGAGTTCAGGCATTGGGCCAAGAAGAACAGAAATTACTCTTAGGAAATTGAAGTTGCAGAGGTCAACTAGTTGATTGGGTAATAGGCCGCAAGAGAGGACGATGTGTCGAAGAATCAGACGAAGCGTCGATGAACCAATGACATGCCGAACAACATAATTCAAACTTTATAATAATTATCTAGATCAAAGTAGGTTTTCTTTGTGCAGGATTAACTATGATAGTGATCAAGGCATAGAGCAAAATGAAGTCCCGGAGTCAAGAACGAGACTTCATTAGGAGTTCAAGAGTTCATCGGAAGTCTGGACGTTTATCGGAAGTTCTATCGAAATTAACCGAGAAGTCTAGGAGCTTACCAAAGAAGCTCGTCGGAACTCGCCAAGAAGAAAATCGTGAAGTTCGAGATCTTGCCAGGAGTCTATTGGAACATTGTCGAGAGATCATCGGAAGTTCGCCAGAAGCTTGCCGGAAGAAACCTAGACTAACCGGACCAGACTTGCTTAGTGTATGCCTTAAATTTCGTAGTTAGTACATAATTAGGATTGGAATTGGGCCAACCCAATTAGGGGCTAGTTGGGCCCATGTATGAACTGTGTTGGACTAAGTGAAAGGCCCAAACAGTAACCCAATAGGTGGCACAGTCTCCGAGACTATGTCAAGCGGTGGTACCGCCCAGTGTTAGTGTCGGGCAATGGTACCGTCCAAATATAGTCTTTCACATAGTGGTATTGCCCAATGTCAGAATGCACTGTTAGGATCGGAGCGGCACTAAGAGGGGGGGGTGAATTAGTGCAGCAGATTAAAACTTCGATTTTAATCAAAATCTTTCGTACGTTAAGAACGAAACTTGAGAAATTTAACTTGAAGGCGTATTCTTAAAGTTGCGCAGCAAGAGTAATACAAACTAAAGCAGTAAGAAGATTTGCAGTAATGTAAATGACAATAATAAAAAGCAAACCAGAGATTACGCCGATTTTTAGAGTGGTTCGGTCAAATGACCTACTCCACTTGCGAGGCCCCTCTTCGATGAGGCTCCCACCTTCCACTAGCAAGTCTCTTGAAATGGAAGGGTAAACACCCCTCTTACAACCTTTTACAAGCAGCTCAACCTCTTACAAATTTTCAATAAGAAAGAAGGAGGAGAACTCTCTAGCAAATTGAAAACAATACTTGCTAATACTTTCTAAGACTTTTCTCTCAATCAAAATGCTTCTCAAAAGTTGTTCTCTCAGCTGAGATTAGAGGGGTATTTATAGGCCTCAAGAGGATTCAAATTTTGGGCTCCAAAATTTGAATTTTCTTAGGGTTTCCGGTGCTGGAGGTGCCACCGCCCATCCAGGCGGTGCCACCGCCCAGCGCTCGGGTGCTGGACGGTGCAACTGCCCAGCCAAGGAGGTGTCACCGCCCAGCTCTCGGGTGCTGGGCGGTGCCACCGCCTACAGTGTTTTCAGCCCAACTACAGTGTTTTCAGCCACTAGTTGGGCTTCAATCTTGGCTCTCTAGTTCGCTGGTTTAGCTTAATTTTTAGCCTAAACCAACTCTGACTTTGGGCCCAGTTGGCCCCTAACCAGGATATAGGATTATCTCTTAATCCTAATCCTAATTACAAATGGACTACATAACCAAAACACATCCTAAGCAAATTTTCAACCGCGAACGTCGAGTATTGTTCCGGCGAGCTTTCCGACGAACTTCTTCCGACGGACTCCCTACAAGCTCACAATCTTTGTGATGACTTTTAACGAGTAGCCGAGCCTTCTCGGTGATCTCCGCGAGCCTCCGACGATTTCTTCGGCGAACTTCCGACACGTTCCCGATTTCTTCTCGGATGGTTCCGGCAGCATCTCCGATGATTCTTTGGTCTCTTAAACGTCCATCGAGCTCGACTCCGGTATCCTTGCTTTATGTTTTCGGTTATCGTAGTTAATCCTGCATACTTAACTCAATAATATGGATTAGATCAATTAACCCACCAATTGATTATATCATCAAAATCCGAGATTCAACAATCTCCCCCTTTTTGATGATGACAATCAATTGATGACGGAGTTAAACGTAACTCCCCCTATCTATATGCCATATTATGAGAAGATAAAACACTTGAATTTCATCATTGAATTCAAGTATAAACCGATAAGCTCTAACCGTAGAACTTATCGTTATTCTCATTAAGCATAATGTAAATGCGAAACTTTGATGAAAATCTTTTTCAAGTCGAAAGATAAGAGATAAATTTTACTATGACAAGAGATAAAGATTTTCAACTTGAATTGCATGATTATACATTTTAGACATGCATTCAATATGATCAATCAATCTTACGATATTTTCAAGGATTTTGCAAGGCATATAAGATAATCATCGATCGATCACTTTTCTCAAGGATTTTGCAATTCATATTTTGTCATGCTATTAAGAATGATTTAAGTCATCACTTTTCTCCCCCTTTGTCATCAACAAAAAGGAAAATGAGACTTGAAGCACATATTTTGTCATACAACGATTTTATCATTGAAAATTAAGTATGCAAAAATATTTACGCAGAATTCATTTTAGAGGAAAATTCAGCATGCATTCATATTATCTAATCTCTTCTTTCTATGAATAATAGAAATTGTAGATGTATAAGAGAGAGATTGGGATAAAAAATTCAAGTAGTAATTTCACGAAGTCAAGATCATAATTCGAATACAAACTCATTCAAATCGTCAAATTCATGAAAATCTCAACATTACTTTTTAATCACCACATAAGGCATTTAAAGAATTTTTGAAACATAGGAGAATGATGAATTTAAGCATACAATGTTTCAATCAAATTCAAGTCATGAATGCCAATACTTTCATATTTGTAAGTATCAATTCATGAATGCCAAAAGATATTATTTGTGATTCAAATTTTGCAAGATCAAGATTATGAATTAGATAAAACTTATTTAAATCAAATCGCTAACTTGAAATTCATAATCAAGTCATCAAAGTCGATTTCGAGATTTCACAACATGTCATATGGAATTTGAAGGAGAATGAGAGATGGAAAGAAGATGAAAAACTTTACGGAAAATCCAATCAAACAAGTTTATTGTTTAGGGACAATTTAACATACCTAATTCCCTTCTAATGAATTCAAATTGGTCTTCATTCAAGGCTTTTGTGAATATATCTGCTAATTGATACTTTGTGTCAATGAATTCTAGAACAACATTATTGTTAAGGACATGATCGCGTATGAAATGATGCCTAACATCGATGTGCTTAGTTCTAGAATGCTGAATTGGATTTTTAGTAAGGCATATGGCACTAGTATTATCGCATTTTATGGGAATATTTTCAAAGTGAATTCCATAGTCTTCTAATGTATTTTTCATCCAAATTACTTGTGCACAACATGCACTTGCAGCAATGTATTCGGCTTCCGCCGTAGATAGTGCAACTGAATTTTGTTTCTTGGAAGTCCAAGAAACAAGTGCATATCCTAAAAATTGGCATGTTCCGGATGTACTTTTTCTATCTATCCTGCATCCGCCAAAATCGGCATCTGCATAAGCTATTAGATCAAATTTTTCAGATTTTGGATACCACAATCCTAAATTTGGAGTTCCTTTAAGATATCTAAATATTCTTTTAACACTCTTAAGATGAGATAATTTAGGATTAGATTGAAACCTAGCGCAAAGTCCTACACTAAACATAATATCCGGTCTAGTCGCAGTGAGGTAGAGTAGACTACCTATCATTCCCCTATATGTTTTTTGATCGAAACTTTCACCATTTTCATCCATATCTAACTTAGTCGCAGTACTCATAGGAGTGTTTATTGCTTTTGAATTATCCATGTTAAATCATTTTAACAATTCTAATGTGTATTTAGATTGGTTAAGAAATATACCATCCTTAAGTTGTTTGATTTGTAATCCCAAAAAGAAAGTTAATTCACCCATTAAACTCATTTCAAATTCAAGACTCATACATTTGGCAAATGATTCACATAGTGATTCATCCGAAGAGCCAAACACAATATCGTCAACATAAATTTGCACAATAAGAAAATCATTTTCAAAATGTTTAATAAACAATGTAGTATCAACCTTGCCTTTGGTAAAATTATTTAAAATAAGAAAGGAACTAAGCCTTTCATACCAAGCTCTAGGAGCTTGTTTTAAGCCATAGAGAGCTTTAGTCAATTTGAATACATGATTAGGAAGAAGAGAATTTTCAAATCCGGGAGGTTGTTCGACAAATACTTCTTCGGAAATAAAACCATTCAAGAAAGCACTTTTAACATCCATTTGAAATAGTTTAAAATTATTACTACTAGCATAGGCAAGGAGCATCCTTATGGCTTCTAATCGAGCCACGGGAGCGAAGGTTTCTTCGTAATCGATACCTTCTTCTTGGTTGAAACCTTTGGCCACTAATCTAGCCTTATTTCTAACCACGATACCATTTTCGTCTTGCTTGTTTCTAAAGACCCACTTAGTACCTATGACTAAGTGGTCACTTGGTCTAGGAACAAGCTTCCATACCTCATTCCTCTCAAATTGGTTCAATTCTTCTTGCATTGCAATGATCCAAAAATCATCTTTTAAGGCTTCGTCAATGCATTTAGGTTCAATTTGAGAAAGGAAAGCGGCGTTAGCACAGAAATTTTTGAAAGAAGAACGAGTTTGAACCCCTTTTGATGTATCTCCTATAATTTGCTCTTTTGGATGAGCATCTACATACTTCCATTCTTTTGGTAAAGAAATTTCGGAAGAAGATGCATTCAAATGGCTATTTTGAGGAGAGGGTTCATTTAAATTCAAATTATCAAAACCAAGATCATCATCAAAATCATTTTTCTTTAAATCACAAATTTCATTAAAAACTACATGAATAGACTCATCAATTACTAAAGTTCTTTTATTAAAAACCCGAAAAGCTTTAGAAACGGAAGAGTAACCAAGAAAGATGCCTTCATCGGATTTAGCATCAAATTTTCCTAAAGCATCCCTTTCATTTAAAATAAAACATTTACAACCAAAAACTTTAAAATAGGAGATGTTTGGTTTTTTGTTATTCCATAATTCATAGGGAGTTTTGGATAAGGATGGTCTTATTAGGACTCTATTCATGATGTAGCAAGCCGTATTTACGGCTTCGGCCCAAAAGTACTTAGGTAAACTATGTTCATTCAACATAGTTCTTGCCATTTCTTGTAGGTTTCTATTTTTCCTTTAAACTACTCCATTTTGTTGAGGATTTCTTGGAGTTGAGAAGTTGTGATTGTACCCATTACTTTCGCAAAAATTTTGAAAGTCACGGTTTTGGAATTCACCACCATGATCACTCCGAATTGATGAAATCATGAAGTCTTTTTGGTTTTGAGTGAGTTTACAAAATTTAGAGAAACACTTGAAGCAATCACTTTTGTGAGCTAAGAAATAGGTCCAAGTGTATCTAGAGTAGTCATCCACAATCACAAAAGCATATTTGCTTCCACCTAGACTTGTTGTATCAATTGGTCCAAATAGGTCCAAATGGATCAATTGTAATGGTCTAGTAGTGCTAATTTGATTTTTTGGTTTGAAGCTTGTTTTTATTTGTTTGCCTAGTTGACATGCATCGCATACTTTGTCCTTAATAAACTTTATATTTGGAATTCCTCGTACTAATTCTTGAGATGAGATCATAGATATTGTTTTCATGCTTGCATGGCCTAATCTCCTATGCCAAAGCCAAGCATCATTATTTACGGCGGAGAAGCACATTTCATTACTTAGTTCATCAAGATTGATGGTATAGACATTATTTTGTTTTAAAGCAATCATAGTCATGTTATGATTTGGTTTTTTCATAATGCACATATTTGATTCAAATCTAATGATGTAACCTTTATCGCATAGTTGACTAATACTCAAGAGATTATGTTTCAATCCATCAACTAGTAAGACATCATCAATGGAAAAATTAAATTTGTTACCAATAGTTCCCTTGCCAATGATTTTGCCCTTGTTGTTGTCTCCGAAGGTAACGTACCCTTCTTCTTTGCTAGTGAGCATAGAGAAATGAGATGGATCTCCAGTCATATGTCTTGAGCATCCACTATCGAGATACCATCTCTTGCTCCTAACTTGTGGGTTTGTCTACAAAAGAGGATGATTTTTAGGTACCCATTTGATTTTGGGTGCCTCAAAAATTGACCCACTAACTTTGTTATTTATTATTGAATTCTTTATAGTTCCTTTAGGAACCCATATTAATTTTTGTAAACTAATTTTCCTAAATGGGCATTTGTAGGCAATATGTCCGGATTTGCAATAAAAGTTGCATTTCATATAAGAGGAAACATGTAATGTAGGTCCTTTTATGAAAGTGGTAGGATTTTGATGTAATCCTTTTACAAATCCAATTCCTTTTCTATTTGCGATGTGACCCTTGTGTGCAAGGATCATATCTAATCCTTTGCTACCAACCTTAAACTTGTTTAAGGTTTCCTTAAGAAGCAAATTTTCATTTTTTATTGCTTCTAAGTGCTCACACTTAGAGCATGGAGGAGTTTGAAGACTATCAAACTTATCTTGTAGCAAAGCATGCTCTTTCTTTAAGATACTTAACTTCTTGCTAACAGCTCTACATTCATCAAATAATTCATGAAAAGCGATAGATAGTTCTTCAAAAGATAACTCTTTATTAAATAAATCACATACCTCTTCTCCTAACGCCATTAGCGCGTAATGAGCAACTTGCTCGGTGTTGGACTCCTCTTCTTCGGATGCGCTTGAATCATCCCACGTTGCCTTGAACGCCTTCTTCTTCGATGTTCTCTTTTTGGCTTGAGGACAATCGTTCTTGTAGTGTCCCGGTTTTTTGCATTCATAGCAAATCACTTGGTACTTCTTTTGTTCAAATTTGTTTTTAAATTTGTTCTTTCTTAAGTATTTCTTAAATTTTTGAGTCAAAAGTGCAATGTCATTATCACTGTCCTCATCACTTGATGTTCCTTTCAAGTGGTCTTCTTGTGATTTGAGTGCCATATCCTTCCTGTTCTTTGGAAGGGGGTTCTCGAGCTCGTCATGAGCTTGACATGTCATTTCGTAGGTCATTAGAGACCCAATGAGTTCTTCAAGAGGGAATGCTTTAAGGTCTTTGGCCTCTTGAATGGCCGTAACTTTTGGATCCCAACTTTTAGGGAGGGATCTTAAGATTTTAGTTACTAGTTCAAAGTTAGTAAAATCTTTACCAAGAGCTTTGAGTCCATTGATGACATCCGTAAACCGGGTGTACATGTCTCCGATGGACTCACTTGGTTTCATTCGGAAAAGTTCGTAAGAGTGCACAAGGATGTTGATTTTGGACTCTTTCACTCGGCTAGTGCATTCATGAGTGACCTCAAGAGTTCTCCAAATATCAAAAGCCGAATCACACATTGAAACACGATTAAATTCGTTTTTGTCTAGTGCACAAAACAAGGCATTCATAGCCTTTGCATTTAAAGCAAAAACCTTCTTCTCCGATTCATCCCATTCGCTCATCGGAAGAGAAGATTTTTGAAATCCATTCTCGACAATAGACCAAAGCTCAAAGTCCATAGAAATGAGGAAGATTCTCATGCGAGTCTTCCAATATGTGTAATCCGACCCATTAAAAAAAGGTGGTCGTGCAATAGAATGACCCTCTTGCATGCCGGAGTAAGCCATCTCTCTTGGGTATTAAACCTAATATGAGAGATAACCTTGCTCTGATGCCACTTGTTAGGATCGGAGCGGCACTAAGAGGGGGGGGTGAATTAGTGCAGCGGATTAAAACTTCGATTTTAATCAAAATCTTTCGTACGTTAAGAACGAAACTTGAGAAATTTAACTTGAAGGCGTATTCTTAAAGTTGCGCAGCAAGAGTAATACAAACTAAAGCAGTAAGAAGATTTGCAGTAATGTAAATGACAATAATAAAAAGCAAACCAGAGATTACGCCGATTTTTAGAGTGGTTCGGTCAAATGACCTACTCCACTTGCGAGGCCCCTCTTCGATGAGGCTCCCACCTTCCACTAGCAAGTCTCTTGAAATGGAAGGGTAAACACCCCTCTTACAACCTTTTACAAGCAGCTCAACCTCTTACAAATTTTCAATAAGAAAGAAGGAGGAGAACTCTCTAGCAAATTGAAAACAAGACTTGCTAAGACTTTCTAAGACTTTTCTCTCAATCAAAATGCTTCTCAAAAGTTGTTCTCTCAGCTGAGATTAGAGGGGTATTTATAGGCCTCAAGAGGATTCAAATTTTGGGCTCCAAAATTTGAATTTTCTTAGGGTTTCCGGTGCTGGAGGTGCCACCGCCCAGCGCTCGGGTGCTGGACGGTGCAACCGCCCAGCCAAGGAGGTGTCACCGGCCAGCTCTCGGGTGCTGGGCGGTGCCACCGCCTACAGTGTTTTCAGCCCAACTACAGTGTTTTCAGCCACTAGTTGGGCTTCAATCTTGGCTCTCTAGTTCGCTGGTTTAGCTTAATTTTTAGCCTAAACCAACTCTGACTTTGGGCCCAGTTGGCCCCTAACCAGGATATAGGATTATCTCTTAATCCTAATCCTAATTACAAATGGACTACATAACCAAAACACATCCTAAGCAAATTTTCAACCGCGAACGTCGAGTCTTGTTCCTGCGAGCTTTCCGACGAACTTCCTCCGACGGACTCCCTGCAAGCTCCCAATCTTTGTGATGACTTTTAACGAGTAGCCGAGCCTTCTCGGTGATCTCCGCGAGCCTCCGACGATTTCTTCGGCGAACTTCCGACACGTTCCCGATTTCTTCTCGGATGGTTCCGGCAGCATCTCCGATGATTATTCGGTCTCTTAAACGTCCATCGAGCTCGACTCCGGTATCCTTGCTTTATGTTTTCTGGTTATCGTAGTTAATCCTGCACACTTAACTCAATAATATGGATTAGATCAATTAACCCACCAATTGATTATATCATCAAAATCCGAGATTCAACATGCACTAGCAGTGGTACCGCCAACACAGGCGGTGATACCACCAGTACCCTGAAAACCAAGGATGAGATATTTTTAGGCTCCAAGTTTCAATCCACTTGAGGCCTATAAATACCCCTCTCATCCCTAGTTAACATACCCAAGAATTGAGAGTGAAAAAGGAAGAAAATGCTGTTGTAATCTTGTGTGAACTCTTCTCTAATTCTAAGTATTAGAGAAGAGGTTGTGGGGGTTGTAAAGGTTCTCTCCTGAACCTGTCAAAAGGCGAATCGAGTTGTAAGGGCGGTTGATCTTCGCCCATTGAAGGAAGATCGTTAGTGGATGTTGATAGCCTCGACAAAAGAGAAATCAGTGGAGTGGATATAGGTCATGACGATCGAACCACTATAAAACAGTTTGCATTTCTATTTGAGCAATTTACCTTTACTACAAACTGAATCTTTACTTGCCTACTGCTTTTACTATATATACAAATGAGATTTCAAGTTATCTTTCGAGTTCAATTTTTATCATATGAAAGATTTTTAAACAGATATAATTTTATCCACTGCACTAATTCACACCGCCCCTCCCCTAGTGTCGACTCGTTCCTAACACCATCATTTTTAAAACCGAAAACCAATGCAAAATCATCAAGATACACATAATTGTTTCTTATAATATACAAGGAATTAATCTTATTTGACTTGCAAGTATTATTACAAAACATGCAATTGTAATGATCAAATATATATATATATATATATATATAACTAATCATGAAGAGCATTAAGTAATTTCATAACAAGGAAAAAGAGATTATATTGAGTCGCTTACGTTGTTGACGAAAGCCGTCAAAGCATAGTCCACCACCTTGCCCTTGTTGGTTTGCTCCTCGTCATCGGATGAGCTCGAATCATCCAAAGCTACCTTGAGTGTTTCCTTTTGTAGCTTCTTCTTTTTATATTCATTTTTATCCTCTGATTCTTGTTTTAAAATTTTTTTAAGCTTTATTGTGAGGAATTTAAAGTCATCAACATCATCACTTGAGTCATCACTCTATTGAATCTTGTATTTTAATGATGAAACTACTTGATATATGTTTATGATTTAATCTGCGTTTTGAGTGACGTTGGATGCCTCGATCAGGATGAGACAATTAAAGCAGGAAAATCTTGTTGTGCCAGAGGAACATGTCAGAAGATTGGACGTCGGGCCGGTGGATCGGTTGACGCATCGACAGAAGGCTTCGGGTCGTGAACTCGGGCATCGGGCCAAGAAGAGCGGGTATTGTGCCAAGGATATCGGAGTTGCGGAGTCAACTGGCCGATTGGGCAATAGGCTGCAGGAAAGGACGATGCGCCGAAAAATCGGACGAAGCGTCGAGGGACCAATGACATGCCGGACAACTTGGTTAATTGCTTAGGATTAATTGTCTCGATCGAAGTTTTGTTTTAAGTGTGCAGGATTAACTACGATGAAAGTTAGACAAGCAGCAGGAGTTGCGCCGGAGTCAAGTTCATGATCACGTTGGGAGTTCGAGAGTTCGACGGAAGTTCGGACGGTCGTCGGAGGTTCTGCGAGAACAGATCCGAGAAGTCCAGAAGCTTGCCAAGCGAAGCTCATCGGAACTCGCCAAGTGGATCGTCGCAAAGTCCAGGAGTTTGCCGGAAGTCCGCAGGAGCATCACCGAGGGTTCATCGGATAATCGACGGAAGTTCGCCGGAAACTCGCCGGAAGAAGCGATTGACGCACCGAAGCAAAGCTGCAGAAATTGTCTTAGATCTAATCGTAGTTAGCATGTTGATTAAGTTGGAAAATGGGAGGTGATCCCATTAGCTTAATCTTGGGGCAATTGGGCCCCTGAAAGACTGAAATTGGGCCGAATGGAGCTAACCATTCGGACCCTGATTGCACTAGGAGGTGCAACCGCCTAGGCCAGGAGGTGGCACCGCCTGGGCTATTCCTCCCAGCGAGACTGGGCGGTGCAACCTCCCCAGCCAGGAGGTGGCACCGCCTGAGCTCAGTCTTCGAGCTAGACTGGGCGGTGCAACCTCCCTGACAGAGAGGTGGCACCGCCTGAGCTCAGCCTTCGAGCAAGACTGGGCGGTGCAACCTCCTTGATAGAGAGGTGGCACCGCCTGAGCTCGGTCTTCGAGCTCTGGCAGAGAGGTGCAACCGCCTCAGTCAAGAGGTGGCACCGCCTGGGCTCAGTCTTCGAGCTCTGCCAGGCGGTGCAACCTCTCCAGTCAGGAGGTGCAACCGCCTGATCCCGGAATTCCGGGATTTGATTGTTTTGAGCTCCAAATTTGAATTGGGTTGGGGCCTATAAATACCCCACCCATTCAGCACTGAAAAGATATAGACCTACATCGAATTCTTGATCTTTTCTGTGATTCTAAGAGCTCAAATTTGTGTAAAGTCCTAAAGTTCTCCTCTTTCTGTTCTTCAAGTCTTGAGTTGTAAAGAGAGGAGAGAAAGGTCCTGTAAGGGTTGTCTCCTGAGCCCATCAAAAGGAGTGAATCTGTAAAAGGGCAGTTGGCCTTCGCCTATTGAAGGAAGGACTCTAGTTGACGTCGGTGACCTCGTCGGTGGAGGAAGCCAAAAGTGGAGTAGGTCAAGACTGACCGAACCACTCTAAATCTCTGGTTTGCGTTTATTTTGAGCACTTTATCATTACTGCAAACCTCCTACATAGCTACTGCTCTCTGCGCTTTTACGAACAAGTTTCTAAGTGCTGATCTTTCGGAATCTGCATTCAGACGTAAATCGGTGTTTTCATACATTATAGTTTACGATTACGTTTTGTAACTGCAAACTGTATTCTGCGCTTTTACGAATGAGTTTCTTTGCAGTTTACATTTACGTTTTGATTCTATTTATAACTGCAAACTATCTTCTGCAATTTTATGAACGAGTTTCAAGGTTTAGACGAAAATCTGCATTCAGACGTAAAACTGCATTTAGACGTAAATCGGCTTTCCTCGTACAATCATCAGATTTCAGTTTACGTTTACGTCTTGATTTCACCTGCATACTTCCTTCTACGAGTCTACAAACGAGTTTCAAAGTTCAGACGTAAATCTGCGTTTAGAGGTAAATCTGCGTTTAGACGTAAATCTGCGTTTAGACGTAAATCTACGTTTAGACGTAAATCTGCTTTTTGCAGATTACTTTTTGAGCTGTACAATTGCAGCACACTATCTTTATACTTCTGCTTAAACTGCTTTTGATCTAAACAAGTGATTTATGCAATCTGAGCTTAGACGTAAACTACGCTTAGACGCAAACTGTGTTTAGACGCAAACTGCGCTTAGACGCAATCTGCATTTAGACGCAAACTGCGTTTAGACGCAAACTGTGTTTAGACGTAAACTGCACTTAATCATAAGTAATCTAAGAATCGGCTTTTGCATCAAAATAGTTTTTATCGAACGAACGCAGCTTTCGTTTTTAATCGCTGAAAGATTTCCGCTGCACTAATTCACCCCCCCCCCTCTTAGTGCTCTCGATCCTAACAATTGGTATCAGAGCGGGGTATTTCTCATTTCGGATTTACACCCGAGAGAAATGGCTCTTCAAGAGGGCTTTTCGGTCTTTCGTCCACCGTTCTTTAACGGATTGGACTATACTTATTGGAAAACTCGAATGAGAGTTTTCTTGATTTCTCTAAATCTGGATTTATGGAATATCTTTGAAAACAGTTTTCAACTTCCCTCTAAACCGACGAACGAATGGTCGGATTTGGAGAAGAAGTATTTCTCTTTAAACGCAAAGGCTATGAATGCCTTATTTTGCGCTTTGGACAAAAATGAGTTCAATCGGATTTCTACGTGCGAAACAGCTTTTGACATTTGGCGAACACTTGAAATCACGCACGAGGGAACTAGTAGTGTCAAAGACTCGAAAGTTAACTTTTTATTGCATGATTTCGAGCTTTTTCGAATGCAACCAAGCGAGACTATAGGCGACATGTACACCCGTTTCACGGATGTCGTCAATAGTTTAAGAGCTCTTGGAAAATGTTTTTCGGACTTTGAACTCGTAAACAAGATTTTGCGTTCTCTTTCTAAGAAGTGGGATTCAAAAGTAACTGCAATACAAGAAGCTAAAAACCTAAACAACTTACCACTTGAAGAACTAATTGGTTCATTGATGACATATGAAATGGTGCACAATGCACATGATGAACATGTTGAACACAATTACCTTCCAAAGAACAGGAAGGATTTGGAACTCTGGACAAATGAATGCCACTTGAGCGATGACTCAAGTGATGAGGACAATGATGAACAAAACAACCTTCCAAAGAACAAGAAGGATTTGGGACATAGAACATTTGAAGACCACTCGAGCATAAGCTCAAGTGATGGTGAACTTAAACTACAAATGAAACGAAAATTAAAAAGCAAAAAGAATCGAACTACTTGCTTTAAACGCAAGAAGAAGAACAAAAATTGGGATGAATCGAGGTCCTCCGAAGAAGAGAAAGTCAACAAAAGCAAGGTGGCAAACTACGCCTTAACAGCCCACAATGATGAGGTAATCGAAATCCCCCTAATTTATTTTGAAATTACTTGATGCTTTCATGATGTATTTTTCTCTTTTAGTTTAGAATTCATTTTCTTAAAAATTACATGTTAAAAAAAAATTATTATGATCATACTAAGTAATTTCGAAAATGATAATATTGCATATTTTATGATAAACAAATAAAATGATCTTGATTGAAAATATGAAATCCTGGTTAAGAAGTAATAATGTGCATTACGTTGATTTCCATTGTTATTTCTCGATTTTGATTAAAGATCATGTTTGATTTGAAGAAATGTATAATGATGAAATTAAATATTTCGATTAACAATTTTATGCATGAGATTTTAAGCCGATGATAAGCATGTGTTATTCTCATGAGTATATTTGAAAAACTATAGCAAAAATGTGCTCGAATGCATGAACGTGTTAAGATTATTTTTCGGACATTCTTGATTCAATGTTCAAAACACTTAATTGCCATGATGATTTTACACTATAACATGTTGGAAATTATATGTTTTGGATACATAAATTTTTATGATCATGAGCATGTTTTATCTTCATAATTGAACTTGAAAATCTATAGCAAAATCTTATCCGAATGCATGAAAGTACTAATTTCATTTCGGATTCACTTAACAATTGGTATCCTAACAATCGGATTTTCTCATACACTTGAAATATGAATGATTCCTGCTTATAAATTCCATCTTGAAATATGAATGATAATGTCTTTGCTTGCAAAGATTTGTTTCACATGCATATCTCCTATGATTCATGTGCAGAAAAAGAATTTATAAATCATAATACAATGAGATTTCTTATGCAAAAATAAAGTGCTTTTGTGATTTTTTGCTAAAGAGAATAATTATTAAAATCATGATCTTGATAATTATAACATGAAGCTCTTTATAAATCAAGATCGTTCATTATGCTCCCTACATTTATCAAAAAGGAGTTCTTCAAATGAAATGCAACTTGTCTTTTGATTTCATGATATTTTGTGAATTTCGAAATTAATTTTAATGACTTGATTATGAGTTTCAAGTTGACGATTTGATTTGAATAAGTTATGTCTAAATCATAATCATGATCTTGCAAAATTGAAATCACAAATAATATCTTTTGGTATTCATGAATTGATACTCACAATATGAAAGTATTGGTATTCATGACTTGATTTTGATTGAAACATTACATGCTTAAATTAATCATTCTTCTATGTTTCAAAAATTCTTTAAATGCCTTATGTGATGACTGAAAATTAATTTGCTTTATGATGAATCACGAATCGTGACTTGATCTATGATATTGAAATATTTTAATCATGATTCTTGGTTATATAATTCCTTTGCCCTATTAAAAGGATTTGTTGAATGGATCATGTCCTTTTTTAACTTTCTTGATATCATGACAAGATTTTGTAATATGGCCTGTATAATAATTAAAAATTTTTGGCCATTGATTACTCCCTTCTTTTCGACAAAAACAAAGGGGAGAAAGCTTTTGCTAGTTAGAACATGCAAAGAAAAGCAAGTGCAATCTTGCACATGAAGCAAGTGTTGAATTGCCATGATTGAACCTAAGAATCTTGCTATGCTTTTGTGCTTATATGTTGTGATGAAAATATAGCTTCATGTTATAAAAACTTGCATATATTTTAAAATAGCTAGAGCTACTTCTCCTTTTGTTGATGATAAAGGGGGAGAAATATATGAATCGATACTATAAGTGCCATATTTGAATTTTCATCATGTTAAGATATCAAGAACTTGCATCGTAATTCTACTTGATGATATCTTGCCATGTGATGAAATGCTACGATTTGTTGCTAAAATGATGCATGCAATACTTATGCTTTCTACGTAATGTATTGCATATGATATGAACCTTGATTAAAATTGCCTTGATTTGAATTCAAGGTTTATCTCAATTATGAAATTTTGAAATAAGAATGATTACTCACCTTTGTCATGATTTAGAAATTGACAGAAAGGGTTTTCCCTTCTTTTTGACAATGACTAAGGAGGAGATAACTTGCTAGCACAATTCAAAAAAAAAAAAACAGGCAAAAATTACAAAAGAGAAGAAATTGCTATCTTGAACATCACCGATAATTGCTAGCTTGAAATGTCAAGAAAATGCAAAAACTTATTTATTTTCTTGCACATATAAAGAGAAGATGCAAATGTAACACTTGCCAAATTGTTTGCTTGCCTAATGTAAAACATTATCTCTTGCTAGTTTGGCATTTTGCTAGCTTGCACTTTGCAAAGAAAGCAAAAATGACACTTCTCAAAAGAGAAGAAAGAGCTTGTTATCTTGAACATCACAAGCTTGCCAAACAAAAATTTGCAAAAGTGCTATCTTGCCTATCTCAAGAAGCAAAACTTGCATATCGTAAAAATTTGCTAGCTTACAACTTGCATATTTCAAGAAGCAAGAGTTGCCTTCTTGAACATCTCTAAATTGCTAGCTTGCAAGTTCTAAAATGTTGCAACATTGCTAGCTTGCATAAAAGTGCTATCTTGTATGCTGTAAAACTTGCATATCTAAAACTTGATAGCTTGAATGTTCTACGCATGATGTAACATTTGCTAAATTTTCTAGCTTCAAAACTGCATGATGATAAAACTTGATATTATATTTTTCATGCATTGAGTTAAAACTTACATCACAAACATTTGATTGTGGTACTTCTCCTTTTTGTTGATGACAAAGGGGGAGAAGTATGTTGATGACATCACATGTTATGCATAAGTTTATGATGACATGTTGCTTGGATTTTTGAATCCAAGAGTTTCTATCAATATGGCATATTGATAGGGGGAGTTTGTTTAAACTCTGGGAGATAAGGTTAACTCCGTTTATGATGACATGTTGCTTAGATTTTTGAATCTAAGAGTTTCTATCAATAAGGCATATTGATAGGGGGAGTTTGTTTAAACTCTGGGAGTTAAGTTTAACTCTGTCATCAAGTGGTTGTCATCATCAAAAAGGGGGAGATTGTTGAATCTCGTATTTTGATGATGAAACTACTTGATATATGTTTATGATTTAATCTGCGTTTTGAGTGACGCAGGATGCCTCGATCAGGATGAGACAATTAAAGCAGGAAAATCATGTTGTGCCGGAGGAACATGTTAGAAGATTGGACGTCGGGCCGGTGGATCGGTTGACGTATCGACAGAAGGCTTCGGGTCGTGAACTCGGGCATCGGGCCAAGAAGAGCGGGTATTGTGCCAAGGATATCGGAGTTGCGGAGTCAACTGGCTGATTGGGCAATAGGCTGCAGGAAAGGACGATGCGCCGAAGAATCGGACGAAGCGTCGAGGGACCAATGACATGCCGGACAACTTGGTTAATTGCTTAGGATTAATTGTCTCGATCGAAGTTTTGTTTTAAGTGTGCAGGATTAACTACGATGAAAGTTAGACAAGCAGCAGGAGTTGCGCCGGAGTCAAGTTCATGATCACGTTGGGAGTTCGAGAGTTCGACGGAAGTTCGGACGGTCGTCGGAGGTTCTGCGAGAACAGATCCGAGAAGTCCAGAAGCTTGCCAAGCGAAGCTCGTCGGAACTCACCAAGTGGATCGTCGCAAAGTCCAGGAGTTTGCCGGAAGTCCGCAGGAGCATCACAGAGGGTTCATCGGATGATCGACGGAAGTTCGCCGGAAACTCGTCGGAAGAAGCGATTGACGCACCGAAGCAAAGCTGCAGAAATTGTCTTAGATCTAATCATAGTTAGCACATTGATTAAGTTGGAAAATGGGAGGTGATCCCATTAGCTTAATCTTGGGGCAATTGGGCCCCTGAAAGACTGAAATTGGGCCGAATGGAGCTAACCATTCGGACCCTGATTGCACCAGGAGGTGCAACCGCCTAGGCCAGGAGGTGGCACCGCCTGGGCTATTCCTCCCAGCGAGACTGGGTGGTGCAACCTCCCCAGCCAGGAGGTGGCACTGCCTGAGCTCAGTCTTCGAGCTAGACTGGGCGGTGCAACCTCCCTGACAGATAGGTGGCACCGCCTGAGCTCAGTCTTCGAGCAAGACTGGGCGGTGCAACCTCCCTGACAGAGAAGTGGCACCGCCTGAGCTCGGTCTTCGAGCTCTGGCAGAGAGGTGCAACCGCCTCAGTCAAGAGGTGGCACCGCCTGGGCTCAGTCTTCGAGCTCTGCCAGGCGGTGCAACCTCTCCAGTCAGGAGGTGCAATCGCCTGATCCCGGAATTCCGGGATTTGATCGTTTTGAGCTCCAAATTTGAATTGGGTTGGGGCCTATAAATACCCCACCCATTCAGCACTGAGAGGATACAGACCTACACCGAATTCTTGATCTTTTCTGTGATTCTAAGAGATCAAATTTGTGTAAAGTCCTAAAGTTCTCCTCTTTCTGTTCTTCAAGTCTTGAGTTGTAAAGAGAGGAGAGAAAGGTCCTGTAAGGGTTGTCTCCTGAGCCCATCAAAAGGAGTGAATCTGTAAAAGGGCAGTTGGCCTTCGCCTATTGAAGAAAGGCCTCTAGTTGACGTCGGTGACCTCGTCGGTGGAGGAAGCCAAAAGTGGAGTAGGTCAAGACTGACCGAACCACTCTAAATCTCTGGTTTGCGTTTATTTTGAGCACTTTATCATTACTGCAAACCTCCTACATAGCTACTGCTCTCTGTGCTTTTACGAACAAGTTTCTAAGTGCTGATCTTTCGGAATCTGCATTCAGACGTAAATCGGTGTTTTCATACATTATAGTTTACGATTACGTTTTGTAACTGCAAACTGTATTCTGCGCTTTTACGAATGAGTTTCTTTGCAGTTTACATTTACGTTTTGATTCTATTTATAACTGCAAACTATCTTCTGCAATTTTATGAACGAGTTTCAAGGTTTAGACGAAAATCTGCATTCAGACGTAAAACTGCATTTCGACGTAAATCGGCTTTCCTCGTACAATCATCAGATTTCAGTTTACGTTTACGTCTTGATTTCAACTGCATACTGCCTTCTACGAGTCTACAAACGAGTTTCAAAGTTCAGACGTAAATCTGCGTTTAGAGGTAAATCTGCGTTTAGACGTAAATCTGCGTTTAGACGTAAATCTACGTTTAGACGTAAATCTGCTTTTTGCAGATTACTTTTTGAGCTGTACAATTGCAGCACACTGTCTGTATACTTCTGCTTAAACTGCTTTTGATCTAAACAAGTGATTTATGCAATCTGAGCTTAGACGTAAACTACGCTTAGACGCAAACTGTGTTTAGACGCAAACTGCGCTTAGACGCAATCTGCATTTAGACGCAAACTGCGTTTAGACGCAAATTGTGTTTAGACGTAAACTGCACTTAATCATAAGTAATCTAAGAATCGGCTTTTGCATCAAAATAGTTTTTATCGAACGAACGCAGCTTTCGATTTTAATCGCTGAAAGATTTCCGCTGCACTAATTCACCCCCCCCCCCCTCTTAGTGCTCTCGATCCTAACAATTGGTATCAGAGCGGGGTATTTCTCATTTCGGATTTACACCCGAGAGAAATGGCTCTTCAAGAGGGCTTTTCGGTCTTTCGTCCACCGTTTTTTAACGGATTGGACTATACTTATTGGAAAACTCGAATGAGAGTTTTCTTGATTTCTCTAAATCTGGATTTATGGAATATCTTTGAAAACAGTTTTCAACTTCCCTCTAAACCGACGAACGAATGGTCGGATTTGGAGAAGAAGTATTTCTCTTTAAACGCAAAGGCTATGAATGCCTTATTTTGCGCTTTGGACAAAAATGAGTTCAATCGGATTTCTACGTGCGAAACAGCTTTTGACATTTGGCGAACACTTGAAATCACGCACGAGGGAACTAGTAGTGTCAAAGACTCGAAAGTTAACTTTTTATTGCATGATTTCGAGCTTTTTCGAATGCAACCAAGCGAGACTATAGGCGACATGTACACCCGTTTCACGGATGTCGTCAATAGTTTAAGAGCTCTTGGAAAATGTTTTTCGGACTTTGAACTCGTAAACAAGATTTTGCGTTCTCTTTCTAAGAAGTGGGATTCAAAAGTAACTGCAATACAAGAAGCTAAAAACCTAAACAACTTACCACTTGAAGAACTAATTGGTTCATTGATGACATATGAAATGGTGCACAATGCACATGATGAACATGTTGAACACAATTACCTTCCAAAGAACAGGAAGGATTTGGAACTCTGGACAAATGAATGCCACTTGAGCGATGACTCAAGTGATGAGGACAATGATGAACAAAACAACCTTCCAAAGAACAAGAAGGATTTGGGACATAGAACATTTGAAGACCACTCGAGCATAAGCTCAAGTGATGGTGAACTTAAACTACAAATGAAACGAAAATTAAAAAGCAAAAAGAATCGAACTACTTGCTTTAAACGCAAGAAGAAGAACAAAAATTGGGATGAATCGAGGTCCTCCGAAGAAGAGAAAGTCAACAAAAGCAAGGTGGCAAACTACGCCTTAACAGCCCACAATGATGAGGTAATCGAAATCCCCCTAATTTATTTTGAAATTACTTGATGCTTTCATGATGTATTTTTCTCTTTTAGTTTAGAATTCATTTTCTTAAAAATTACATGTTAAAAAAAAATTATTATGATCATACTAAGTAATTTCGAAAATGATAATATTGCATATTTTATGATAAACAAATAAAATGATCTTGATTGAAAATATGAAATCCTGGTTAAGAAGTAATAATGTGCATTACGTTGATTTCCATTGTTATTTCTCGATTTTGATTAAAGATCATGTTTGATTTGAAGAAATGTATAATGATGAAATTAAATATTTCGATTAACAATTTTATGCATGAGATTTTAAGCCGATGATAAGCATGTGTTATTCTCATGAGTATATTTGAAAAACTATAGCAAAAATGTGCTCGAATGCATGAACGTGTTAAGATTATTTTTCGGACATTCTTGATTCAATGTTCAAAACACTTAATTGCCATGATGATTTTACACTATAACATGTTGGAAATTATATGTTTTGGATACATAAATTTTTATGATCATGAGCATGTTTTATCTTCATAATTGAACTTGAAAATCTATAGCAAAATCTTATCCGAATGCATGAAAGTACTAATTTCATTTCGGATTCACTTAACAATTGGTATCCTAACAATCGGATTTTCTCATACACTTGAAATATGAATGATTCCTGCTTATAAATTCCATCTTGAAATATGAATGATAATGTCTTTGCTTGCAAAGATTTGTTTCACATACATATCTCCTATGATTCATGTGCAGAAAAAGAATTTATAAATCATAATACAATGAGATTTCTTATGCAAAAATAAAGTGCTTTTGTGATTTTTTGCTAAAGAGAATAATTATTAAAATCATGATCTTGATAATTATAACATGAAGCTCTTTATAAATCAAGATCGTTCATTATGCTCCCTACATTTATCAAAAAGGAGTTCTTCAAATGAAATGCAACTTGTCTTTTGATTTCATGATATTTTGTGAATTTCGAAATTAATTTTAATGACTTGATTATGAGTTTCAAGTTGACGATTTGATTTGAATAAGTTATGTCTAAATCATAATCATGATCTTGCAAAATTGAAATCACAAATAATATCTTTTGGTATTCATGAATTGATACTCACAATATGAAAGTATTGGTATTCATGACTTGATTTTGATTGAAACATTACATGCTTAAATTAATCATTCTTCTATGTTTCAAAAATTCTTTAAATGCCTTATGTGATGACTGAAAATTAATTTGCTTTATGATGAATCACGAATCGTGACTTGATCTATGATATTGAAATATTTTAATCATGATTCTTGGTTATATAATTCCTTTGCCCTATTAAAAGGATTTGTTGAATGGATCATGTCCTTTTTTAACTTTCTTGATATCATGACAAGATTTTGTAATATGGCCTGTATAATAATTAAAAATTTTTGGCCATTGATTACTCCCTTCTTTTCGACAAAAACAAAGGGGAGAAAGCTTTTGCTAGTTAGAACATGCAAAGAAAAGCAAGTGCAATCTTGCACATGAAGCAAGTGTTGAATTGCCATGATTGAACCTAAGAATCTTGCTATGCTTTTGTGCTTATATGTTGTGATGAAAATATAGCTTCATGTTATAAAAACTTGCATATATTTTAAAATAGCTAGAGCTACTTCTCCTTTTGTTGATGATAAAGGGGGAGAAATATATGAATCGATACTATAAGTGCCATATTTGAATTTTCATCATGTTAAGATATCAAGAACTTGCATCGTAATTCTACTTGATGATATCTTGCCATGTGATGAAATGCTACGATTTGTTGCTAAAATGATGCATGCAATACTTATGCTTTCTACGTAATGTATTGCATATGATATGAACCTTGATTAAAATTGCCTTGATTTGAATTCAAGGTTTATCTCAATTATGAAATTTTGAAATAAGAATGATTACTCACCTTTGTCATGATTTAGAAATTGACAGAAAGGGTTTTCCCTTCTTTTTGACAATGACTAAGGAGGAGATAACTTGCTAGCACAATTCAAAAAAAAAAAAACAGGCAAAAATTACAAAAGAGAAGAAATTGCTATCTTGAACATCACCGATAATTGCTAGCTTGAAATGTCAAGAAAATGCAAAAACTTATTTATTTTCTTGCACATATAAAGAGAAGATGCAAATGTAACACTTGCCAAATTGTTTGCTTGCCTAATGTAAAACATTATCTCTTGCTAGTTTGGCATTTTGCTAGCTTGCACTTTGCAAAGAAAGCAAAAATGACACTTCTCAAAAGAGAAGAAAGAGCTTGTTATCTTGAACATCACAAGCTTGCCAAACAAAAATTTGCAAAAGTGCTATCTTGCCTATCTCAAGAAGCAAAACTTGCATATCGTAAAAATTTGCTAGCTTACAACTTGCATATTTCAAGAAGCAAGAGTTGCCTTCTTGAACATCTCTAAATTGCTAGCTTGCAAGTTCTAAAATGTTGCAACATTGCTAGCTTGCATAAAAGTGCTATCTTGTATGCTGTAAAACTTGCATATCTAAAACTTGATAGCTTGAATGTTCTAAGCATGATGTAACATTTGCTAAATTTTCTAGCTTCAAAACTGCATGATGATAAAACTTGATATTATATTTTTCATGCATTGAGTTAAAACTTACATCACAAACATTTGATTGTGGTACTTCTCCTTTTTGTTGATGACAAAGGGGGAGAAGTATGTTGATGACATCACATGTTATGCATAAGTTTATGATGACATGTTGCTTGGATTTTTGAATCCAAGAGTTTCTATCAATATGGCATATTGATAGGGGGAGTTTGTTTAAACTCTGGGAGATAAGGTTAACTCCGTTTATGATGACATGTTGCTTAGATTTTTGAATCTAAGAGTTTCTATCAATAAGGCATATTGATAGGGGGAGTTTGTTTAAACTCTGGGAGTTAAGTTTAACTCTGTCATCAAGTGGTTGTCATCATCAAAAAGGGGGAGATTGTTGAATCTCGTATTTTGATGATGAAACTACTTGATATATGTTTATGATTTAATCTGCGTTTTGAGTGACGCAGGATGCCTCGATCAGGATGAGACAATTAAAGCAGGAAAATCATGTTGTGCCGGAGGAACATGTTAGAAGATTGGACGTCGGGCCGGTGGATCGGTTGACGTATCGATAGAAGGCTTCGGGTCGTGAACTCGGGCATCGGGCCAAGAAGAGCGGGTATTGTGCCAAGGATATCGGAGTTGCGGAGTCAACTGGCTGATTGGGCAATAGGCTGCAGGAAAGGACGATGCGCCGAAGAATCGGACGAAGCGTCGAGGGACCAATGACATGCCGGACAACTTGGTTAATTGCTTAGGATTAATTGTCTCGATCGAAGTTTTGTTTTAAGTGTGCAGGATTAACTACGATGAAAGTTAGACAAGCAGCAGGAGTTGCGCCGGAGTCAAGTTCATGATCACGTTGGGAGTTCGAGAGTTCGACGGAAGTTCGGACGGTCGTCGGAGGTTCTGCGAGAACAGATCCGAGAAGTCCAGAAGCTTGCCAAGCGAAGCTCGTCGGAACTCACCAAGTGGATCGTCGCAAAGTCCAGGAGTTTGCCGGAAGTCCGCAGGAGCATCACAGAGGGTTCATCGGATGATCGACGGAAGTTCGCCGGAAACTCGTCGGAAGAAGCGATTGACGCACCGAAGCAAAGCTGCAGAAATTGTCTTAGATCTAATCATAGTTAGCACATTGATTAAGTTGGAAAATGGGAGGTGATCCCATTAGCTTAATCTTGGGGCAATTGGGCCCCTGAAAGACTGAAATTGGGCCGAATGGAGCTAACCATTCGGACCCTGATTGCACCAGGAGGTGCAACCGCCTAGGCCAGGAGGTGGCACCGCCTGGGCTATTCCTCCCAGCGAGACTGGGTGGTGCAACCTCCCCAGCCAGGAGGTGGCACTGCCTGAGCTCAGTCTTCGAGCTAGACTGGGCGGTGCAACCTCCCTGACAGATAGGTGGCACCGCCTGAGCTCAGTCTTCGAGCAAGACTGGGCGGTGCAACCTCCCTGACAGAGAAGTGGCACCGCCTGAGCTCGGTCTTCGAGCTCTGGCAGAGAGGTGCAACCGCCTCAGTCAAGAGGTGGCACCGCCTGGGCTCAGTCTTCGAGCTCTGCCAGGCGGTGCAACCTCTCCAGTCAGGAGGTGCAATCGCCTGATCCCGGAATTCCGGGATTTGATCGTTTTGAGCTCCAAATTTGAATTGGGTTGGGGCCTATAAATACCCCACCCATTCAGCACTGAGAGGATACAGACCTACACCGAATTCTTGATCTTTTCTGTGATTCTAAGAGATCAAATTTGTGTAAAGTCCTAAAGTTCTCCTCTTTCTGTTCTTCAAGTCTTGAGTTGTAAAGAGAGGAGAGAAAGGTCCTGTAAGGGTTGTCTCCTGAGCCCATCAAAAGGAGTGAATCTGTAAAAGGGCAGTTGGCCTTCGCCTATTGAAGAAAGGCCTCTAGTTGACGTCGGTGACCTCGTCGGTGGAGGAAGCCAAAAGTGGAGTAGGTCAAGACTGACCGAACCACTCTAAATCTCTGGTTTGCGTTTATTTTGAGCACTTTATCATTACTGCAAACCTCCTACATAGCTACTGCTCTCTGTGCTTTTACGAACAAGTTTCTAAGTGCTGATCTTTCGGAATCTGCATTCAGACGTAAATCGGTGTTTTCATACATTATAGTTTACGATTACGTTTTGTAACTGCAAACTGTATTCTGCGCTTTTACGAATGAGTTTCTTTGCAGTTTACATTTACGTTTTGATTCTATTTATAACTGCAAACTATCTTCTGCAATTTTATGAACGAGTTTCAAGGTTTAGACGAAAATCTGCATTCAGACGTAAAACTGCATTTCGACGTAAATCGGCTTTCCTCGTACAATCATCAGATTTCAGTTTACGTTTACGTCTTGATTTCAACTGCATACTGCCTTCTACGAGTCTACAAACGAGTTTCAAAGTTCAGACGTAAATCTGCGTTTAGAGGTAAATCTGCGTTTAGACGTAAATCTGCGTTTAGACGTAAATCTACGTTTAGACGTAAATCTGCTTTTTGCAGATTACTTTTTGAGCTGTACAATTGCAGCACACTGTCTGTATACTTCTGCTTAAACTGCTTTTGATCTAAACAAGTGATTTATGCAATCTGAGCTTAGACGTAAACTACGCTTAGACGCAAACTGTGTTTAGACGCAAACTGCGCTTAGACGCAATCTGCATTTAGACGCAAACTGCGTTTAGACGCAAATTGTGTTTAGACGTAAACTGCACTTAATCATAAGTAATCTAAGAATCGGCTTTTGCATCAAAATAGTTTTTATCGAACGAACGCAGCTTTCGATTTTAATCGCTGAAAGATTTCCGCTGCACTAATTCACCCCCCCCCCCCTCTTAGTGCTCTCGATCCTAACAATTGGTATCAGAGCGGGGTATTTCTCATTTCGGATTTACACCCGAGAGAAATGGCTCTTCAAGAGGGCTTTTCGGTCTTTCGTCCACCGTTCTTTAACGGATTGGACTATACTTATTGGAAAACTCGAATGAGAGTTTTCTTGATTTCTCTAAATCTGGATTTATGGAATATCTTTGAAAACAGTTTTCAACTTCCCTCTAAACCGACGAACGAATGGTCGGATTTGGAGAAGAAGTATTTCTCTTTAAACGCAAAGGCTATGAATGCCTTATTTTGCGCTTTGGACAAAAATGAGTTCAATCGGATTTCTACGTGCGAAACAGCTTTTGACATTTGGCGAACACTTGAAATCACGCACGAGGGAACTAGTAGTGTCAAAGACTCGAAAGTTAACTTTTTATTGCATGATTTCGAGCTTTTTCGAATGCAACCAAGCGAGACTATAGGCGACATGTACACCCGTTTCACGGATGTCGTCAATAGTTTAAGAGCTCTTGGAAAATGTTTTTCGGACTTTGAACTCGTAAACAAGATTTTGCGTTCTCTTTCTAAGAAGTGGGATTCAAAAGTAACTGCAATACAAGAAGCTAAAAACCTAAACAACTTACCACTTGAAGAACTAATTGGTTCATTGATGACATATGAAATGGTGCACAATGCACATGATGAACATGTTGAACACAATTACCTTCCAAAGAACAGGAAGGATTTGGAACTCTGGACAAATGAATGCCACTTGAGCGATGACTCAAGTGATGAGGACAATGATGAACAAAACAACCTTCCAAAGAACAAGAAGGATTTGGGACATAGAACATTTGAAGACCACTCGAGCATAAGCTCAAGTGATGGTGAACTTAAACTACAAATGAAACGAAAATTAAAAAGCAAAAAGAATCGAACTACTTGCTTTAAACGCAAGAAGAAGAACAAAAATTGGGATGAATCGAGGTCCTCCGAAGAAGAGAAAGTCAACAAAAGCAAGGTGGCAAACTACGCCTTAACAGCCCACAATGATGAGGTAATCGAAATCCCCCTAATTTATTTTGAAATTACTTGATGCTTTCATGATGTATTTTTCTCTTTTAGTTTAGAATTCATTTTCTTAAAAATTACATGTTAAAAAAAAATTATTATGATCATACTAAGTAATTTCGAAAATGATAATATTGCATATTTTATGATAAACAAATAAAATGATCTTGATTGAAAATATGAAATCCTGGTTAAGAAGTAATAATGTGCATTACGTTGATTTCCATTGTTATTTCTCGATTTTGATTAAAGATCATGTTTGATTTGAAGAAATGTATAATGATGAAATTAAATATTTCGATTAACAATTTTATGCATGAGATTTTAAGCCGATGATAAGCATGTGTTATTCTCATGAGTATATTTGAAAAACTATAGCAAAAATGTGCTCGAATGCATGAACGTGTTAAGATTATTTTTCGGACATTCTTGATTCAATGTTCAAAACACTTAATTGCCATGATGATTTTACACTATAACATGTTGGAAATTATATGTTTTGGATACATAAATTTTTATGATCATGAGCATGTTTTATCTTCATAATTGAACTTGAAAATCTATAGCAAAATCTTATCCGAATGCATGAAAGTACTAATTTCATTTCGGATTCACTTAACAATTGGTATCCTAACAATCGGATTTTCTCATACACTTGAAATATGAATGATTCCTGCTTATAAATTCCATCTTGAAATATGAATGATAATGTCTTTGCTTGCAAAGATTTGTTTCACATACATATCTCCTATGATTCATGTGCAGAAAAAGAATTTATAAATCATAATACAATGAGATTTCTTATGCAAAAATAAAGTGCTTTTGTGATTTTTTGCTAAAGAGAATAATTATTAAAATCATGATCTTGATAATTATAACATGAAGCTCTTTATAAATCAAGATCGTTCATTATGCTCCCTACATTTATCAAAAAGGAGTTCTTCAAATGAAATGCAACTTGTCTTTTGATTTCATGATATTTTGTGAATTTCGAAATTAATTTTAATGACTTGATTATGAGTTTCAAGTTGACGATTTGATTTGAATAAGTTATGTCTAAATCATAATCATGATCTTGCAAAATTGAAATCACAAATAATATCTTTTGGTATTCATGAATTGATACTCACAATATGAAAGTATTGGTATTCATGACTTGATTTTGATTGAAACATTACATGCTTAAATTAATCATTCTTCTATGTTTCAAAAATTCTTTAAATGCCTTATGTGATGACTGAAAATTAATTTGCTTTATGATGAATCACGAATCGTGACTTGATCTATGATATTGAAATATTTTAATCATGATTCTTGGTTATATAATTCCTTTGCCCTATTAAAAGGATTTGTTGAATGGATCATGTCCTTTTTTAACTTTCTTGATATCATGACAAGATTTTGTAATATGGCCTGTATAATAATTAAAAATTTTTGGCCATTGATTACTCCCTTCTTTTCGACAAAAACAAAGGGGAGAAAGCTTTTGCTAGTTAGAACATGCAAAGAAAAGCAAGTGCAATCTTGCACATGAAGCAAGTGTTGAATTGCCATGATTGAACCTAAGAATCTTGCTATGCTTTTGTGCTTATATGTTGTGATGAAAATATAGCTTCATGTTATAAAAACTTGCATATATTTTAAAATAGCTAGAGCTACTTCTCCTTTTGTTGATGATAAAGGGGGAGAAATATATGAATCGATACTATAAGTGCCATATTTGAATTTTCATCATGTTAAGATATCAAGAACTTGCATCGTAATTCTACTTGATGATATCTTGCCATGTGATGAAATGCTACGATTTGTTGCTAAAATGATGCATGCAATACTTATGCTTTCTACGTAATGTATTGCATATGATATGAACCTTGATTAAAATTGCCTTGATTTGAATTCAAGGTTTATCTCAATTATGAAATTTTGAAATAAGAATGATTACTCACCTTTGTCATGATTTAGAAATTGACAGAAAGGGTTTTCCCTTCTTTTTGACAATGACTAAGGAGGAGATAACTTGCTAGCACAATTCAAAAAAAAAAAAACAGGCAAAAATTACAAAAGAGAAGAAATTGCTATCTTGAACATCACCGATAATTGCTAGCTTGAAATGTCAAGAAAATGCAAAAACTTATTTATTTTCTTGCACATATAAAGAGAAGATGCAAATGTAACACTTGCCAAATTGTTTGCTTGCCTAATGTAAAACATTATCTCTTGCTAGTTTGGCATTTTGCTAGCTTGCACTTTGCAAAGAAAGCAAAAATGACACTTCTCAAAAGAGAAGAAAGAGCTTGTTATCTTGAACATCACAAGCTTGCCAAACAAAAATTTGCAAAAGTGCTATCTTGCCTATCTCAAGAAGCAAAACTTGCATATCGTAAAAATTTGCTAGCTTACAACTTGCATATTTCAAGAAGCAAGAGTTGCCTTCTTGAACATCTCTAAATTGCTAGCTTGCAAGTTCTAAAATGTTGCAACATTGCTAGCTTGCATAAAAGTGCTATCTTGTATGCTGTAAAACTTGCATATCTAAAACTTGATAGCTTGAATGTTCTAAGCATGATGTAACATTTGCTAAATTTTCTAGCTTCAAAACTGCATGATGATAAAACTTGATATTATATTTTTCATGCATTGAGTTAAAACTTACATCACAAACATTTGATTGTGGTACTTCTCCTTTTTGTTGATGACAAAGGGGGAGAAGTATGTTGATGACATCACATGTTATGCATAAGTTTATGATGACATGTTGCTTGGATTTTTGAATCCAAGAGTTTCTATCAATATGGCATATTGATAGGGGGAGTTTGTTTAAACTCTGGGAGATAAGGTTAACTCCGTTTATGATGACATGTTGCTTAGATTTTTGAATCTAAGAGTTTCTATCAATAAGGCATATTGATAGGGGGAGTTTGTTTAAACTCTGGGAGTTAAGTTTAACTCTGTCATCAAGTGGTTGTCATCATCAAAAAGGGGGAGATTGTTGAATCTCGTATTTTGATGATGAAACTACTTGATATATGTTTATGATTTAATCTGCGTTTTGAGTGACGCAGGATGCCTCGATCAGGATGAGACAATTAAAGCAGGAAAATCATGTTGTGCCGGAGGAACATGTTAGAAGATTGGACGTCGGGCCGGTGGATCGGTTGACGTATCGACAGAAGGCTTCGGGTCGTGAACTCGGGCATCGGGCCAAGAAGAGCGGGTATTGTGCCAAGGATATCGGAGTTGCGGAGTCTACTGGCCGATTGGGCAATAGGCTGCAGGAAAGGACGATGCGCCGAAGAATCGGACGAAGCGTCGAGGGACCAATGACATGCCGGACAACTTGGTTAATTGCTTAGGATTAATTGTCTCGATCGAAGTTTTGTTTTAAGTGTGCAGGATTAACTACGATGAAAGTTAGACAAGCAGCAGGAGTTGCGCCGGAGTCAAGTTCATGATCACGTTGGGAGTTCGAGAGTTCGACGGAAGTTCGGACGGTCGTCGGAGGTTCTGCGAGAACAGATCCGAGAAGTCCAGAAGCTTGCCAAGCGAAGCTCGTCGGAACTCACCAAGTGGATCGTCGCAAAGTCCAGGAGTTTGCCGGAAGTCCGCAGGAGCATCACAGAGGGTTCATCGGATGATCGACGGAAGTTCGCCGGAAACTCGTCGGAAGAAGCGATTGACACACCGAAGCAAAGCTGCAGAAATTGTCTTAGATCTAATCATAGTTAGCACGTTGATTAAGTTGGAAAATGGGAGGTGATCCCATTAGCTTAATCTTGGGGCAATTGGGCCCCTGAAAGACTGAAATTGGGCCGAATGGAGCTAACCATTCGGACCCTGATTGCACCAGGAGGTGCAACCGCCTAGGCCAGGAGGTGGCACTGCCTGGGCTATTCCTCCCAGCGAGACTGGACGGTGCAACCTCCCCAGCCAGGAGGTGGCACTGCCTGAGCTCAGTCTTCGAGCTAGACTGGGCGGTGCAACCTCCCTGACAGATAGGTGGCACCGCCTGAGCTCAGTCTTCGAGCAAGACTAGGCGGTGCAACCTCCCTGACAGAGAGGTGGCACCGCCTGAGCTCGGTCTTCGAGCTCTGGCAGAGAGGTGCAACCGCCTCAGTCAAGAGGTGGCACCGCTTGGGCTCAGTCTTCGAGCTCTGCCAGGCGGTGCAACCTCTCCAGTTAGGAGGTGCAACCGCCTGATCCCGGAATTCCGGGATTTGATCGTTTTGAGCTCCAAATTTGAATTGGGTTGGGGCCTATAAATACCCCACCCATTCAGCACTGAGAGGATACAGACCTACACCGAATTCTTGATCTTTTCTGTGATTCTAAGAGATCAAATTTGTGTAAAGTCCTAAAGTTCTCCTCTTTCTGTTCTTCAAGTCTTGAGTTGTAAAGAGAGGAGAGAAAGGTCCTGTAAGGGTTGTCTCCTGAGCCCATCAAAAGGAGTGAATCTGTAAAAGGGCAGTTGGCCTTCGCCTATTGAAGAAAGGCCTCTAGTTGACGTCGGTGACCTCGTCGGTGGAGGAAGCCAAAAGTGGAGTAGGTCAAGACTGACCGAACCACTCTAAATCTCTGGTTTGCGTTTATTTTGAGCACTTTATCATTACTGCAAACCTCCTACATAGCTACTACTCTCTGTGCCTTTACGAACAAGTTTCTAAGTGCTGATCTTTCGGAATCTGCTTTCAGACGTAAATCGGTGTTTTCATACATTACAGTTTACGATTATGTTTTGTAACTGCAAACTGTATTCTGCGCTTTTACGAACGAGTTTCTTTGCAGTTTAAATTTACTTTTTGATTCTATTTATAACTGCAAACTGTCTTCTGCAATTTTACGAACGAGTTTCATGGTTTAGACGAAAATCTGCATTCAGACGTAAAACTGCATTTAGACGTAAATCGACTTTCCTCGTACAATCATCAGATTTCAGTTTACGTTTACATCTTGATTTCAACTGCATACTGCCTTCTGCGAGTCTACAAACGAGTTTCAAAGTTCAGACGTAAATCTGCATTTAGACGTAAATCTGCGTTCAGACGTAAATATGCTTTTTGCAGATTACTTTTTGAGCTGTACAATAGCAGCACACTGTCTTTATACTCTGCTTAAACTGCTTTTGATCTCAAGTGATTTACGCAATCTGAGCTTAGACGTAAACGGCGCTTAGACGCAAACTGTGTTTAGACGCAAATTGCGCTTAGACGCAATCTGCATTTAGACGTAAACTGCGTTTAGACGCAAACTGTGTTTAGACGTGTTAGGATCGGAGCGGCACTAAGAGGGGGGGGTGAATTAGTGCAGCGGATTAAAACTTCGATTTTAATCAAAATCTTTCGTACGTTAAGAACGAAACTTGAGAAATTTAACTTGAAGGCGTATTCTTAAAGTTGCGCAGCAAGAGTAATACAAACTAAAGCAGTAAGAAGATTTGTAGTAATGTAAATGACAATAATAAAAAGCAAACCAGAGATTACGCCGATTTTTAGAGTGGTTCGGTCAAATGACCTACTCCACTTGCGAGGCCCCTCTTCGATGAGGCTCCCACCTTCCACTAGCAAGTCTCTTGAAATGGAAGGGTAAACACCCCTCTTACAACCTTTTACAAGCAGCTCAACCTCTTACAAATTTTCAATAAGAAAGAAGGAGGAGAACTCTCTAGCAAATTGAAAACAAGACTTGCTAAGACTTTCTAAGACTTTTCTCTCAATCAAAATGCTTCTCAAAAGTTGTTCTCTCAGCTGAGATTTGAGGGGTATTTATAGGCCTCAAGAGGATTCAAATTTTGGGCTCCAAAATTTGAATTTTCTTAGGGTTTCCGGTGCTGGAGGTGCCACCGCCCAACTAGGCGGTGCCACCGCCCAGCACTCGGGTGCTGGACGGTGCAACCGCCCAGCCAAGGAGGTGTCACCGCCCAGCTAGGCGGTGCCACCGCCTACAGTGTTTTCAGCCCGACTACAGTGTTTTCAGCCACTACGGTGCCACCGCCTACAGTGTTCGCTGGTTTAGCTTAATTTTTAGCCTAAACCAACTCTGACTTTGGGCCCAGTTGGCCCCTACCCAGGATATAGGATTATCTCTTAATCTTAATCCTAATTACAGGTGAACTACATAACACAAAAAAAAACATCCTAAGCAAGTTTTTTAACCGCGAACATCGAGTCTTGTTCCGGCGAGCTTTCCGACGAACTTCTTCCGACGGACTCCCTGCAAGCTCCCAATCTTTGTGATGACTTTAACGAGTAGCCGAGCCTTCTCGGTGATCTCCGCGAGCCTCCGACGATTTCTTCGGCGAACTTCCGACACGTTCCCGATTTCTTCTCGGATGGTTTCGGCAGCATCTCCGATGATTCTTCGGTCTCTTAAACGTCCATCGAGTTCGACTCCGGTATCCTTGCTTTATGTTTTCTGGTTATCGTAGTTAATCCTGCACACTTAACTCAATAATATGGATTAGATCAATTAACCCACCAATTGATTATAACATCAAAATCCGAGATTCAATAATCTCCCCCTTTTTGATGATGACAATCAATTGATGACGGAGTTAAACATAACTCCCCCTATCTATATGCCATATTATGAGAAGATAAAAAAACACTTGAATACCATCCCATTGGATTCAAGCATAACCCGATAAGTTCTAATCGTAGAACTCTATCGTTATCCTCATTAAACAATAGTAAGTACGAAACTTTGATGAAAATCTTTTTCAAGTCGAAAGATAAGAGACAAATTTTACTATGACAAGAGATAAAGATTTTCAACTTGAATTGCATGATTATACATTTTAGACATGCATTCAATATGATCAATCAATCTTACGATATTTTCAAGGATTTTGCAAGGCATATAAGATAATCATCGATCGATCACTTTTCTCAAGAATTTTGCAATTCATATTTTGTCATGCTATTAAGAATGATATAAGTCATCACTTTTCTCCCCCTTTGTCATCAAAAAAAAGGAAAATGAGACTTGAAGCACATATTTTGTCATACAACGATTTTATCATTGAAAATTAAGTATGCAAAAATATTTACGCAGAGTTCATTTTAGAGGAAAATTCAGCATGCATTCATATTATCTAATCTCTTCTTTCTATGAATAATAGAAATTGTAGATGTATAAGAGAGAGATTGGGATAAAAAATTCAAGTAGTAATTTCACGAAGTCAAGATCATAATTCGAATACAAACTCATTCAAATCGTCAAATTCATGAAAATCTCAACATTACTTTTTAATCATCACATAAGGCATTTAAATAATTTTTGAAACATAGGAGAATGATGAATTTAAGCATACAATATTTCAATCAAATTCAAGTCATGAATGCCAATACTTTCATATTTGTAAGTATCAATTCATGAATGCCAAAAGATATTATTTGTGATTCCAATTTTGCAAGATCAAGATTATGATTTAGATAAAACTTATTTAAATCAAATTGCTAACTTGAAATTCATAATCAAGTCATCAAAGTTGATTTCGAGATTTCACAACATGTCATATGGAATTTGAAGGAGAATGAGAGATGGAAAGAAGATGAAAAACTTTACGGAAAATCCAATCAAACAAGTTTATTGTTTAGGGACAATTTAACATACCTAATTCCCTTCTAATGAATTCAAATTGGTCTTCATTCAAGGCTTTTGTGAATATATCTGCTAATTGATGCTTTGTGTCAATGAATTCTAGAACAACATTATTGTTAAGGACATGATCGCGTATGAAATGATGCCTAACGTCGATGTGCTTAGTTCTAGAGTGCTGAATTGTATTTTTAGTAAGACATATGGCACTAGTATTATCGTATTTTATGGGAATGTTTTTAAAGTGAATTCCATAGTCTTCTAATGTATTTTTTATCCAAATGACTTGTGCACAACATGCACTTGCAGCAATGTATTCGGCTTCCGCCTTAGATAGTGCAACTGAATTTTGTTTCTTCGAAGTCCAAGAAACAAGTGCATGTCCTAAAAATTGGCATGTTCCGGATTTACTTTTTCTATCTATCCTGCATCCGCCAAAATCGGCATCTGCATAAGCTATTAGATCAAAATTTTCAGATTTTGGATACCACAATCCTAAATTTGGAGTTCCTTTAAGATACCTAAATATTCTTTTAACACTCTTAAGATGAGATAATTTAGGATTAGATTGAAACCTAGCGCAAAGTCCTACACTAAACATAATATCCGGTCTAGTCGCAGTGAGGTAGAGTAGACTACCTATCATTCCCCTATATGTTTTTTGATCGAAACTTTCACCATTTTCATCCATATCTAACTTAGTCGCAGTACTCATAGGGGTGTTTATTGCTTTTGAATTATCAATGTTAAATCGTTTTAACAATTCTAATGTATATTTGGATTGGTTAAGAAATATACCATCACTAAGTTGTTTGATTTGTAATCCTAAAAAGAAAGTTAATTCACCCATTAAACTCATTTCAAATTCAAGACTCATACATTTGGCAAATGATTCACATAGTGATTCATCCGAAGAGCCAAACACAATATCGTCAACATAAATTTGCACAATAAGAAAATTATTTTCAAAATGTTTAATAAACAATGTAGTATCAACCTTGCCTTTGGTAAAATTATTTAAAATAAGAAAGGAACTAAGTCTTTCATACCAAGCTCTAGGAGCTTGTTTTAAGCCATAGAGAGCTTTAGTCAATTTGAATACATGATTAGGAAGAAGAGAATTTTCAAATCCGGGAGGTTGTTCGACAAATACTTCTTCGGAAATAAAACCATTCAAGAAAGCACTTTTAACATCCATTTGAAATAGTTTAAAATTATTACTACTAGCATAGGCAAGGAGCATCCTTATGGCTTCTAATCGAGCCACGGGAGCGAAGGTTTCTTCGTAATCGATACCTTCTTCTTGGTTGAAACCTTTGGCCACTAATCTAGCCTTGTTTCTAACCACGATACCATTTTCATCTTGCTTGTTTCTAAAGACCCACTTAGGACCTATGACTAAGTGGTCACTTGGTCTAGGAACAAGCTTCCATACCTCATTCCTCTCAAATTGGTTCAATTCTTCTTGCATTGCAATGATCCAAAAATCATCTTTTAAGGCTTCGTCAATGCATTTAGGTTCAATTTGAGAAAGGAAAGCGGCGTTAGCACAGAAATTTTTGAAAGAAGAACGAGTTTGAACCCCTTTTGATGTATCTCCAATAATTTGCTCTTTTGGATGAGCATCTACATACTTCCATTCTTTTGGTAAAGAAATTTCGGAAGAAGATGCATTCAAATGGCTATTTTGAGGAGAGGGTTCATTTAAATTCAAATTATCAAAACCAAGATCATCATCAAAATCATTTTTCTTTAAATCGGAAATTTCATTAAAAACTACATGAATAGACTCTTCAATTACTAAAGTTCTTTTATTAAAAATCCAAAAAGCTTTAGAAACGGAAGAGTAACCAAGAAAGATGCCTTCATCGGATTTAGCATCAAATTTTCCTAAAGCATCCCTTTCATTTAAAATAAAGCATTTACAACCAAAAACTTTAAAATAGGAGATGTTTGGTTTTTTGTTATTCCATAATTCATAGGGAGTTTTGGATAAGGATGGTCTTATTAAGACTCTATTCATGATGTAGCAAGCCGTATTTACGGCTTCGGCCCAAAAGTACTTAGGTAAACTATGTTCATTCAACATAGTTCTTGCCATTTCTTGTAGGTTTCTATTTTTTCTTTAAACTACTCCATTTTGTTGATGATTTCTTGGAGTTGAGAAGTTGTGATTGTACCCATTACTTTCGCAAAAATTTTGAAAGTCACGGTTTTGGAATTCACCACCGTGATCACTCCGAATTGATGAAATCATGAAGCCTTTTTCGTTTTGAGTGAGTTTACAAAATTTAGAGAAACACTTGAAGCAATCACTTTTGTGAGCTAAGAAATAGGTCCAAGTGTATCTAGAGTAGTCATCCACAATCACAAAAGCATATTTGCTTCCACCTAGACTTGTTGTATCAATTGGTCCAAATAGGTCCAAATGGATCAATTGTAATGGTCTAGTAGTGCTAATTTGATTTTTTGGTTTGAAGCTTGTTTTTATTTGTTTGCCTAATTGACATGCATCGCATACTTTGTCCTTAATAAACTTTATATTTGGAATTCCTTGTACTAATTCTTGAGATGAGATCTTAGATATTGTTTTCATGCTTGCATGGCCTAATCTCCTATGCCAAAGCCAAGCATCATTATTTACGGCGGAGAAGCACATTTCATTACTTAGTTCATCAAGATTGATGGTATAGACATTATTTTGTTTTAAAGCAATCATAGTCATGTTATGATTTGGTTTTTTAATAATGCACATATTTGATTCAAATCTAACGATGTAACCTTTATCGCATAGTTGACTAATACTCAAGAGATTATGTTTCAATCCATCAACTAGTAAGACATCATCAATGGAAAAATTAAATTTGTTACCAATAGTTCCCTTGCCAATGATTTTTCCCTTGTTGTTGTCTCCGAAGGTAACGTACCCTTCTTCTTTGCTAGTGAGCATAGAGAAATGAGATGGATCTCCAATCATATGTCTTGAGCATCCACTATCGAGATACCATCTCTTGCTCCTAGCTTGTGGGTTTGTCTACAAAAGAGGATGATTTTTAGGTACCCATTTGATTTTGGGTGCCTCAAAAATTGACCCACTAACTTTGTTATTTATTATTGAATTCTTTATAGTTCCTTTAGGAACCCATATTAATTTTTGTGAACTAATTTTCCTAAATGTGCATTTGTAGGCAATATGTCCGGATTTGCAACAAAAGTTGCATTTCATATAAGAGGAAACATGTAATGTAGGTCCTTTTATGAAAGTGGTAGGATTTTGATGTAATCCTTTTACAAATCCAATTCCATTTCTATTTGCGATGTGACCCTTGTGTGCAAGGATCATATCTAATCCTTTGCTACCAACCTTAAACTTGTTTAAGGTTGCCTTAAGAAGCAAATTTTCATTTTTTATTGCTTCTAAGTGCTCACACTTAGAGCATGGAGGAGTTTGAAGACTATCAAACTTATCTTGTAGCAAAGCATGCTCTTTCTTTAAGATACTTAACTTCTTGCTAACAGCTCTACATTCATCAAATAATTCATGAAAAGCGATAGATAGTTCTTCAAAAGATAACTCTTCATTAAATAAATCACATACCTCTTCTCCTAACGCCATTAGCGCGTAATGAGCAACTTGCTCGGTGTTGGACTCCTCTTCTTCGGATGCGCTTGAATCATCCCACGTTGCCTTGAACGCCTTCTTCTTCGATGTTCTCTTTTTGGCTTGAGGACAATCGTTCTTGTAGTGTCCCGATTTTTTGCATTCATAGCAAATCACTTGGTCCTTCTTTTGTTCAAATTTGTTTTTAAATTTGTTCTTTCTTAAGTATTTCTTAAATTTTTGAGTCAAAAGTGCAATGTCATTATCACTGTCCTCATCACTTGATGTTCCTTTCAAGTGGTCTTCTTGTGATTTGAGTGCCATATCCTTCCTGTTCTTTGGAAGGGGGTTCTCGAGCTCGTCATGAGCTTGACATGTCATTTCGTAGGTCATTAGAGACCCAATGAGTTCTTCAAGAGGGAATGCTTTAAGGTCTTTGGCCTCTTGAATGGCCGTAACTTTTGGATCCCAACTTTTAGGGAGGGATCTTAAGATTTTAGTTACTAGTTCAAAGTTAGTAAAATCTTTACCAAGAGCTTTGAGTCCATTGATGACATCCGTAAACCGGGTGTACATGTCTCCGATGGACTCACTTGGTTTCATTCGGAAAAGTTCGTAAGAGTGCACAAGGATGTTGATTTTGGACTCTTTCACTCGGCTAGTGCCTTCATGAGTGACCTCAAGAGTTCTCCAAATATCAAAAGCCGAATCACACATTGAAACACGATTAAATTCGTTTTTGTCTAGTGCACAAAACAAGGCATTCATAGCCTTTGCATTTAAAGCAAAAACCTTCTTCTCCGATTCATCCCATTCGCTCATCGGAAGAGAAGATTTTTGAAATCCATTCTCGACAAAAGACCAAAGCTCAAAGTCCATAGAAATGAGGAAGATTCTCATGCGAGTCTTCCAATATGTGTAATCCGACCCATTAAACAAAGGTGGTCGTGCAATAGAATGGCCCTCTTGCATGCCGGAGTAAGCCATCTCTCTTGGGTATTAAACCAAATATTAGAGATAACCTTGCTCTGATACCACTTGTTAGGATCGGAGCGGCACTAAGAGGGGGGGGTGAATTAGTGCAGCGGATTAAAACTTCGATTTTAATCAAAATCTTTCGTACGTTAAGAACGAAACTTGAGAAATTTAACTTGAAGGCGTATTCTTAAAGTTGCGCAGCAAGAGTAATACAAACTAAAGCAGTAAGAAGATTTGCAGTAATGTAAATGACAATAATAAAAAGCAAACCAGAGATTACGCCGATTTTTAGAGTGGTTTGGTCAAATGACCTACTCCACTTGCGAGGCCCCTCTTCGATGAGGCTCCCACCTTCCACTAGCAAGTCTCTTGAAATGGAAGGGTAAACACCCCTCTTACAACCTTTTACAAGCAGCTCAACCTCTTACAAATTTTCAATAAGAAAGGAGGAGGAGAACTCTCTAGCAAATTGAAAACAAGACTTGCTAAGACTTTCTAAGACTTTTCTCTCAATCAAAAATGCTTCTCAAAAGTTGTAACCTCAGCTGAGATTTGAGGGGTGTTTATAGGCCTCAAGAGGATTCAAATTTTGGGCTTCAAAATTTGAATTCTCTTAGGGTTCCCGGTGCTGGAGGTGCCACAGCCCAACCAGGCGGTGCCACCGCCCAACGCTCGGGTGCTGGACGGTGCAACCACCCAGCCAAGGAGGTGTCACCGCCCAGCTCTCGGGTGCTGGGCGGTGCCACCGCCTACAGTGTTTTCAGCCCGACTACAGTGTTTTCAGCCACTAGTTGGGCTTCAATCTTGGCTCTCTAGTTCGCTGGTTTAGCTTAATTTTTAGCCTAAACCAACTCTGACTTTGGGCCCAGTTGGCCCCTAACCAGGATATAGGATTATCTCTTAATCCTAATCCTAATTACAAGTGGACTACATAACCAAAACACATCCTAAGCAAATTTTCAACCGCGAACGTCGAGTCTTGTTCTGGCGAGCTTTCCGACGAACTTTCTGCCGATGGGCTTCTAGCAAGCTCCCGAACTTGTGATGACTTTAATGAGTAGCCTAGCCTTCTAGGTGATCTCCGTGAACCTCCGACGATCTCTTCGGCGAACTTCCGAAAATTCTGACAGGTTCCCGATTTCTTCTCGGTTGGTTCTAGCAGCATCTCCGACGATTCTTCGGACTCTTAAACGTCCATCGAACTTGACTACGGTATTCTCGCTTTGTGTTTTCTGGTTATCGTAGTTAATCCTGCACACTTAACTCAATAATATGGATTAGATCAAATAACCCATCAATTGATTTTATCATCAAAATCCGAGATTCAACGATCTCCCCCTTTTTTTTGATGACAATCAATTGATGACGGAGTTAAACGTAACTCCCCCTATCTATATGCCATATTATGAGAAGATAAAACACTTGAATTTCATCATTGAATTCAAGTATAAACCGATAAGCTCTAACCGTAGAACTTATCGTTATTCTCATTAAGCATAATGTAAATGCGAAACTTTGATGAAAATCTTTTTCAAGTTGAAAGATAAGAGACAAATTTTACTATGACAAGAGATAAAGATTTTCAACTTGAATTGCATGATTATACATTTTAGACATGCATTCAATATGATCAATCAATCTTACGATATTTTCAAGGATTTTGCAAGGCATATAAGATAATCATCGATCGATCACTTTTCTCAAGGATTTTGCAATTCATATTTTGTCATGCTATTAAGAATGATATAAGTCATCACTTTTCTCCCCCTTTGTCATCAACAAAAAGGAAAATGAGACTTGAAGCACATATTTTGTCATACAACGATTTTATCATTGAAAATTAAGTATGCAAAAATATTTACGCAGAGTTCATTTTAGAGGAAAATTCAGCATGCATTCATATTATCTAATCTCTTCTTTCTATGAATAATAGAAATTGTAGATGTATAAGAGAGAGATTGGGATAAAAAATTCAAGTAGTAATTTCACGAAGTCAAGATCATAATTCGAATACAAACTCATTCAAATCGTCAAATTCATGAAAATCTCAACATTACTTTTTAATCATCACATAAGGCATTTAAAGAATTTTTGAAACATAGGAGAATGATGAATTTAAGCATACAATGTTTCAATCAAATTCAAGTCATGAATGCCAATACTTTCATATTTGTAAGTATCAATTCATGAATGCCAAAAGATATTATTTGTGATTCCAATTTTGCAAGATCAAGATTATAATTTAGATAAAACTTATTTAAATCAAATCGCTAACTTGAAATTCATAATCAAGTCATCAAAGTCGATTTCGAGATTTCACAACATGTCATATGGAATTTGAAGGAGAATGAGAGATGGAAAGAAGATGAAAAACTTTACGGAAAATCCAATCAAACAAGTTTATTGTTTAGGGACAATTTAACATACCTAATTCCCTTCTAATGAATTCAAATTGGTCTTCATTCAAGGCTTTTGTGAATATATCTGCTAATTGATGCTTTGTGTCAATGAATTCTAGAACAACATTATTGTTAAGGACATGATCGCGTATGAAATGATGCCTAACGTCGATGTGCTTAGTTCTAGAATGCTGAATTGGATTTTTAGTAAGGCATATCGCACTAGTATTATCGCATTTTATGGGAATATTTTCAAGGTGAATTCCATAGTCTTCTAATGTATTTTTCATCCAAATTACTTGTGCACAACATGCACTTGCAGCAATGTATTCGGCTTCCGCCGTAGATAGTGCAACTGAATTTTGTTTCTTGGAAGTCCAAGAAACAAGTGCATGTCCTAAAAATTGGCATGTTCCGGATGTACTTTTTCTATCTATCCTGCATCCGCCAAAATCGGCATCTGCATAAGCTATTAGATCAAATTTTTCAGATTTTGGATACCACAATCCTAAATTTGGAGTTCCTTTAAGATACCTAAATATTCTTTTAACACTCTTAAGATGAGATAATTTAGGATTAGATTGAAACCTAGCGCAAAGTCCTACACTAAACATAATATCCGGTCTAGTCGCAGTGAGGTAGAGTAGACTACCTATCATTCCCCTATATGTTTTTTGATCGAAACTTTCACCATTTTCATCCATATCTAACTTAGTCGCAGTACTCATAGGGGTGTTTATTGCTTTTGAATTATCAATGTTAAATCGTTTTAACAATTCTAATGTATATTTGGATTGGTTAAGAAATATACCATCACTAAGTTGTTTGATTTGTAATCCAAAAAAGAAAGTTAATTCACCCATTAAACTCATTTCAAATTCAAGACTCATACATTTGGCAAATGATTCACATAGTGATTCATCCGAAGAGCCAAACACAATATCGTCAACATAAATTTGCACAATAAGAAAATTATTTTCAAAATGTTTAATAAACAATGTAGTATCAACCTTGCCTTTGGTAAAATTATTTAAAATAAGAAAGGAACTAAGCCTTTCATACCAAGCTCTAGGAGCTTGTTTTAAGCCATAGAGAGCTTTAGTCAATTTGAATACATGATTAGGAAGAAGAGAATTTTCAAATCCGGGAGGTTGTTCGACAAATACTTCTTCGGAAATAAAACCATTCAAGAAAGAACTTTTAACATCCATTTGAAATAGTTTAAAATTATTACTACTAGCATAGGCAAGGAGCATCCTTATGGCTTCTAATCGAGCCACGGGAGCGAAGGTTTCTTCGTAATCGATACCTTCTTCTTGGTTGAAACCTTTGGCCACTAATCTAGCCTTGTTTCTAACCACGATACCATTTTCGTCTTGCTTGTTTCTAAAGACCCACTTAGTACCTATGACTAAGTGGTCACTTGGTCTAGGAACAAGCTTCCATACCTCAATTCTCTCAAATTGGTTCAATTCTTCTTGCATTGCAATGATCCAAAAATCATCTTTTAAGGCTTCGTCAATGCATTTAGGTTCAATTTGAGAAAGGAAAGCGGCGTTAGCACAGAAATTTTTGAAAGAAGAACGAGTTTGAACCCCTTTTGATGTATCTCCTATAATTTGCTCTTTTGGATGAGAATCTACATACTTCCATTCTTTTGGTAAAGAAATTTCGGAAGAAGATGCATTCAAATGGCTATTTTGAGGAGAGGGTTCATTTAAATTCAAATTATCAAAACCAAGATCATCATCAAAATCATTTTTCTTTAAATAGGAAATTTCATTAAAAACTACATGAATAGACTCTTCAATTACTAAAGTTCTTTTATTAAAAACCCGAAAAGCTTTAGAAACGGAAGAGTAACCAAGAAAGATGCCTTCATCGGATTTAGCATCAAATTTTCCTAAAGAATCCCTTTCATTTAAAATAAAGCATTTACAACCAAAAACTTTAAAATAGGAGATGTTTGGTTTTTTGTTATTCCATAATTCATAGGGAGTTTTGGATAAGGATGGTCTTATTAGGACTCTATTCATGATGTAGCAAGCCGTATTTACGGCTTCGGCCCAAAAGTACTTAGGTAAACTATGTTCATTCAACATAGTTCTTGCCATTTCTTGTAGGTTTCTATTTTCCCTTTCAACTACTCCATTTTGTTGAGGATTTCTTGGAGTTGAGAAGTTGTGATTGTACCCATTACTTTCGCAAAAATTTTGAAAGTCACGGTTTTGGAATTCACCACCGTGATCACTCCGAATTGATGAAATCATGAAGCCTTTTTCGTTTTGAGTGAGTTTACAAAATTTAGAGAAACACTTGAAGCAATCACTTTTGTGAGCTAAGAAATAGGTCCAAGTGTATCTAGAGTAGTCATCCACAATCACAAAAGCATATTTGCTTCCACCTAGACTTGTTGTATCAATTGGTCCAAATAGGTCCAAATGGATCAATTGTAATGGTCTAGTAGTGCTAATTTGATTTTTTGGTTTGAAGCTTGTTTTTATTTGTTTGCCTAGTTGACATGCATCGCATACTTTGTCCTTAATAAACTTTATATTTGGAATTCCTCGTACTAATTCTTGAGATGAGATCTTAGATATTGTTTTCATGCTTGCATGGCCTAATCTCCTATGCCAAAGCCAAGCATCATCATTTATGACGGAGAAGCACATTTCATTACTTAGTTCATCAAGATTGATGGTATAGACATTATTTTGTTTTAAAGCAATCATAGTCATGTTATGATTTGGTTTTTCAATAATGCACATATTTGATTCAAATCTAACGATGTAACCTGTATCGCATAGTTGACTAATACTCAAGAGATTATGTTTCAATCCATCAACTAGTAAGACATCATCAATGGAAAAATTAAATTTGTTACCAATAGTTCCCTTGCCAATGATTTTGCCCTTGTTGTTGTCTCCGAAGGTAACGTACCCTTCTTCTTTGCTAGTGAGCATAGAGAAATGAGATGGATCTCCAGTCATATGTCTTGAGCATCCACTATCGAGATACCATCTCTTGCTCCTAGCTTGTGGGTTTGTCTACAAAAGAGGATGATTTTTAGGTACCCATTTGATTTTGGGTGCCTCAAAAATTGACCCACTAACTTTGTTATTTATGATTGAATTCTTTATAGTTCCTTTAGGAACCCATATTAATTTTTGTGAACTAATTTTCCTAAATGTGCATTTGTAGGCAATATGTCCGGATTTGCAACAAAAGTTGCATTTCATATAAGAGGAAACATGTAATGTAGGTCCTTTTATGAAAGTGGTAGGATTTTGATGTAATCCTTTTACAAATCCAATTCCATTTTTATTTGCGATGTGACCCTTGTGTGCAAGGATCATATCTAATCCTTTACTACCAACCTTAAACTTGTTTAAGGTTTCCTTAAGAAGCAAATTTTCATTTTTTATTGCTTCTAAGTGCTCACACTTAGAGCATGGAGGAGTTTGAAGACTATCAAACTTATCTTGTAGCAAAGCATGCTCTTTCTTTAAGATACTTAACTTCTTGCTAACAGTTCTACATTCATCAAATAATTCATGAAAAGCGATAGATAGTTCTTCAAAAGATAAATCTTCATTAAATAAATCACATACCTCTTCTCCTAACGCCATTAGCGCGTAATGAGCAACTTGCTCGGTGTTGGACTCCTCTTCTTCGGATGCGCTTGAATCATCCCACGTTGTCTTGAATGCCTTCTTCTTTGATGTTCTCTTTTTGGCTTGAGGACAATCGTTCTTATAGTGTCCCGGTTTTTTGCATTCATAGCAAATCACTTGGTCCTTCTTTTGTTCAAATTTATTTTTTGTATTATTTTTAAATCTGTTCTTTCTTAAATATTTTTTAAGTTTTTGAGTCAAAAGTGCAATGTCATTGTCACTGTCCTCATCACTTGATGTTCCTTTCAAGTGGTCTTCTTGTGATTTGAGTGCCATATCCTTCCTGTTCTTTGGAAGGGGGTTCTCGAGCTCGTCATGAGCTTGACATGTCATTTCGTAGGTCATTAGAGACCCAATGAGTTCTTCAAGAGGGAATGCTTTAAGGTCTTTGGCCTCTTGAATGGCCGTAACTTTTGGATCCCAACTTTTAGGGAGGGATCTTAAGATTTTAGTTACTAGTTCAAAGTTAGTAAAATCTTTACCAAGAGCTTTGAGTCCATTGATGACATCCGTAAACCGGGTGTACATGTCTCCGATGGACTCACTTGGTTTCATTCGGAAAAGTTCGTAAGAGTGCACAAGGATGTTGATTTTGGACTCTTTCACTCGGCTAGTGCCTTCATGAGTGACCTCAAGAGTTCTCCAAATATCAAAAGCCGAATCACACATTGAAACACGATTAAATTCGTTTTTGTCTAGTGCACAAAATAAGGCATTCATAGCCTTTGCATTTAAAGCAAAAACCTTCTTCTCCGATTCATCCCATTCGCTCATCGGAAGAGAAGATTTTTGAAATCCATTCTCGACAATAGACCAAAGCTCAAAGTCCATAGAAATGAGGAAGATTCTCATGCGAGTCTTCCAATATGTGTAATCTGACCCATTAAACAAAGGTGGTCGTGCAATAGAATGACCCTCTTGTATGCCGGAGTAAGCCATCTCTCTTGGGTATTAAACCAAATATGAGAGATAACCTTGCTTTGATACCACTTGTTAGGATCGGAGCGGCACTAAGAGGGGGGGGTGAATTAGTGCAGCGGATTAAAACTTCGATTTTAATCAAAATCTTTCGTACGTTAAGAACGAAACTTGAGAAATTTAACTTGAAGGCGTATTCTTAAAGTTGCGCAGCAAGAGTAATGAGGAACTAAAGCAGTAAGAAGATTTGCAGTAATGTAAATGACAATAATAAAAAGCAAACCAGAGATTACGCCGATTTTTAGAGTGGTTCGGTCAAATGACCTACTCCACTTGCGAGGCCCCTCTTCGATGAGGCTCCCACCTTCCACTAGCAAGTCTCTTGAAATGGAAGGGTAAACACCCCTCTTACAACCTTTTACAAGCAGCTCAACCTCTTACAAATTTTTAATAAGAAAGGAGGAGGAGAACTCTCTAGCAAATTGAAAACAAGACTTGCTAAGACTTTCTAAGACTTTTCTCTCAATCAAAAATGCTTCTCAAAAGTTGGAACCTCAGCTGAGATTTGAGGGGTATTTATAGGCCTCAAGAGGATTCAAATTTTGGGCTTCAAAATTTGAATTCTCTTAGGGTTCCCGGTGCTGGAGGTGCCACCGCCCAGCGCTCGGGTGCTGGACGGTGCAACCGCCCAGCCAAGGAGGTGCCACCGCCCAGCGCTCGAGTGCTGGACGGTGCAACCGCCCAGCCAAGGAGGTGTCACCGCCCAGCTCTCGGGTGCTGGGCGGTGCCACCGCCTACAGTGTTTTCAGCCCGACTATAGTATTTTCAGCCACTAGTTGGGCTTCAATCTTGGCTCTCTAGTTCGCTGGTTTAGCTTAATTTTTAGCCTAAACCAACTCTGACTTTGGGCCCAGTTGGCCCCTAACCAGGATATAGGATTATCTCTTAATCCTAATCCTAATTACAAGTGGACTACATAACCAAAACACATCCTAAGCAAATTTTCAACCACGAACTTCGAGTCTTGTTCTGGCGAGCTTTCCGACGAACTTTCTGCCGACGGGCTTCTAGCAAGCTCCCGAACTTGTGATGACTTTAATGAGTAGCCGAGCCTTCTCAGTGATCTCCGTGAACCTCCGACAATCTCTTCGGCGAACTTCCGAAAATTCCGACAGGTTCCCGATTTCTTCTCGGTTGGTTCTAGCAGCATCTCCGATGATTCTTCGGACTCTTAAACGTCCATCGAACTTGACTCCGGTATTCTCGCTTTGTGTTTTCTGGTTATCGTAGTTAATCCTGCACACTTAACTCAATAATATGGATTAGATCAAATAACCCATCAATTGATTTTATCATCAAAATCCGAGATTCAACAACTTCTTCTTCCGGTGGTATTAGAATATCGTAGGCTTTAATTATTCTAGTGATTATACCACCATATGGGAGCATCATGTCTTTCTTAGATAGTTCTAACATGTTTTGTTGGATAAGATAACCAAGACAGATGTCATGTCCTTTCATGATCAAATACATAGTTCATAATTCTAATTGGCTTATTTCATCATGATGGTGTTGTTTAGGGAGAATGATGCTAGTTAGGATATGATGAAGTACCTTAGTGTTTAGAGGCAGTAGATGTTCACAACTTTTAGGAACAAATGCTAAGTTGGGATTGGCAAAATTTGTTCCTAAGGCTTCAACATATGTTGTTCCAACTGTTTTATCATCCCATGATCCTCTAAAGTAAAGTTCTCTACTTTTTATGGGAATGCCTATCATGTCGCAAATGAATTTATCCGTAATTGAGATGTGTTGTCCTAAAAGATAGGTAGACATTCTTTCTTCTTCATCTATTTGTATGTTGTTGTAAAACAATCTAACAAGTCTTGAATAGATGGGTTCATTAATTTGCATAATAGGGAGTAGAACTAAGTTTGTAAACCATTGGATTATCTCTAAGTCTCTTAGTTCATTTAAATCTACATATTTTCCCTTATTGACACTCCTAAGTTCGAAAGAGGAAAACTTTTCAACATGGTATTTTGAATCGAAAAGGGTGAGATCAAAATCTTCTACTAATTTCCTCTTTCCTTTGTCCTTTGAGGATCTTCTAGATCCCATAACTACTGTTGTTCAGAAGAATAGTGATGAGCAAGAGTAAATGAATCAAAAAACATAATTTAAGGGCTTCTTAGATAATACCTTAGTGAGATCTTCAAGAGAGGGAAGAATTGTTGATGTTTTGCTCCGAAATGAAGGGTATTCGGCATGCTATGAGGGGAGAAATGGGGATGGAAGAGCCTTGGAAGAGTAAAGAGGGGAAGGGAGTGAGTTGGGGTCGGTTTCACCGCCGGCCCTAGTGGGTTTAAAAGGGCAAAGTTACGGGCGGTTGCATCTCTGGCTGGGGCAGTGCAACCGCTTGCAACACGTGACAGCCGGAGGTGCTACCTCCAGTTGGGGCGGTGAGCACTTGTTCTGATCGCAGTGTAATCTGATTTGAGAGTTTTTGTCTTGAGAAGAATTTTCCTTCAGAACAATCAACTTTACTTACATAATTACGTAAGAGTTTTCATTTTAAGACAAGAACTTTTGCACGATCAAGATAGATCTTTTAACGTGCATACTCTCAATGTCGTACACATGTTTGTGATAGTTTGTTCAAGTTGGTAAACCTTGCAAGTTCATGATAGACTTAGTCAGTTCATGATATAGAGTTGGATTCGAAAGTTATGAACGGATGAAATTGATGGGTTCGAAAATCCAAAGGGTGTGTGAATTGAGAATCATGTGTTTCTAATTCTGAAAAATCAAATAGGATTGTATCTAAATCGTATTTGTGATTTTAATCTTCATCTGTTATTTAGGCTAGAGAGCATTGCGATTTCTTTCTGGATCTTGGGTCATGAATATCGAGAATCCAAGGAGCATAATATTATTTCTTTCTCTAGCTTATAATTTTTTATGTTTTTACAGGAAAGGATGATTTTTAGGTACCCATTTGCTTTTGGGTGCCTCAAAAATAGATCTACTTTATTTATCATGTTGCTTAAAATTTATTATGGTTCCTTTAGGAACCCAAATTAATTTGTTTCGACTAATTTTCTTGAATAGACAATAATGCGTTTTGTGTCCAAATTTGTAACAAAAGTTGCATTTGCTTTGGTGTCGAACATGTAAGATGAGGCCTTTTATGATGGTGGTTGGATTTTGGTGAGGACTTCTCACAAATCCAATTCCACTTCTTTTGGGAACGTGACCCTTGTTTGCAAGGATCATGTTCAGTGACTTGCTACCAACCTCGAATTTCTTTAAGGTGTCCTTAAGTAGCAAGTTTTCCTTTTGGAGAGTTTCTAGATCATCGCATTTTGTGCATGAACTTAAACTATCATGATATTCAGTTTTTAACTTATCAAAATTACAAGTAAAACTATTATACTCCTTTTTTAGCAATTTATATTTTTTACTAATAATCTTGCATTCATCAAATAAGTCATGGAAGGCATTTAATAATTCATCAAATGATAAATCTGCATCCATTAAATTCGTTACCTCCTCTTCGATGGCCATTAAGGCGTAATGAGCAACTTACTCGGTGTTGGACTCCTCTTCTTCGGATGCACTCGAGTCATCCCATGTTGCTTTGAGCGCCTTCTTTTTTGATGTTCTCTTCTTAACTTGGGGACAATCACTCTTGTAGTGTCCCGGCTTCTTGCACTCATAGCAAATAACTTGGTCCTTTTTGGGTTCCAGTTTATTTTTAAACATGTTTCTTTTAATGAATTTTTTAAATTTTCTTGTTAGAAGTGCCAAGTCATTGTCATAGTCCTCATCACTTGAGTTTTCTCTCAAGTGGTCTTCTGAAATTTTAAGTGCCATATCCTTCCTGTTCTTTGGAAGGATGTCTTCTTGCTCTTCTCGAGCATTGTAAGTCATCTCGTAGGTCATTAATGACCCGATTAGTTCTTCACGAGGGAAGTTGCTTAGATCTTTCGCCTCTTGAATAGCAGTTACTTTAGGATCCCAACTCTTAGGAAGGGATCTTAGAATCTTATTTACAAGCTCAAAATCCGAAAAACTTTTTCCGAGTCCTTTTAGACCGTTGACGACATCCGTGAAACGGGTAAACATGTCGCCAATGGTCTCACTCGGTTTCATTCGGAAAAGTTCGAAAGAATGTAACAGAAGATTGATTTTTGACTCTTTCACTCTACTTGTGCCTTCGTGAGTCACTTCGAGTGTGTGCCAAATATCAAATACGGTTTCACAAGTCGAAACACGGTTAAACTCGTTTTTATCAAGTGCACAAAATAAGGCATTCATAGCCTTTGCATTAAGAGAGAAAGCCTTTTTCTCTAATTCATTCCAATCGATCATTGGAAGAGAAGACTTCGAAAATCCGTTTTCGACAAGATTCCAAAGTTCAAAATCCATAGAAATAAGTAAGATCCTCATTCGGGTCTTCCAATAGGTGTAGTCCATCCCATTGAACATGGGTGGACGTGTAATAGAATGGCCCTCTTGGTTTCCGGCGTATGCCATCTCTCTTGGGTTTTAATCCGTTAGAGAGTTAACCCTGCTCTGATACCAATTGTTAGGATCAAGAGCACTAAGAGGGGGGTGTGAATTAGTGCAGCGGAAAACCTTCTGCGATTAAAATCGAAAACTGCTTTCGTTCGATAGAAGTGATTTTGGTAAGAAAGTCGATTCGTAAATCACATCAACTTTTTACTAGGAGAGATGCAGCAAAGATATGAACGCAGTTTGCAGTTATGATGGAAATCAGAATATAAGCGCAAACTAAAATACGACGTTCGTACGATAAAAGCAATTTCGGTATAAAAGCTAATTCGTAAACCACTTTAACTTAAGATAAGGCGAGATGCATTTAAAGCAAAGATATAAAGTCAGTTTGCTGTTATAATGGAAATCAGAATGTAAGCGCAAACTAAAATACGACGTTCGTATGATAAAATTGATTTGCGTCTTAAACCTCGATTCAGAAAGCACTAAACTTTGAAACACGTTCGTAAAAACACATAAGAAAATAAGCTATTGAGGAGGTTTGCAGTAAAGATAAGATGCTCAAAGTAAATGCAAACCGAGATTTAGAGTGGTTCGGTCAATCTTGACCTACTCCACTTGTGGCTTCCTCCACCGATGAGGTCACCGACGTTAACTAGAGGCCTTCCTTCAATAGGCGAAGGCCAACCACCCTTTTACAGTTTCACTCCTTTTAAAGGGCTTAGGAGACAACCCTTATAGAATTTTCTCTCCTCTCTTTACAACTCAGAACTTAGAAGAAAAGAGGTAGAAGAACTTTTGGTGTAAGTTCATGTGCTTTCAGTGCTGAATGGGTGGGGTATTTATAGGCCCCAACCCAGTTCAAATTTGGAGCTCAAAACTGTCAATTCCTGGAATTCCGGTATTAGGCGGTTGCACCTCCTGACTGGAGCGGTTGCACCGCTTGGCAGAGCTCGAAGATTAGCCTCTGAGTGGTGCTACCTCCTGTCAGGGGAGGTTGCACCTCCTGCTAGAGCTCAAAGACCGAGCTCAGGCGGTTGCACCTCCTGACTGAGGCGGTTGCACCGCCTGGCAGAGCTCGAAGACCGAGCTCAAGCGGTGCCACCTCCTGTCAGGGGAGGTTGCACCGCCCAGTCTCGCTCGGATACTTAGCCCCAAGCGGTGCCACCGCCTAGCTGGAGCGGTTGCACCTCCCAGTCTCGCTCGGAGACTGAGCCTAGGTGGTGCAAACTCCTGCCTTGGGCGGTTCAACCGCTTGGCAGAAATCACGGTCCGAATGGGTTGATCCATTCGGCCCAATTCGGATTTTTTAGGGGCCCAATTGCCCTAAGATTAAGTTAATGGGATCACCTCCCATTTCTAACTTAATCAATGTGCTAACTATGATTTTTACTAAGCCGTTTACTGCAACTTGCTCCGGTGCGTCAATCGCTTCTTCTAGCGAGCTTCCGGCGAACTTCCGTCGATCATCCGATGAACACTCGGTGATGCTCTTGCGGACTTCCGGCAAACTCCTGGACTTGAGACGATTCACTTGGCGAGTTCCGACGAGCTTCTTTGGCAAGCTTATGGACTTCTCGGATTTGTTCCCGCAGAACCTCCGATGACTGTCCGATCTTCCGTCGAACTCTCGAACTCCCAACGTGATCATTGTCTTGACTCCGGCGCAACTCGTGCTGCATGTCTCACTTTCATCGTAGTTAATCCTGCACACTTATCTCAACATATAGATTAGATAACAAATGACAATTGACTTCATCATCAAAATATGATATTCAACAATCTCCCCCTTTTTGATGATGACAATCAATTGATAATGGAGTTAACCTTAACTCCCCCTGTCTATATGCCATACTTGAGATAAGTCATTCTTGAATTCAAAACCTAAGAATTCAAGAGACATATGGATAAATTAAAATCATTTGAACTTATCAATACTCCCATCATGATTCCCATCATGATGTATCTCTCTGAAGATGATGTCAAGGCTTGACATTTATTTTTAAATTTTACAAAACAAGTTTGAATGATTGTAATTGTAGCAATTCATCATATTGTAACATATCAACATGTAAAGCTGCGAAGTATGATTTTGATATCATTACATGATGTACATATTTCAAATATTTTTAGCAAGTATTGCATTTCTTCACATGGTAAGATATCAACTCAAGGCATAATGCAAATTAATGCATGGCATCTGTTCATATGTCTCTTGGTGATGCAAGCATGGTATAATCATAGCATCAGTGTTTATAGCATCAAGTCATATATTTCTCCCCCTTTGTCATCAACAAAAAGCATAGTAGTTGTGATACCAGGAGAACAATATAAGCAAATTATCAAGCATATAAAGGATGTCATGATACGTAGATTGCTTTGAATACTTCTTCCTCTTTTTTTGTTATAATCATTTTTGCATGAAGGAGAAAAGCCATTTGTGATACCAGCTATTTATGAGTTTACTTTGAGTCAAGATATGTGTGTGAAACAGCTTTTTGCAAGTAAAAATACTATCATCCATATTTCAAGATGGAATTCATAAGCAGGAATCATTTCATCAAATCCATTTCAGAAAAAAATATTTTTCATAAGAGTGTATGAGAAAATTCGATTTTTAGCATTCCAATTGTTAAGCGAATCCAAAAAATGAAATGAACTCTTTCATGCATTCGGACAAGACTATGCTACAGATTTTCAAATACAATCACGAAGACAAATCATTTTTGTATTCAACACATAATTTCCAACATGTTATTTAGGCATGTAATGGCAATCAAGTGATTTGAGAATTTAATAAAGTTCGAAAAATAATTTTAACTAGTTTATGTATTCGGACACATCGACATTCCTAATTCTCTTCTTATGAAATCAAATTGCTCTTCACTTAGAGGTTTTGTAAAAATATCAGCTAGTTGATGTTTTGTATTAATATCATGGCAATGTCATGACTTATCAACTGCATTGGTATATCACTTTCTCAATTTATATTTATCATGGAAATCAAGGCACAAGGTTTTCAAAACATTTAGTTTCAATGTAAAATCCGAGATAAACAATGAGAGATGTTTATAACTCTGCATATGCTCACAAAAAAAAAATATCAGGTAACCATATCAAGGATCAAGGCAAAGCCCATCATGGTGAGTAACATAATGAGTTTACAATAACAACAAATGATTGTGTTCATACAAGCTCATTCATGAGGCGGAAAATTAAAGTGCCTAAACAAAGAGTCAAATTGTCGATGAATTTGCTGCAGCTCAGATAGGATTTGATCTTGTCGATGTTCAAGCCATTCTTGTCTTTGTTCGAATCGGTCCATCCGAATCCCAATATCTTCGACAGATGATATATGTGTTTGCTCAAATGGATGTGTTTCCTCAAAGTGACAGATCGGAGGAGATTGGGTACCCCTAAAGACTGGTGTTTCCGTTTCTGGTTCAGGTTGAGGGGGATCGATTCTTCTTGGCATTCTAACCCAGTTACCATTTCTATAAAAAAATCTTAATCAGTGACGTAGATTTTATTTATTATGCTAAACCTATCTACTTTTATTACTTCTTCTTCAGGTGGTATTAGAATATCGTAGGTTTTCATTATTCTAGTGATTATACCACCATATGGGAGCATCATGTCTTTCTTTGATAGTTCTAACATGTTTTGTTGGATAAGATAACCAAGACAGATGTCATGTCCTTTCATGATCAAATACCACCATATGGGAGCATCATGCCTATCATGTCGCAAATGAATTTATCCATAATTGAGATGTGTTTTCCTTAAAGATAGGTAGAGATTCTTTCTTCTTCATCAATTTGTATGTTGTTGTAAAACAATCTAACAAGTCTTGCATAGATGGGTTCATTAATTTGCAAAATAGGGAGTAGATCTAAGTTTGCAAACCATTGGATTGTCTCTAAGTCTCTTAGTTCATTTAAATCTATATATTTTCCCTTATTGACACTCCTAAGTTCGAAAGAGGAAAACTTTTCAGCATGGTATTTTGAATCGAAAAGGGTGAGATCAAAATCTTCTACTAATCTCCTCTTTCCTTTGTCCCTTAAGGATCTTCAAGATCCCATAACTACTATTGTTTAGAAGAATAGTGATGAGCAAGAGTAAATGAATCAAAAAACAGAATATAAGGGCTTCTTAGAGAATACCTTAGTGAGATCTTCAAGAGAGGGAAGGATTGTTGATGTTTTGCTAAAAATGAGGGGTATTCGGGATGCTATGAGGGGAGAAATGGGGATGGAGGAGCCTTGGAAGAGTAAAGAGGGGAAGGGAGTGAGTTGGGGTCGGTTTCACCGCCGGCCCTAGATTGGGTTAAAAAGGGCAGAGTTGCGAGCGGTTGCACCTCTGGCTAGGGCGGTACAACCGCTTGCAACACATGACAGTTGGAGGTGCTACCTCCAGCTGGGGCGGTGCCACCACCTGCAAGCGGTGAGCACTTGTTCTGATCGCAGTGTAATATGATTTAAGAGTTTTTGTCTTGAGAAGAATTTTCATTTAGAGCAATCAACTTTACTTACGTAATTACGAAAGAGTTTTCATTTTAAGACAAGAACTTTTGCACGATCAAGATAGATCTTTTAACGTGCATACTCTCAATGTCGTACACATGTTTATGACACTTTGTTGAAGTTGGTAAACCTTGCAAGTTCGTGACAGACTTAGTCAGTTCATGATATAGAGTTGGATTCGAAAGTTATGAACGGATGAAATTGATAGGTTCGAAAATCCAGAGGATATGTGAATTGAGAATCATGCGTTTCTAATTCTGAAAAATCAAATAGGATTGTATCTAAATCGCATTTGTCATTTTAATCTTCATCTGTTATTTAGGCTAGAGAGCATTGCGATTTCTTTCCGGATCTTGGGTCATGAATATCGAGAATCCAAGGAGCAGAATATTATTTCTTGCTCTAGCTTATAATTTTTTATGTTTTTACAGGAAAGGATGATTTTTAGGTACACATTTGCTTTTGGGTGCCTCAAAAATAGATCTACATTGTTTATCAAGTCGCAAAGAATTTATTATGGTTCCTATAGGAACCCAAATTAATTTGTTTGGACTAATTTTCTTGAATGCACAATAATGCGTTTTGTGTCCAAATTTACAACAAAAGTTGCATTTGCTTTGGTGTCGAACATGTAAGATGGGGCCTTTTATGAAGGTGGTTGGATTTTGGTGAGGACTTCTCACAAATTCAATTCCACTTCTTTTGAGAACGTGACCCTTGTTTGCAAGGATCATGTTCAGTGACTTGCTACCAACCTTGAATTTCTTCAAGGTGTCCTTGTGGAGCAAGTTTTCCTTTTCGAGAGTTTCTAGATCATGGCATTTTGTGCATGAACTTAAACTATCATGATATTCAGTTTTTAACTTATCAAAATTACAAGTAAGACTATAATGCTCCTTTTTTAGCAATTTATATTTCCTAATAATAATCTTGCATTCATTAAATAAGTTAGGGAAGACATTTATGTTGAATCTCGGATTTTGATGATGAAGTCAATTGTCATTTGTTATCTAATCTATATGTTGAGATAAGTGTGCAGGATTAACTACGATGAAAGTAAGACATACAGCAGGAGTTGCGCCGGAGTCAAGACAATGATCACGTTGGGAGTTCGAGAGTTTGACGGAAGTTCGGATAGTCATCGGAGGTTCTGCGGGAACAAATCCGAGAAGTCCATAAGCTTGCCAAAGAAGCTCGTCGGAACTCGCCAAGTGAATCGTCGGAAGTCCAGGAGTTTGCTGGAAGTCCGCAGGAGCATCATCGAGGGATCATCGGATGATCGACGGAAGTTCGCCGGAAGCTCGTCGGAAGAAGCGATTGACGCACCGGAGCAAGTTGCAGTAAATGTCTTAGTAAAAATCGTAGTTAGCACAATGATTAAGTTAGAAATGGGAGGTGATCCCATTAACTTAGTCTTGGGGCAATTGGGCCCCTAAAAAACCCAAATTGGGCCGAATGGATCAACCCATTCGGACCCAGATTTCTGCTAGGCGGTTGAACCGCCCAAGGCAGGAGGTTGCACCACCTGGGTTCAGTCTCCGAGCGAGACTGGGAGGTGCCACTGCACCAGCCAGGCGGTGGCACCACCTTGGGCTCAGTCTCCGAGCCAGACTGGGCGGTGCAACCTCCCATGACAGGAGGTGGCACCGCTTAAGCTTGGTCTTCGAGCTCTGCCAAGTGGTGCAACCGCCTCAGTCAGGAGGTGAAACCGCTTGAGCTCAGTCTTCGAGCTATGTCAGGAGGTTCAATCGTCCCTGACAAGAGGTAGCACCGCCTAGAGGCTCAGTCTTCGAGCTCTGCCAGGCGGTGCAACCGCTCCAATTAGGAGGTGCAACCGCTTGATCCCGGAATTCTGGGAATTGACAGTTTTGAGCTCCAAATTTGAACTAGGTTGGGGCCTATAAATACCCCACCCTTTCAGCACTGAAAGAGCAATGAACTAACACCGAAATCTTGATCTTTTTCTGTGATTCTTAGAGCTCAAAATTGTTGTAAAGGCCAAAAGTTCTTCTCCCTTTGTTCTTCCAAGTTCTGAGTTGTAAAGAGAGGAGAGAAAATTCTGTAAGGGTTGTCTCGTAAGCCCGTCAAAAGGAGTGAAACTTTAAAAGGGTGGTTGGCCTTCGCCTATTGAAGGAAGGCCTCTAGTTGACGTCGGTGACCTCGTCGGTGGAGGAAGCCAAAAGTGGAGTAGGTCAAGATTGACCGAACCACTCTAAATCTCGGTTTGCATTTACTTTGAGCATATTATCATTACTGCAAACCTCCTCTAAAGCTTACTGCTTTCTGCGCATATACGATCGGGTTTCAAGCTTTGCACTTTCGAATCAACGTTTAGACGTAAATCTATATTTTCATACGATCATCATATTTCAGTTTGCATTTAAGTTTTGATTTCAATCATAACTGCAAACTTCCTTCATATACTTACTTAAACTGCATCTTGCCTAATCAAGTTATTTCGAATCAGCATTTAGACGTAAATCAGCTTCTTCGTACAAACGTCGTATTTCAGTTTGCACTTACACTCTGGTTTTCATCATAACTGCAAACTGCCTTCATAGATTGATTTTAACGTTATCTCGCTTGATCTTAAGTTAAAGTAATCTTAGAATCAGCTTTCACACCGAAATCATTTTTATCGTTCGAACGTGCTTTATCGTTGTAAGATTTCCGCTACACTAATTCACCCCCCCCCCCCCTCTTAGTGCTCTTGATCCTAACAATTGGTATCAGAGCAGGGTTAACTCTCTAACGGATTAAAACCCAAGAGAGATGGCATATGCCGGAAACCAAGAGGGCCATTCTATTACATGTCCACCCATGTTCAATGGGATGGACTACACCTATTGAAAGACCCGAATGAGGATCTTTCTTATTTCTATGGATTTTGAACTTTAGAATCTTATCGAAAACGGATTTTCGAAGCCTTCTCTTCCAATGATCGATTGGAATGAATTGGAGAAGAAGGCTTTCGCTATTAATGCAAAGGCTATGAATGCCTTATTTTGTGCACTTGATAAAAACGAGTTTAACCGTGTTTTGACTTGTGAAACCGCATTTGATATTTGGCACACACTCGAAGTGACTCACGAAGGCACAAGTAGAGTGAAAGAGTCAAAAATCAATCTTCTGTTACATTCTTTCGAACTTTTCCGGATGAAACCGAGTGAAACCATTGGCGACATGTTTACTCGATTCACGGATGTCGTCAACGGTCTAAAAGGACTCGGAAAAAGTTTTTCAGATTTTGAGCTCGTAAATAAGATTCTAAGATCCCTTCCTAAGAGTTGGGATCCTAAAGTCAATGCTATTCAAGAGGCAAAAGATCTAAGCAACTTCCCTCTTGAAGAACTAATCGGGTTATTAATGACCTACGAGATGACTTGCAAAGCTCATGAAGAGCAAGAAGACATCCTTCCAAAGAACAGGAAGGATATGCCACTTAAAACTTCAGAAGACCACTTGAGAGAAAACTCAAGTGATGAGGACTGTGATGATGACTTGGCACTTCTAAAAAGAAAATTTAAAAAATTTATTAAAAGAAACAAGTTTAAGAATGAGACAAAAAATAAATTTGAACCCAAGAAGGACCAAGTTATTTGCTATGAGTGCAAGAAGCCGAGACACTACAAAAGTGATTGTCCCCAAGTCAAGAAGAGAACATCAAAGAAGAAGGCGCTCAAAGCAACATGGGATGACTCGAGCGCATCCGAAGAAGAGGAGTCCAACACCGAGCAAGTCGCTCATTACGCCTTGATGGCCATCGAAGAGGAGGTAACAAATTTAATAGATGCAGATTTATCATTTGATGAATTATTAAATACCTTCCATGACTTATTTGATGAATGCAAAATTATTAGTAAAAAATATAAATTGCTAAAAAAGGAGCATGATAGTCTTACTTGTAATTTTGATAAGTTAAAACCTGAATATCATGATAGTTTAAGTTCATGCATAAAATGTCATGATCTAGAAACTCTCCAAAAGGAAAACTTGCTACTTAAGGACACCTTGAAGAAATTCGAGGTTGGTAGCAAGTCATTGAACATGATCCTTGCAAACAAGGATCACGTTCCCAGAAGAAGTGGAATTGGATTTGTGAGAAGTCCTCACCAAAATCCAACCACCTTCATAAAAGGCCCCATCTTACATGTTCGACACCAAAGCAAATGCAACTTTTGATGCAAACATGGACAAAAAATGCATTATTGTCCATTCAAGAAAATTAGTCCGAATAAATTAATCTGGGTTCCTAAAGGAACCATGATAAATTCTATGCAACATGATAAACAATGTAGATCTATTTTTGAGGCACCCAAAAGCAAATGGGTACCTAAAAATCATCCTTTCCTGTAAAGACATAAAAAATTATAAGCTGGAGCAAGAAATAATATTCTGCTCCTTGGATTCTCGATATTCATGACCCAAGATCCAAAAATAACTCGCAATGCTCTCTGGCCTAAATAACAGATAAACATTAGAAATCACAAATGCGATTTAGATACAATCCTATTTGATTTTTCAAACGCATGATTCTCAATTCACCTATCCTCTGGATTTTTGAACTCATCAATTTCATCCGTTCATAACTTTCGAATACAACTCTATATCATGAACTCACTAAGTTTGTCATGAACCTGCAAGGTTTACCAACTTGAACAAACTATCACAAACATGTGTACGACATTGAGAGTATGCACGTTAAAAGATATATCTTGATCGTGCAAAAGTTCTCATCTTAAAAAGAAAACTCTTACGTAATTACGTAAGTAAAGTTGATTGCTCTGAATGAAAATTCTATGCAACATGATAAACAATGTAGATCTATTTTTGAGGCACCCAAAAGCAAATGGGTACCTAAAAATCATCCTTTCCTGTAAAGACATAAAAAATTATAAGCTGGAGCAAGAAATAATATTTTGCTCCTTGGATTCTCGATATTCATGACCCAAGATCCAAAAATAACTCGAAATGCTCTCTGGCCTAAATAACAGATAAAGATTAGAAATCACAAATGCGATTTAGATACAATCCTATTTGATTTTTCAAACGCATGATTCTCAATTCACCTATCCTCTGGATTTTTGAACTCATCAATTTCATCCGTTCATAACTTTCGAATCCAACTCTATATCATGAACTGACTAAGTTTGTCATGAACTTGCAAGGTTTACCAACTTGAACAAACTATCACAAACATGTTTACGACATTGAGAGTATGCACGTTAAAAGATATATCTTGATCGTGCAAAAGTTCTCATCTTAAAAAGAAAACTCTTACGTAATTACGTAAGTAAAGTTGATTGCTCTGAATGAAAATTCTATGCAACATGATAAACAATGTAGATCTATTTTTGAGGCACCCAAAAGCAAATGGGTACCTAAAAATCATCTTTTCCTGTAAAGACATAAAAAATTATAAGCTGGAGCAAGAGATAATATTCTGCTCCTTGGATTCTCGATATTCATGACCCAAGATCCAAAAATAACTCGCAATGCTCTTTGGCCTAAATAACAGATAAAGATTAGAAATCACAAATGCGATTTAGATACAATCCTATTTGATTTTTCAAACGCATGATTCTCAATTCACCTATCCTCTGGATTTTTGAACTCATCAATTTCATCCGTTCATAACTTTCGAATCCAACTCTATATCATGAACTCACTAAGTTTGTCATGAACTTGCAAGGTTTACCAACTTGAACAAACTATCACAAACATGTGTACGACATTGAGAGTATGCACGTTAAAAGATCTATCTTGATCGTGCAAAAGTTCTCATCTTAAAAAGAAAACTCTTACGTAATTACGTAAGTAAAGTTGATTGCTCTGAATGAAAATTCTATGCAACATGATAAACAATGTAGATCTATTTTTGAGGCACCCAAAAGCAAATGGGTAACTAAAAATCATCCTTTCCTGTAAAGACATAAAAAATTATAAGTTGGAGCAAGAAATAATATTCTGCTCCTTGGATTCTCGATATTCATGACCCAAGATCCAAAAATAACTCGCAATGCTCTCTGGCCTAAATAACAGATAAAGATTAGAAATCACAAATGCGATTTAGATACAATCCTATTTGATTTTTCAAACGCATGATTCTCAATTCACCTATCCTCTGGATTTTTGAACTCATCAATTTCATCCGTTCATAACTTTCGAATCCAACTCTATATCATGAACTCACTAAGTTTGTCATGAACTTGCAAGGTTTACCAACTTGAACAAACTATCACAAACATGTGTACGACATTGAGAGTATGCACGTTAAAAGATCTATCTTGATCGTGCAAAAGTTCTCATCTTAAAAAGAAAACTCTTACGTAATTACGTAAGTAAAGTTGATTTCTCTGAATGAAAATTCTATGCAACATGATAAACAATGTAGATCTATTTTTGAGGCACCCAAAAGCAAATGGGTACCTAAAAATCATCCTTTCCTGTAAAGACATAAAAAATTATAAGCTGGAGCAAGAAATAATATTCTGCTCCTTGGATTCTCGATATTCATGACCCAAGATCCAAAAATAACTCGCAATGCTCTCTAGCCTAAATAACAGATAAAGATTAGAAATCACAAATGCGATTTAGATACAATCCTATTTGATTTTTCAAACGCATGATTCTCAATTCACCTATCCTCTGGATTTTTGAACTCATCAATTTCATCCGTTCATAACTTTCGAATCCAACTCTATATCATGAACTGACTAAGTTTGTCATGAACTTGCAAGGTTTACCAACTTGAACAAACTATCACAAACATGTGTACGACATTGTGAGTATGCACGTTAAAAGATCTATCTTGATCGTGCAAAAGTTCTCATCTTAAAAAGAAAACTCTTACGTAATTACGTAAGTAAAGTTGATTGCTCTGAATGAAAATTCTTCTCAAGACAAAAACTCTCAAATCAGATCGCACTGCGATCAGAACAAGTGCTCACCGCCTATAGGCGGTGGCACTGCCCCAGCTGGAGGTAGCACCTCCGGCTGTCACGTGTTGCAAGCGGTTGCAACGCCCCAGCCAAAGGTGCAACCGCCCGCAACTATGCCCTTTTTAACCCAAGCTAGGGCCGGCGGTGAAATCGACCCCAACTCACTCCCTTCCCCTCTTTACTCTTCCAAAGCTCCTCCATCCCAATTTCTCCCCTCATAGCATCCCAAATACCCCTCATTTCGGAGCAAAATATCAACAATCCTTCCCTCTCTTGAAGATCTCACTAAGGTATTCTCTAAGAAGCCCTTAAATTCTGTCTTTGATTCATTTACTCTTGCTCATCACTATTCTTCTAAACAGCAGTAGTTATGGGATCTAGAAGATCCTCAAGGGACAAAGGAAAGAGGAGATTAGTAGAAGATTTTGATCTCGCCCTTTTCGATTCAAAATACCATGCTGAAAAGTTTTCCTCTTTCAAACTTAGGAGTGTCAATAAGGAAAATATGTAGATTTAAATGAACTAAGAGACTTAGAGACAATCCAATAGTTTGCAAACTTAGATCTACTCCCTATTTTGCAAATTAATGAACCCATCTATCCAAGACTTGTTAGATTGTTTTACAACAACATACAAATAGATGAAGAAGAAAGAATGTCTACCTATCTTTTAGGACAACACATCTCCATTACGGATAAATTCATTTGCGACATGATAGGCATTCCCATAAAAAGTAGAGGACTTTACTTTAGAGGATCATGGGATGATGAAACTGTTGGAACAACATATGTTGAAGCCTTAGGAACAATTTTTGCCAATCCCAACTTAGCATTTGTTCCTAAAATTTGTGAACATCTACTACCTCTAAACACTAAGGTACTTCATCATATCCTAACTAGCATCATTCTCCCTAAACAATACCAACATGATGAAGTAAGCCAATTAGAATTAGGAACTATGAATTTGATCATGAAAGGACATGACATTTGTCTTGGTTATCTTATCCAACAAAACATGTTAGAACTATCTAAGAAAGACATGATGCTCCCATATGGTTGTATAATCACTAGAATAATGAAAGCCTACGATATTCTAATACCACCGGAAGAAGAAGTAATAAAAGTAGATAGGTTTAGCATAATAAATAAAAATCTACTTCACTGATTAAGATGTTTTTATAGAAACGGTAACTGGGTTAGAATGCCTAGAAGAACCGATCCCCCTCAACCTGAACCAGAACCGAAAACACCAGTCTTTAGGGGTACCCAATCTCCTCCGATCTGTCCCTTTGAGGAAACACATCCATTTGAGCAAACTCATACATCATCTATCGAAGATATTGGGATTCGGTTGGACCGATTCGAACAAAGACAAGAACGGCTTGAACATCGACAAGATCAAATCCTATCTGAGCTGCAGCAAATTCATCGATAATTTTACTCTTTATTTAGGCACTTTAATTTTCCACCTCATGAATGAGCTTGTATGAACACAATCATCTGTTGTTATTGTAAACTCCTTATGTTACTCACCATGATGGGCTTTGCCTTGATCCTTGATATGGTTACCTGATATATTTTATGAGCATATGCAGAGTTACAAACATCTCTCATCGTTTATCTCAGATTTTACATTGAAACTAAATGTTTTGAAAACCTTGTGCCTTGATTTCCATGATAAATATAATTTGAGAAAGTGATATACCAATGAGGTTGATAAGTCATGACATTGCCATGTTATTGATACTAAACATCAACTAGCTGATATTTTTACAAAACCTCTAAGCAAAGAGCAATTTGATTTCATAAGAAGAGAATTAGGAATGTTGATGTGTCCGAATACATAAACTAGTTAAAATTATTTTTCGGACTTTATTGAATGATCAAATCACTTGATTGCCATTACATGCCTAAATAACATGTTGGAAATTATGTGTTGAATACCAAAATGTTTTATCTTCATGATTGTATTTGAAAATCTATAGCATAGTCTTGTCCGAATGCATGAAAGAGTTCATTTCATTTTCGGATTCGCTTAACAATTGGAATGCTAAAAATTGGATTTTCTCATACACTCTTATGAAAAATATTTCTTCTGAAATGAATTTGATGAAATAATTCCTGCTTATAAATTCCATCTTGAAATATGGATGATAGTATTTTTACTTGCAAAAAGCTGTTTCACACACATATCTTGACTCAAAGTAAACTCACAAATAGCTGGTATCACAAATGGCTTTCCTCCGTCATGCAAAAAGATTATAACAAAAAAACAGGGAAGAAGTATTCAAAGCAATCTACGTATCATACCTTCCTTTATATGCTTGATAATTTGCTTATATTGTTCCCCTGGTATCACAACTACCATGCTTTTTGTTGATGACAAAGGGAGAGAAATATATGAATTGATACTATAAACACTGATGCTATGATTATGCCATGCTTGCATCACCAAGAGATATATGAACGGATGCTATGATTTGTATCGTGTCAAGATATCAAACAAAAACTTGCATCGAAATTCTACGAGTTGATATCTTACCATGTGATGAAATGCAATATTTGCTACAATATTTGAAATGTGTACATCATGTAATGATATCAAAATCTTACTTCGCAGCTTTACATGTTGATATCTTACAATATGATGAATTGCTACTATCACCATCATTCAAACTTGTTATATTTGAAAATGTAATGATATCAAAATCTTACTTTGCAGCTTTACATGTTGATATCTTACAATATGATGAATTGCTACTATTACCATCATTCAAACTTGTTATATTTGAAAATGAATGTCAAGCCTTGACATCATCTTCAGAGAGATACATCATGATGAAAATCATGATGGGAGTATTGATAAGTTCAAATGATTTTAACTTATCAATATGTCTCTTGAATTCTTAGGTTTTGAATTCAAGAATGACTTATCTCAAGTATGGCATATAGACAGGGGGAGTTAAGGATAACTCCATTATCAATTGATTGTCATTATCAAAAAGGGGGAGATTGTTGAATCTCGGATTTTGATGATGAAGTCAATTGTCATTTGTTATCTAATCTATATGTTGAGATAAGTGTGCAAGATTAACTACGATGAAAGTAAGACATGCAGCAGGAGTTGCGTCGGAGTCAAGACAATGATCACGTTGGGAGTTCGAGAGTTTGACGGAAGTTCGGACAGTCGTCGGAGGTTCTGCGGGAACAAATCCGAGAAGTCTATAAGCTTGCCAAAGAAGCTCGTCGGAACTCGCCAAGTGAATCGTCGCAAGTCCAGGAGTTTGCCGAAGTCCGCAGGAGCATCACCGAGGGATCATCGGATGATCGACGGAAGTTCGCCGAAAGAAGCGATTGACGCACCGGAGCAAGTTGCAGTAAATGTCTTAGTAAAAATCGTAGTTAGCACAATGATTAAGTTGGAAATGGGAGGTGATCCCATTAACTTAATCTTGGGGCAATTGGGCCCTTGAAAAACCCAAATTGGGCCGAATGGATCAACCCAATCGGACCCTGATTTCTGCCAAGCGGTTGAACCGCCCAAGGCAGGAGGTTGCACCGCCTGGGCTCAGTCTCTGAGCGAGACTGGGAGGTGCAACCGCTCTAGCCAGGCGGTGGCACCGCCTGGGGCTCAGTCTCCGAGCGAGACTGGGCGGTGCAACCTCCCCTGACAGGAGGTGGCACCGACTGAGCTCGATCTTCGAGCTCTACTAGGCGGTGCAACCGCCTCAGTCAGGAGGTGCAACTGCCTGAGCTCAATCTTCAAGCTCTGTGAGGAGGTTCAACCGCCCCTGACAGGAGGTAGCGCCGCCCAGAGGCTCAGTCTTCGAGCTCTGCCAGGCGGTGCAACCGCTCCAGTCAGGAGGTGTAACCGCCTGATCCCAGAATTCCGGGAATTTACCGTTTTGATCTCCAAATTTGAACTGGGTTGGGGCCTATAAATACCCCACCCATTCAGCACTGAAAGAGCAATGAACTAACACCGAAATCTTGATCTTTTTCTGTGATTCTTAGAGCTCAAAATTATTGTAAAGGCCAAAAGTTCTTCTCCCTCTGTTCTTCCAAGTTCTGAGTTGTAAAGAGAGGAGAGAAAATTATGTAAGGGTTGTCTCCTAAGCCCGTCAAAAGGAGTGAAACTATAAAAGGGTTGTTGTGTTAGGACCGGAGTGGCACTAAGAGGGGGGGGGTGAATTAGTGCAACGGTAAAGTATGATAAACTTTCGACGATTTAAACACTTTCGGAAACTTCGTACGATAAAAGCAATGTTTCGTTTGAAACCATTTCGATTGTGTTTTAACTTGAAGGCAGTAAGCCATTGAAGGGGTTTGCAGTAAGGTAATAGCAGGAAGTAAATGCAAACTAGAGAAGACGGTAGTTTATAGTGGTTCGGTCAATCGTGACCTACATCTACTCCTCCGATTCCTCTTCCGTCGAGGCCATCGGCATCCACTAATGATCTTCCTTTACTAGGCGAAGATCAACCACCTTCATACACCCCTCTTACAACCTCTTACAAGTGGTTCACCCTTTTACAAAGATTTCAATGAAAAGAAAGGAGGTGAACACTCAAGCTATTGAAAACAAGACTTTTCCTAAAGCTTTTCTCAACTTCTAGCTTCTCAAAAGGTTGTCTTCTCTGCTGAGAAATGAGGGGTATTTATAAGCCTCAAGAGGATTCAAATTTGGGCTCCAAAATTTGAATTCTCTTTGGTTTCCGAGGCCAGCGGTGCTATCGCCTATTAGTGTCTGACACTGACAGTGGACTGGCGGTGCCACCGCCCAGCCAAGCGGTGCCACCGCCCAGCTCTCGGGTGCTGGGCGGTGCCACCGCCTAAGCCAATTCAGCTCACTGGTTGGGCTCCAAACTTGGCCCAAACCAGTCCGAACTCGGGCCCAATTGGCCCCTACTTGGGTTATAGGATTAACACCTAATCCTAACCCTAATTAACATGCTAACTATGAATTTAAAGACATTTTCTAAGCTATTACAAAGTTCGTAAGTCAAGACTTCTTCCGACGAGCTCCCGGCGAACTTCCGACGGTCTTCCGATAAACTCTCGGAAACCATTCTGCGGACTCCCGGCAAGCTCCTAGACTTCACGATTTGATCTTGGTGAGTTCCAATGAGCTTCTTCGGCAAGCTCCGATTTTTCTCGGTGAGCTCCGCGAACTTCCAACGAACCTTCCGGTGAGCTTCCGAAAAACCCTTCGGCAAGCTCCCTACTCATTCTTGGCTAGTTCCGGCAGCATTCCCGACGAACCTTCGGACTTCCGTCGAACTCTCGAACTCCCAACGAATCCTTCACGCTTGACTCTGGCATTTTGTTTTGCTTTATGTCTTCATCGTTATCGTAGTTAATCTTGTACACACAAACCAAAACTCAACTCCGATCTAGACAATTATTACAACGCGAATTGACATTCTGTTGCCCGGCACGTCATTGGTTGGCGCTTCGTCCGTTTCTTCGGTGCATCATCCTCTCTTGCAACTTGTTGCCCAATCAGCGGTTGACCTCCGCAACCCCGATATCCTTGGCGCAATTTCGCTCTCCTTGGCCCGATGCCCGACGTCCGAAGCGTTCGGCCATCCAATATCCTGACGTGATCTCTTCCGGCACAACGTCAATTCCTCCTGCGTTAACTGTCTAATCCTGACCGAGTAGACCTGCATCACTCAAAATGCAGTTAAACATCTAAACACAATCAATTAATTTCATCATCAAAATCTGAGATTCAACAATCTCCCCCTTTTTTATGATGACAACTAATTGATGACTAACGGAGTTAACCTTAACTCCCCGGAGTTTAACCAAACTCCCCCTATCAATATGCCATTGATAGAACACTTGGATTATCCCAAATCCAAGTAACATTCATCATATGTTATGAAAAACATTTAAACCATTATGTAAATATATATAAAATATTCAATTCAGTGCATGAAGTCATCAATATACTTCTCCCCCTATGTCATCAACAAAAAGGAGAAGTAGCTCTAGCTATTTTAAAAGATATGTAAGTTTTTGCAATATGAAGCTAGATTTTCATCACAACATATAAACACAAAAGCATAGCAAGATTCTTAAGTTCAATCATGGTAATTCAACACTTGCTTCTTGTGCAAGATTGCACTTTGCTTTTCTTTGCATGTTCTCACTAGCAAAAGCTTTCTCCCCTTTGTTTTTGTCGAAAAGAAGGGAAGAGTACAAGCTAGCCAACATTTGCCTTGAGCTTGCAATCTTTCTCCCCCTATGTCATTGCCGAAAAGGAGAGGAACTAATGATTTAGACTTTTACATAAATTATGAATTTGCATCAATCAATATTTCAATCATCACATGATACATACAAGACAAAAATGCAAAGAAATCATATCATGAAAGACATCAATTGTTAAACATGATATGATAATAGTCTCAAAATTTTCAATTTGCAATACATGTGATACATTGCAATACTAAAAAATTTAATGTGATGCTTTTAAGGATATCAACCTATTTTTGATACAAAGCATGGCAAGAGCAATTATATTGCAAGTTTTCTAAGTTTTGCCTTTTTTGCTTCTTTCGAGATAGCAATTCTTTGCTTCTCTATAAGCTAGCAACTTTTACGATATACAAGTTTTACTACATACACGCTAGCAAATTTAAAGATGTGCAAGTTGGCATATTTGCTTTTCTTTGCAATGTGCATGATAGTATTTCTTTGTAATGTTCAAGATAGCAAATTATACATCATGCTAGCTAGCATATTAAAGATGTTAAAAAAAGTAAGCTCTTTCTTCTCTTTTGAGAAGTGTCATTTTTGCTTCCCTAGCAAAATACCAAACTAGTAAGGGACCATGTTTTACATGAGGCAAGCAAACAATTTGGCAAGTGTTACCTTTGTATCTTTTCTTTAGATGTGCAAGAAAGTAAGCAAATTTTTGCATTTTCTTGACTTGTGCAAGGTAGCTAATTTATCTTTGAGATTACCCTTTACATCAATTCAAGATAGCACATTAGTAACTCTTTCTCTCTCTTTGTCATTGGCAAACAGAAAGGAAGATTCAAGTCATGAATATCAAAATAATAATTTTATCATGAATATTTCATCATTGTGTGCATCATTATTGCATGCATAATACCAAATCATTATATATATTTTCAAAACATATAAACTCATCATTATATACATGATTCCAAATCATCATTTATATCGTTTCAATCATTGTTTCAATCATCACTATAACTCATCATGCACAAAATGTAAAATCATCTAACATGATACAAACATTTATTTTCAAAATGTTTATCACTATTTTCATGTATGATAATAAAGTATTCATGATGCATATATCATCACAATACAAAGCAATTGCATGCAAAATTTCAAATTATAAATGTTTCAAATCATGATGGTATTAACTTGTCAAATTTCATCCTACCATTTATGATCATAACTTTTCATTTGTCTGCATCAAAATAATATCAAGAGTATTTCATGCATAATTTTATATCACCACATAAGGAATATCAAGAAGAAAGTAATCGGGTGATGCGATAAACATTTCATGAATACAAGGAATTGCATAAAAATTATATCATAAAAGATTAGAACATGTGAATACCAAAAGGCATGATTTCTTTTTGAAAAACCTACTCATAAATAATCAAAAAAAAAATCTTAAGAGATCAATTAATGAAAAAATCTTGATTCATAATAAATCTTAATTTGTAAATATCACGGAATCAAGATCATGAATTTGGATAAAACTCATTTAAATTCAAATCGTCCAAATCATCTAAATCTCAACATTTCTTTCAAGAGATTCAAAATGGCATAAATAAGTTTATTGGTCTCTTAGGTAGAAATCAATAAGATAGAGCAAAAGAAAATTTTTAATAAAAAATTCTTTCCTCCTTTTGTTTCAACTTATTGATTGATTCCATACATGCATGCCTCTTTTTTTTTTTTTTTTTTTAAATCCATGCATCATCGTTTAAAACGGAAAGATCAAAAATCATAAAAAAAGTGCAACACATAATTCAAAAAAAAATTTATTTCAACTCATTACTTCAAGTCAAACATGATTTCATTTAATCAAAATTGAATAACTTCAAGACCAATAAATCATCATGTATAACAATCATCAAGTATAATACAAACTTTTCAAAACATTTATCATGATAAGGCATATAAGCCAAATAAACTGTTAAATATAAAGCATATTCATCAATGATGGTTTCATCGGGCATAAGGCATTTCCAAACAAAATCATTTTGTTATTTGTTGTAGTCATACATTTTTCTTTTTAGGTGAATCTATCTTTTCATGCTTAAATTTTTTAATTTTTCAAAGATGCTAAAAAGAAAAACATGATATAATTTTTAAAAAATATTTTTTTATTTCCTATTCCTACTATCTAAATTAGGCACTAATGAAAATCTTCAAGTAATTTCAAAATAATTCAAGAGAGTTGAGTTACTTACCTTATAGTCGAAGCTCGTCAAAGCCCAATTCGCCGTTTCACCTTTGGAAGTTCTTGATTCATCCTTGGGTGCCTTCCTTTTCTTTGGCCTCTTCCTCCATTCAAGTTCATTTTTTATTTTAGATTTTTGTTTAATGAACTTATTAATAGTTAGTGTTCGAAGTTCAAGTTCATCATTGTCCTTATCACTTGAGTCATCGCTCAAGTGGTATTCATTTGTCCGGAGTTCCAAATCCTTCCTATTCTTTGGAAGGTGGTTCAAGTGTTCATTGTGTTCATCATGTGCATTGCGCACCATTTCATATGTCATCAATGAGCCGATAAGTTTTTCAAGTGGAAAAATATTTAAATCTTTTGTTTCTTGTATTGTCGTTACTTTTGATTCCCAAGCTTTAGAAAGTGATCGTAAAACTTTACTAACAAGTTCAAAATTTGAGAAACATTTGCCAAGAGCTTGTAAACCATTGACGACATCCGTAAAATGGGTGTACATGTCAACAATGGTTTCGCTCGGCTTCATTCGAAAAAGCTCAAAATCATGCATTAAAATGTTGATTTTTGAATCTTTAACTCTAGAAGTGCCTTCGTGTGTGATTTCAAGTGTGTGCCATATGTCGAAAGCTGTTTCGCACAAAGAAACCCGATTGAACTCATTTTTGTCCAAAGCGCAAAATAAGGCATTCATAGCCTTTGCGTTTAAAGAAAACATCTTCTTCTCCAAATCATTCCAATGGTTCATTGGGAGAGAAGTCATTTCAAATCCATTTTCGACTATGTGCCATAAATTCAAATCCAAAGAAAGTAAGAAAACTCTCATTCGAGTTTTCCAACAAGTGTAGTCCGTCCCATTGAAAAAGGGAGGACAAATGAGAGAGTGACCCTCTTGAAAGCCATAAAGAGCCATTTCTATTTGGGTGTTAAACCAAAGTAGAAAACCGTGGCTCTAATACCAATTGTTAGGACTTGAGTGGCACTAAGAGGGGGGGGGGGTGAATTAGTGCAATGGTAAAGTATGATAAACTTTCGGCGATTTAAACACTTTCGAAAACTTCGTACGATAAAAGCAACATTTCGTTTGAAATCGTTTCGATTGTGTTTTAACTTGAAGGCAGTAGGCTATTGAAGGGGTTTGTAGTAAGGTAATAGCAGGAAGTAAATGCAAACCAGAGAAGACGGTAGTTTATAGTGGTTCGGTCAATCATGACCTACATCCACTCCTCCGATTCCTCTTCCGTCGAGGCCACCGGCATCCACTAATGATCTTCCTTTACTAGGCGAAGATCAACCTCCTTAATACACCCCTCTTACAACCTATTACAAGTGGTTCACCCTTTTACAAAGATTTCAATGAAAAGAAAGGACGTGAACACTCAAGCTATTGAAAACAAGACTTTTCCTAAAGCTTTTCTTAACTTCTAGCTTCTCAAAAGGTTGTCTTTTCTACTGAGAAATGAGGGGTATTTATAAGACTCAAGAGGATTCAAATTTGGGCTCCAAAATTTGAATTCTCTTTGGTTTCCAAGGCCGGCGGTGCCACCGCTTGTCAGTGGCGATGCCACCGCCTGTCAGTGTCTGACACTGATAGTGGACTAGCGGGGCCACCGCCCAGCCAAGCGGTGCCACCGCCCAGCTCTCGGGTGCTGGGCAGTGCCACTGCCTAGGCCAATTCAGCTCACTGGTTAGGCTCCAAACTTGGCCCAAACCAGTCCGAACTCGGGCCCAATTAGCCCCTACTTGGGTTATAGGATTAACACCTAATCCTAACCCTAATTAACGTGCTAACTACAAATTTAAAGACATTTTCTAAGCTATTACAAAGTCCGTAAGTCAAGACTTCTTCCGGCGAGCTTCCGGCGAACTTCCGACGGTCTTCCGATAAACTCTCGGAAACCATTCTGCGGACTCCCGGCAAGCTCCTAGACTTCACGATTTGATCTTGGCGAGTTCCAACGAGCTTCTTCGGTAAGCTCCGATCTTTCTTGGTGAGCTCCGCGAACTTCCAACGAACCTTCCGGCGAGCTTCCGATAAAACCCTTCGGCAAGCTCCCTACTCATTCTCGGCTAGTTCCGGCAGCATTCCCAACGAACCTTCGGACTTCCGTCGAACTCTCGAACTCCCAACGAATCCTTCGCGCTTGGCTCCAGCACTTTGTTTCGCTTTATGTCTTCATCGTTATCGTAGTTAATCCTGCACACACAAACCAAAAGTCAAGTCCAATCTAGACAATTATTACAACGCGAATTGACATTCGGTTGCCCGGCACGTCATTGGTTGGCGCTTCGTCCGATTCTTTGGTGCATCGTCCTCTCTTGCGGCTTGTTCCCCAATCGACGATTGACCTCCGCAACCCTGATATCCTTGGCGCAATTTTGCTCTCCTTGGCTCGATGCCCGACATCCGAAGCATTCAGCCATCCAATATCCTGACTTGATCTCTTCCGGCGCAATGTTAATTCCTCCTGCGTCAACTGTCTAAACTTGATCGAGTAGACCTGCATCGCTCAAAATGCAGTTTAAATCATAAACACAAATCAAGTGGTTTCATCATCAAAATATGAGATTCAACAATCTTTCCCTTTTTGATGATGACAACTACTTGATGACGGAGTTAACCTTAACTCCCGGAGTTTAAACAAACTCCCCCTATCAATATGCCATATTGATAGAACCTTGAATTCAAACTGAATTCAAGTCATTGCAATATTCATCATGAATACTTGCAACACATCATCATGAACATACGCATAAACTTATGCATATCATGTCATCAACATACTTCTCCCCCTTTGTCATCAACAAAAAGGAGAAGTACAACTATTCTTTGTGTTTGTAATATAAGTTCAACTCATTGCATGAAAAACATAATATTAAGTTTTATCATCATGCAGTTTTGAAGCTAGAAAATTTAGCAAGTAATGCATCATGCTTAGGACATTCAAGCTATCAAGTTTTAAATATGCAAGTTTTACAGCATACAAGATAGCACTTTTGGTAATGTTCAAGATAGTAAGTTCTACATCATGCAAGCTAGCAATATTGAGATGTTCAAGAAAGCAACTCTTGCTTCTTGAAATATGCAAATTTGTCAAGTTTTGCTAGATGTGCAAGTTAGTATTATTGCCTCTTAAGATAGGAAAGATAGCACATTTGCTTCTTTTGAGATAGCAACTTTTTACTTCTCTTTAGACTACAAGCTAGCAATTTTTACGATATGTAAGTTTCACAATATACAAGCTAGCAAAAATTTCGAAAGCAAATGCAAGGTAGCTTTCTTGTGTAAGCTCATAATTCTTGCTTCCTATTGCAATGTGCAAGTTGCAAGTTTTGCTTCTTGAGATAGGCAAGATAGCACTTTTGCGATTTTTGTTTCTTAAGATAGGCAAGCTTGTGATGTTCAAAATAACAAGCTCTTTCTTCTAGAAGTGCCATATTTGCTTTCTTTGCAAAGTATAAGCTAGCAAAATGTTTGAAAAAGTGATCAAGTTTTGCAACATACAAGCTAGCAAAAATGTCAAACTAGCAAGAGATAATGTTTTACATGAGGCAAGCAAAAAATTTGGCAAATGTTACATTTGCATCTTCTCTTTTGAGAAGTGCAATTTTTGCTTTCATCTTAAATTGTGCAAGCTAGTTAGTTTGCCTCTTTTCATGATGTCCACGCTAGAAATTCTTGCTCCCCCTTTGTCATTGTCAAAAAGAAGGAAAGACCCTTATATCAATTTTCATATTATGACAAAGGTAAGTATCAGTCTTATTTGTGCATTATTATATATTCAAATTAAAACATACACAATTTCAATAACCTTATTTTTCATGCACGATACCGAAAAATAAATCAATCATCATTAATAAGCATATCATACATGATACTCAAACTTTAAAATTTTTAAGCATTTATCAACATGTTGATCATGATACCAAACATTCATCATTTAAAGCATTCATGATACACATCATATGCAATAAATACATCATGTACATCATTATCATAAGTATTGCATACATCATTTTAACTTTATGAATATTTCATCATTGCATGCATTATACCAAAACATTTCAAGCCATGCAAGCCATAAATACAAAGAAATCATGTCATGAAGGATAAAATCATTTGAATACCAAAAGACATGATTCACATAGTAAATATCTTCTTTAAATAAAATATCAAGAAAAATCATAGGAGTACAAAAAAGAGATCTTGTTTTAAAAGAAAATTCAAGTAATAACTCCAAGAACTCACAAGAAAAATCATGATTCATTTAGAAAATCTCCTCTCAAGAGAATATCAAGTAAAATCGTAGAAGATCGATTAATGAGAAATTTTGATTTATAATAAAATCTCATGTATCGAATGTCGAGAAATCAAAATGATGATTTATATAAAAAATATCACAAGTTATATTCAAGAGAAAAATCATCATTCATTTTCAACTTATTCAATTTGTCACATCAATATTTCTTAGATATGCATGATACCAAAACATGGTTTTAAATCTTTAACATATAACATGCATAAATTGAAAGGAGAAGGGAAGAATTCAAATGTACAAAGATTTCAACCATCTCATAAACAAATGCAAGACCAAGTCATGAATCCAAAATTCTATGAATCAAAATGATCATCAAAGGTAATCTCATGTTATTCCAAAAAATCAATATCATGATTTTGATAAAACTCATTTCAAATTTAAATCATCAAAATCATCAAAATATCAACATTATTTTCAAGAGATTCAAAATGGTATACATAGATTTATCATAATAAACATCAAGATCAATAGGATAGAGAAAAATAATTTTTCAAGGAAAAAATATTTTCCTCTTTTTAATTGTTTCAATTCATATGATTTTATTTCACTTATACCAAATAAAAACATGTATAATGTTTAAAACTGAAAGTGTAAGATTTATTACAACAAAGATTAATAAGGCACTTTCATTATGGTAAAAATCAATAATCCATAAATCACAAGATTCATATGCATAATTTCGAAATTTATTAAGCATGATCATTATGCATGACACTAAAACATGGTTTCAAAATGTTTAATATTTTCATTACATCATTATGCAATGGTTTCATTGAACATAATTTTGAATGATTCTTATAGATAACTAAAACTTCTTTAGTTTTAATTTATGTGATTGATTTTATATTAGCATTCTCAAGTTTTGTTCTTATGTCAAAAACATACATCATGTTTGAAAACCAAAGACAAGGTTTTAAAAAAAATCATCAAGCCTTCCATATAAAAACCATGCATCATCATTGAAGGTTAATATGGAAATCATCAAAATACACGTTCTTGCTTCTCAAGCACATATATATGATTATTTAAATCTAACATTTTATTCTATTAACATAAAACATACAATTTTCAAGAAAAATATTTATTCAAAAGAAAAGAGAAAATGCATCATGGAAAACATCAAGTAATTTCAAAATAATTCAAGAGAGTTGAGTTACTTACCTTGTAGTCGAAGCCCGTCAAAGCCCAATTCGCCGTTTCACCTTTGGAAGTTCTTGATTCATCCATGGTTGCCTTCCTCTTCTTTGGCCTCTTCCTCCGTTCAAGTTCATTGTTTATTTTAGATTTTTGTTTAATAAACTTATTAAGATTTAGTGTTCGAAATTCAAGTTCAACATTGTCCTCATCACTTGAGTCATCGCTCAAGTGGTATTCATTTGTCCGAAGTTCCAAATCCTTCCTGTTCTTTGGAAGGTGATTTTGTTCATCATGTTCATCATGTGTATTGTGAACCATTTAATATGTCATCAATGAACCAATTAGTTCTTCAAGTGAAAAAATATTTAAATCTTTTGTTTCTTGTATTGCGATTATTTTAGGATCCCACCTTTTTGGAAGGGATGTTAAGATCTTGCTCACGAGATCAAAATTCAAAAAAGATTTACCAAGAACACTTAGATTATTGACGACATCCGTGAAACGGGTGTACATGTCGCCTATAGTCTCACTTGGCTGCATTCGAAAAAGCTCAAAATCATGCAATAAAATGTTAACTTTTGAGTCTTTGACTCTACTAGTTCCCTCGTGCGTGATTTCAAGTGTTCGCCAAATATCAAAAGTCATTTCGCAAGTTGAAATCCGATTGAACTCAGTTTTGTCCAAAGCACAAAATAAGGCATTCATAGCCTTTGCGTTTAAAGAAAAATACTTCTTCTCCAAATCTGACCAATCGTTCATCGGTTTAGAGGGAAGTTGAAAACTGTTTTCAACGATATTCCATAAATCCAAATTCATAGAAATCAAGAAAACTCTCATTCGAGTTTTCCAATAAGTGTAGTCCAATCCGTTAAACAATGGTGGACGAAAAACCGATAAGCCCTCTTGAAAGCCATGAAGAGTCATTTCTCTCGGGTATAAATCTGAAATGAGAAATACCGGGCTCTGATACCAATTGTTAGGATCGGAGTGGCACTAAGAGGGGGGGGTGAATTAGTGCAGCGGTAAAGTGTGATAAACTTTTAACGATTTAAACACTTTCGGAAACTTCGTACGATAAAAGTAATGTTTTCGTTTGAAACCATTTTGATTGCGTTTTAACTTGAAGAGATAAGTAAGATGGAGACAAAGCAGTATAGCATTAAAGTGCAAATGGTTTGCAGTAATATAAATGACAATAAGTAAATGCAAACCAGAGATTACGTCGATTTTACAATGGTTCGGTCAAATGACCTACATCCACTTGCGAGGCCCCTCTTCGATGAGGCTCCCACCTTTCACTAGCAAATCTCTTGAAAGGGAAGGGTAAATACCCCTCTTACAACTTTTACAAGCGGTTCACCCTCTTACAGATTTTCAGCAAGAAAGAAGGAGGTGAACACTAGCAAATTGAAAACAAGAAAGGCAAAGACTCTTCTAAGACTTTTCTCTCAATCACTTGCTGCACAAAAAGTTGTCTTCTCAGCTGAGACTTGAGGGGTATTTATAGGCCTCAAGAGGATTCAAATTTGGGCTCCAAAAAATTTGAATTCTCTTATGTTTCCGATGCTGGCGGTGCCACCGCCCAGCGCTCGGGTGCTGGGCGGTACAACCGCCTAGCCCAGGAGGTGTCACCGCCCAGCTCTCGGGTGCTGGGCGGTGCCACCGCCTAGGCCAATTCAGCTCACTGGTTGGGCTCCAAACTTGGCCCAAACCAGTCCGAACTCGGGCCCAATTGGCCCCTACTTGGGTTATAGGATTAACACCTAATCCTAACCCTAATTAACGTGCTAACTACAAATTTAAAGACATTTTCTAAGCTATTACAAAGTCCGTAAGTCAAGACTTCTTCTGGCGAGCTTCCGGCGAACTTCCGACGGTCTTCCGATAAACTCTCGGAAACCATTCTGCGGACTCCCGGCAAGCTCCATGACTTCACGATTTGATCTTGGCGAGTTCCAACGAGTTTCTTCGGTAAGCTCCGATCTTTCTCGGTGAGCTCCGCGAACTTCCAACGAACCTTCCGGCAAGCTTCCGATAAAACCCTTCGGCAAGCTCCCTACTCATTCTCGGCTAGTTCCGGCAGCATTCCCAACGAACCTTCGGACTTCCGTCGAACTCTCGAACTCCCAACGAATCCTTCGCGCTTGACTCCAGCACTTTGTTTCGCTTTATGTCTTCATCGTTATCGTAGTTAATCCTGCACACACAAACCAAAACTCAACTCCAATCTAGACAATTATTACAACGCGAATTGACATTCTGTTGCCCGGCACGTCATTGGTTGGCGCTTCGTCCGATTCTTTGGTGCATCGTCCTCTCTTGCGGCTTGTTGCCCAATCAGCGGTTGACCTCCGCAACCCCGATATCCTTGGCGTAATTTTGCTCTCCTTGGCCTGATGCCCGACATCCGAAGCATTCAGCCATCCAATATCCTGACGTGATCTCTTCCGGCGCAACGTCAATTCCTCCTACATCAACTGTCTAAACCTGATCGAGTAGACCTGCATCGATCAAAATGCAGTTTAAATCATAAACACATATCAAGTGGTTTCATCATCAAAATACGAGATTCAATATTATAGGCCCCAACCCAGTTCAAATTTGGAGCTCAAAACTATCAATTCCCGGAATTCCGGGATCAAGCGGTTGCACCTCCTGACTGGAGCGGTTGCACCGCTTGGCAGAGATCGAAGACTGAGCCTCTAGGCGATGTTACCTCCTGTCTGGGGCGGTTGCACCTCCTGCCAGAGCTCGAAGACCGAGCTCAGGCGGTTGCACCTCCTGACTGAGGCGGTTGCACCGCCTGGCAGAGCTCGAAGACCGAGCTCAGGCGGTGCCACCTCCTGTCAGGGGAGGTTGCACCGCCCAGTCTCGCTCGGAGACTGAGCCCTAGGCGGTGCCACCGCCTGGCTGGAGTGGTTGCACCTCCCAGTCTCGCTCGGAGACTGAGCCCAAGCGGTGCAACCTCCTGCCTTGGGCGGTTCAATCGCCTGGCAGAAATCAGGGTCCAAATGGGTTGATCCATTCAGCCCAATTTGGGTTTTTCAGGGGCCCAATTGCCCTAAGATTAAGTTAATGGGATCACCTCCCATTTCCAACTTAATCAATGTGCTAACTACGATTTTTCCTAAGACATTTACTGCCACTTGCTCTGGTGCATCAATCGCTTCTTCGGGCGAGCTTCCAGCGAACTTCCGTCGATCATCCGATGAACCCTCGGTGATGCTCCTGCGGACTTTCGGCAAACTCCTGGACTTGCGACAATTCACTCGGCGAGTTCCGACGAGCTTCTTTGGCAAGCTTATGGACTTCTCGGATTTGTTCCCGCAGAACCTCTGACGACTGTCCGAACTTCCATCGAACTCTTGAACTCCCAACGTGATCATTGTCTTGACTCCGGCGTAACTCCTGCTGCATGTCTCACTTTCATCGTAGTTAATCCTGCACACTTATCTCAACATATAGATTAGATAACAAATGACAATTGACTTCATCATCAAAATTCGAGATTCAACAAAGGCCTCATGATCAGCAACAGTTTCACTTGCGGGCGCCTACGATCATACTTCAAAATCCAACCATCGGCGGCCTTAACATCAAACCTGCTGCAATTGTCGATAGATAAAGCCATCTGGACAGCAACCATATTGTTTAGAAAGTTATTAGTACTGCCCATATCGATGAGAACAGTGATCGGTTGTTGTTTGAGAAGGCCTCCAACTTTCATCGTTTGCGGGTTTGAGTAGCCGGCTAGTGCATGTACTGTAACTTCGGTCGGTTGTGGCTCTTTTTCTACATCTTCTTCTTCATGTTCAAGGCTCTCTTCTGGAAATTCAATGATCTCTTCTTCTATTGGTTCAATCATAAGAAGTCTCCCTTTACTACAGCAATGCTCACGGCTCCACGGCTCGTCGCAATGCCAACATAACCCCTTCGTATATCGCTCCCGAAGCTCTTCTTTTGTTAACCTCTTTGGTGTAAGGACTCGATCGATAGTAGGGGGGGCTGAGGGCTTCAATATTGCTAGTTGAGGAGCGACCCTAGTCCTCCGAGCTTCATGGTTCAGTTGCTCCTCTTGATGTCATGCGAATGAGATGGCTGCCATAAGCATGTACGGTTGTCGTGCTTTAACTTCTCCTCGGATCTCCGGCTTCAAGCCCTCAATGAAGGTCCTTAATAGCTGTTTTTGAGACCAATACGAGTTTGATTAGATAACCTTTCAAACTTGGTTTGGTACTCCTGAATGGTGGAGGTTTGTCGGATCTTTGCTAGTTGTTCGTCAATATTCTCGTAATACGTTGGTCTGAAATGGATCAACAGTCCTTCTTTGAATTGTCGCCATGAAAGGACTTCATAAGTGTGTTCAAACCATTCATACTACTATATGGCATCCCCTTCAAGATGTATAGCTGCAATTTTCACCATAGATGCGTCCGCGATTTTGTGGTACCGAAAATATCACTCTGCGTGCGAGATCCAACCAATCGGGTCTCCTCCTTCCCATCTAGGAAAATTTACCCTCATGTATGGATAGTTGGGGTCAGTCATAGAGCCTCCCCTCCCTTGGAACTCATCTCTTCGGGCCTGGTGCGATTGGGCAAAGCTCTCTCCTTGATATGATTTTTTCGGGCTTAGTGGTCGGCCCAATCTGAGTTCGGTAAAGAGTGTCCGAATCTTATCCTCCATTCACGCCTCCAAGGCTTCGAATTTAGCATTGATTGCGTCCTTAGATGCCATAGTATATACCTCCAAATCTATGATGTTAAGATCTCTCTTTTGTTGTTAGGTTAAAGGCATATATAGGTTGAGAGAAGTGATGGTCGAAAGGGTTGGTGGATCGGTGGATGTAGGTTATGATTTAGGCTTATTTTGTGGCTGTTTTGGGTGCAGTTTGAGGGTATAGTTTAATGGAGTTTTAGGGCTGTGGATGAAAGTTTTGGATCTGTCGTAGATGGCAGCAAAGGTTTGATAGAAATCCGTGGAAGTTGCAGCAAGTATGTACTGTCTGTTAGGATCAAGAGCACTAAGAGGGCGGGGGTGAATTAGTGCAGCAGAAAACCTTCTAAGATTAAAATTGAAAACTGCGTTTGTTCGATAGAAGTGATTTTGGTAAGAAAGCCGATTCATAAATCACTTCAACTTTTGACTTGGAGAGATGCAGCAAAGACATGAACGTAGTTTGCAGTTATGATGGAAATCAAAATATAAGCGCAAACTGAAATACGACATTCGTACGATAAAAGCGATTTCGGTATACAAGCTGATTCGTAAACTACTTTAACTTGAGATAAGGCGAGTTGCAGTTAAAGCAAAGATATAAAGGCAGTTTGCAGTTATAATGGAAATCAGAACGTAAGTGCAAACTGAAATACGACGTTCGTACGATAAAACTGATTTGCGTCTTAAACCCCGATTCGAAAAGCACTAAACTTTGAAACACGTTCGTAAAAACACAGAAGGCAGTAAGCTATTGAGGAGGTTTGCAGTAAAGATAAGATGCTCAAAGTAAATGCAAACCGAGATTTAAAGTGGTTCGGTCAATCTTGACCTACTCCACTTTTGGCTTCCTCCACCGACGAGGTCACCGACGTCAACTAGATGCCTTCCTTCAATAGACGAAGGCCAACCACCCTTTTACATTTTCACTCTTTTTGACGGGCTTAGGAGACAACCCTTACAGAATTTTCTCTCCTCTCTTTACAACTCAGAACTTAGAAGAAAAGAGGGAGAAGAACTTTTGGCCTTTACAACAATTTTGAGCTCTAAGAATCACAGAAAAGGATCAAGATTTCGATGTAAGTTCATACCATTTCAGTGCTGAATGGGTGGGGTATTTATAGGCCCCAACCCAGTTTAAATTTGGAGCTCAAAACTGTCAATTCCCGGAATTCCGGGATCAGGCGGTTGCACCTCCAGACTGGAGCGGTTGCACCGCCTGGCAGAGCTCGAAGACTGAGCCTCTAGGCGGTGCTACCTCCTGTCAGGGGCGGTTGTGACTCCTGCTAGAGCTCGAAGACCGAGCTCAGGCGGTTGCACCTCCTGACTGAGGCGGTTGCACCGCCTAGCAGAGCTCAAAGACCGAGCTCAAGCGGTGCCACCTCCTGTCAAGGGAAGTTGCACTATCCAGTCTCGCTCGGAGACTTAGCCCAGGCGGTGCCACCGCCTGGCTGGAGCGGTTGCACCTCCCAGTCTCGCTCGGAGACTGAGCCCAAGCGGTGCAACCTCCTGCCTTGGGCGGTTCAACCGCCTGGCAGAAATCAGGGTCCGAATGGGTTGATCCATTCGGCCCAATTTGGGTATTTCAGGGGCCCAATTGCCCCAAGATTAAGTTAATGGGATCACCTCCCATTTCCAACTTAATCATTGTGCTAACTACGATATTCCCTAAGACATTTACTGCAACTTGCTCCGGTGCGTCAATCGCTTCTTCCGGCGAGCTTCCGGCGAACTTCCGTCGATCATCCGATGAACCCTCGGTGATGCTCCGGCGGACTTCCAGCAAACTCCTGGACTTGCGACGATTCACTTGGCGAGTTCCAACGAGCTTCTTTAGCAAGCTTATGGACTTCTCGGATTTGTTCCCGCAGCACCTCCGACGACTGTCCGAACTTCCGTTGAACTCTCGAACTCCCAACGTGATCATTGTCTTGACTTCGGCGCAACTCCTGCTACATGTCTTACTTTCATCGTAGTTAATCCTGCACACTTATCTCAACAAATAGATTAGATAACAAATGACAATTGACTTCATCATCAAAATCCGAGATTCAACAATCTCCCCCTTTTTTATGATGACAATCAATTGATAATGGAGTTAACCTTAACTCCCCCTGTCTATATGCCATACTTGAGATGAATCATTCTTGAATTCAAAACCTAAGAATTCAAGAGACATAAGTTAAAATCTTTTGAACTTATCAATACTCCCATCATGATTCCCATCATGATGTATCTCTCTAAAGATGATGTCAAGGCTTGACATTCATTTTCAAATTTTACATTACAAGTTTGAATGATGGTAATAGTAGCAATTCATCATATTGTAAGATATCAACATGTAAAGCTGCAAAGTAAGATTTTGATATCATTACATGATGTACACATTTCAAATATTTTAGCAAGTATTGCATTTCATCACATGGTAAGATATCAACTCGTAAAATTACGATGCAAGTTTTTTGTTTGATATCTTGACACGATACAAACAAGGCATAATTGAAATTAATCATAGCATCTGTTCATATATCTCTCGGTGATGCAAGCATGGCATAATTATAGCATCAGTGTGTATAGCATCAATTCATATATTTCTCGGTGATGCAAGCATGGCATAATTATAGCATCAGTGTGTATAGCATCAATTCATATATTTCTCGGTGATGCAAGCATGACATAATTATAGCATCAGTGTGTATAGCATCAATTCATATATTTCTCCCCCTTTGTCATCAACAAAAAGCATGGTAGTTGTGATACCAGGAGAACAATATAAGCAAATTTTGAGCATAAGTGCGATAATTGTTCATGCCTTTACTGGGTTCATGTTATTTTCCAATAGTAAGTGATAGGAAATCAAGCATATAATGGAAAGCATGATACGTAGATTGCTTTGAATACTTCTTCCTTTTTATTTGTTATAATCTTTTTGCATGAAGGAGGAAAGCCATTTGTGATACCAGCTATTTGTGAGTTTACTTTGAGTCAAGATATGTGTGAGAAACATCTCTTTGCAAGTAAAAGTACTATCATCCATATTTCAAGATGGAATTCATAAGCAGGAATCATTTCATCAAATCCATTTCAGAAAAATATTTTTCATATGAGTGTGTGAGAAAATCCGATTTTTAGCATTCTAATTGTTAAGCGAATCCGAAAATGAAATGAACACTTTCATGCATTCGGACAAGACTATGCTACAGATTTTCAAATACAATCATGAAGACAAAACATTTTTGTATTCAACACATAATTTCCAACATGTTATTTAGGCATGTAATGGCAATCAAGTGATTTGATCATTCAATAAAGTCCGAAAAATAATTTTAACTTGTTTATGTATTCAAACATATCAACATTCCTAATTCTCTTCTTATGAAATCAAATTGCTCTTCACTTAGAGGTTTTATAAAAATATCAGCTAGTTGATGTTAAGTATCATTGAACTCTATAATTACGTCATGATTAGTAACATGATCTCGTATAAAGTGATGTCTAATATCAATATGTTTTGTTCTTGAGTGTTGTATAGGATTCTTTGTTAAGCATATTGCACTTGTGTTATCACATTTAATGGGAATATTTTTAAGATGAACTTTATAATCTTCTAAGGTGTTTTTCATCCATAAAACTTGTGCACAGCATGCACTTGCTGCAATATATTCAGCTTCGGTTGTTGATAGTGCAACCGAGTTTTGTTTCTTAGATGACCAGGAAACAAGGGCATGTCCTAAAAATTGACATGTTCCTGATGTGCTTTTTCTATCTAGTCTACAGCTAGCAAAGTCTGCATCAGCATAAGCAATTAACTCAAGATTCTCTGATTTTGGGTACCATAATCCTATATTTGTGGTACCATTAAGATATCTAAGTATTCTTATAACTGCTTTGAGATGAGATATCTTAGGGTTTGATTGAAATCTAGCACAAAGTCCTACACTGAACATGATGTCTGGTCTAGTTGCAGTGAGGTAAAGTAAACTTCCTATCATACCCCTACTATAAGTTTTTTGATCAAAGCTTTCTCCACTTTCATCAATTTCTAACTTAGTGGAGGTGCTCATAGGAGTGTTAATAGCCTTTGAGTTATTCATATTAAACTTTTTTAGTAAATTCATAGCATATTTAGTTTGACTAATAAAGATGTCATTGCTTAGTTGTTTGATTTGTAAGCCTAAGAAGAATGTTAATTCTCCCATTAAACTCATTTCGAATTCAAGACTCATAGTTTTAGCAAACGATTCACAAAGAAATTCATTCGTGGAACCAAAGATAATATCATCAACATAAATCTGAACAATGAGAAAATTATTTTCAAAATTCTTGATGAATAATGTAGTATTAACCTTGCCTTTTGTGAAATTATTTTCAATAAGAAAATAACTAAGTCTCTCATACCAAGCCCTCGGGGCTTGTTTTAAACCATAAAGAGTTTTAGTTAATCTAAACACATGATTAGGGAGGCTATTATTTTCAAATCCAGGAGGTTGTTCAACATAGACTTCTTCGGAAATAAAGTCATTAAGAAAAGCGCTTTTAACATCCATTTGAAACAACTTAAAATTATTACTACTAGCGTAGGCAAGGAGCATCCTTATGGCTTCTAATCGATCCATAGGAGCGAAGGTTTCTTCGTAATCGATACCTTCTTCTTGGTTGAAACCTTTGGCCACTAATCTAGCCTTGTTTCTAACCACGATACCATTTTCATCTTGCTTGTTTCTAAAGACCCATTTAGTACCAATAACTAAATGGTCATTTGGCCTAGGAACAAGCTTCCACACCTTATTTCTCTCAAATTGATTCAATTCATCTTGCATTGCGATAATCCATGAATCATCTTTCATAGCTTCGTCAACACATTTGGGTTCAATTTGGGAGAGAAAAGCAACGTTCGCCCAAAAATTTTTAAGAGAAGATCGTGTTTGAACCCCCTTTGATGTGTCTCCTAAGATTAGCTCCTTAGGATGAGCATCTACATACTTCCAATCCTTGGGTAAGGATGTTTCGGAAGTGGATGCATCCAAGTTGCTAGTTGGAGATGGGGTTTCATTTAAATTCAAGGAATCAAAATTAACATCATCATCAAAATCATTTTTCCTGATTTCGGAAATCTCATTGAAAACAACATGAATGGATTTTTCAATAATTAAGGTTCTTTTATTGAAGATACGAAAAGCTTTAGAAATCCAAGAATAACCAAGAAAGATTCCTTCATCGGATTTAGCATCAAATTTTCCTAAATTATCCTTTTCATTTAAGATAAAACACTTACACCCAAAGACTTTAAAATATGAAACATTGGGTTTTTTGTTGTTCCATAAGTCATAAGGAGTTTTGGTGAGTAAGGGTCTTACTAGAACTCTATTCAAAATATAGCATGCGATGTTTACGGCTTCGGCCCAAAAATATTTGGGTAGGCTATGTTCATTCAACATGGTTCTTGCCATTTCTTGTAAATTTCGATTTTTTCTTTCTACTACTCCATTTTGTTGAGGATTTCTTGGAGTAGAGAAATTATGGTTGTATCCATTGAGTTCACAAAATTCTTGGAAATCATGGTTTTGAAATTCTCCACCGTGATCACTTCTAATTGACGAAATCATAGACCCCTTCTCATTTTGAACAAGTTTACAAAACTTGGTAAAATATCTAAAGCATTCATTTTTCTGTTTTAAGAAGTAAGTCCATATATATCTGCTATAGTCATCCACAATGACAAAGGCGTATTTGCTACCTCCTAGACATGATGTAGAGATTGGTCCGAACAAGTCCATATGGATCAATTGTAGGGGCCTAAAGGTGCTTATTTGATTCTTAGATTTGAAACTACCCTTAATTTATTTACCTAATTGGCAAGTATCACATACATTATCTTTGATGAACTTGATATGAGGAATTCCTCTTACAAGTTCTTTAGATGATATTTGAGTGATTAGTTTCATGCTAGCATGACCTAATCTTCTATGCCATAGTCAAGCATCCTCATTCAAAACCGAAAAACACATTTCATTACACAAATCATTGATGTCAATAGTGTATACGTTATTTTGTTTTAATGCAATCATAGACATGTTTTTGTGTGGTTTTTCAATGATGTAAGCATTAGATTCGAATATGACAATGTATCCTTTATCACATAATTGACTAATGCTCAAGAGGTTATGTTTTAAACCATTAACTAACAAAACATCTTCAATAAAGAAGTTGGATTTGTTACCTATGGTTCCTTTGCCAATGATTTTACCCTTTTTGTTGTCTCCGAAGGTGACATAGCCTTCGTCTATGCTAGTGAGCTTAGAGAATTGAGATGGATCTCCGGTCATATGCCTTGAGCATCCACTATCAAGGTACCATCTCTTGCTCCTAGTTTGCGATGGTATAGGTTTCTACAAGAAAGGATGATTTTTAGGAACCCATTTGCTTTTGGGTGCCTCAAAAATAGATCTATATTGTTTGTCATGTTGCATAGAATTTGTCATGGTTCCTTTAGGAACCCAAATTAATTTATTCGGACTAATTTTCTTGAATGGACAATAATACGTTTTGTGGCCAAGTTTGCAACAAAAGTTGCATTTGCTTTGGTGTCGAATATGTAAGATGGGGCCTTTTATGAAGGTGGTTGGATTTTGGTGAGGACTTCTCACAAATCCGATTTCACTTCTTTTGGGAACGTGACCCTTGTTTGCAAGGATCATGTTCAGTGACTTGCTACCAACCTCGAATTTCTTCAAGGTGTCCTTAAGTAGCAAGTTTTCCTTTTGGAGAGTTTCTAGATCATGGCATTTTATGCATGAACTTAAACTATCATGATATTCAGTTTTTAACTTATCAAAATTACAAGTAAGACTATCATTCTACTTTTTTAGTAATTTATATTTTATACTAATAATCTTGCATTCATCAAATAAGTCATGGAAGGCATTCAATAATTCATCAAATGATAAATCTGCATCTATTAAATTCGTTACCTCCTCTCCGATGGCCATTAAGGCGTAATGAGCAACTTGCTCGGTGTTGGACTCCTCTTCTTCGGATGCGCTCGAGTCATCCCATGTTGCTTTGAGCGCCTTCTTCTTTGATGTTCTCTTCTTAACTTGAGGACAATCATTCTTGTAGTGTCCCGGCTTCTTGCACTTATAGTAAATAACTTGGTCCTCTTTGGGTTCAAGTTCACTTCACGAGGATGCCTTAGGATCCTCTCAAAAAGATCATATTATTCTTTTGTATAATAGAGATCATATTATTCTTTTGGAGATTATACAGAGAATTTATATGAGGCGTGAAAAAGATGAAAGGGATGGAAGAAATGGGAGATGAAATGAAACTCCAAAAGATTATGCCTTATTTTCATAAGAAACGAACACGCGATAAAACCTTCACTCCTCCTTTTCTAATCCTACTGTGAATCTTACCATTTAAATCTGAGATTAGTTAATACTTTATATAACTCTTAAAAATAACTCTGAGATTAGATTTATATAAATCTGAGGAAAAATAAGTTAATCTGAGATTAGATTTATATAACTCTTAAAAATCTAAAAAATGATAAAAATTATTAATACTTTGGATTATAAGTCAATCCAGTGAGTTCGAATAGTGCCATTTAAACTAAAACTTTAATTTATTAAATTTATTTTTCAGCAATTAATTAAGTCAAGTCAAACTGAGTTAAAATACAGTCAAATTAGATTTAAATGTTGTGTATTACAGATTCCTTAGCGTTAAGACCCACGATCTGATGCAATGTCAAACACAGCCAAATTGATAGTTCTAATTTCTTAAATATGTAGTGCAATATCAAGCTCAATCTGCAATCGCCAACGTGAGATTATTAGATATGTATCGGTGATGTTGCTGCAGTGAGTATAATAAATCCCAGGTCACGAGAAGAGTGTCAGCCTCGTGCCGGTTGGATGGATGAAAAATCTTGTTGTCATGCATGTGACCTTTGATACAGAACAAGCAATTAAAAGGCGTGCATGAAGGTAGCGTTGTTGTCAGCTGTTACTCCTCACAGGAGAACGACCCGTCGCGTTCCCATATTCGAATGCATGATAACGATGCCTCCCTCCTCAAACACCGATCGTATTATTTTTGGATAGAATTCTCAGAAAAATAATTTCTTTTTCATTTTTAAAAAAATATTTTTTAAATATATTTTTATATATGATATAATATCTGAAATGCCCTCTTGATAGTACACAGTTACACAATATGGACCCGTCCATATAGTAAATCAGTTTAGTTGATTTATTCAAAAATATTATAACACTATTTGATTATTTTTATTTTTAAATTAAAAAAAGCCTATTCGAAACTCTTTCTTTGTCTATGAGTTTATTTGTATTGGGTTTTGAGTTTACTTTTCTTAGTTAAAACATTTTTAAATAAATTTTTAATATTTTTTAAAGATCTCAAATATAATATAAACCTATTAAAAAATAATATAACTGACATTATAAATCTTATATATAGAGGATTTATTCGATTTATAACATAATGATAACCGATTGATCATATAACCTACGTAACATACCTACTTCAATTGTCTTGTCACAGGAGACATTTCAAGAATTATGATAAACAGGGACTCTTTGTAAAAAAAATGAAAAAGATACTTTTATGGGAAAAGCTCATAAACATGTATTTTTCCAGTGAATTCACCTTTACCTTTTTTTTGTCTCCTTATTTTGATACCTGCTGAAGGAAACACCTTTCTTTTTAATGCCGACTTAATGAATACACACGCTCACCATATACTGTGGTCTCTTAGAAAGGACTACCACACCCCTTTAAAAATGCAAAGGCGATACAACAATGTAACTCTCAGAAGCCATCTTATGAAGATGCAAGATGTAATAATAAACAAATTAACTCAGACATCACAATTATTAATTCAAACATGTTTAACATATTTATTAAGTCTATTGTATTATAAGTCCACCGAATGACATCTAAACAGATATTTATTATATTATAAATTTAAAATAGTTTCAATCGTCCAACGTATATAAAACAGGTGATTTATTTTTTTGTGATTTAATTTTAATAAATATAAGTTCAAAAAATAATGGCCCAGTAAACATCAATAATCATATCTAGTAAAATTAATCATATAACAAAACAAACAATACTACACGAGTAATTTCTTGTAACTTAACATTTGCTTTCAAAACTGATGGTCTAAGAAACGTCTTAAAGTTCATGTACACTACAAATCTTAAATTTGTCAAACAGGATAACTAAATTATGAACCTGTTATTTTGTATAAATAATTTTGTAAAACTACATATACGTTCCCACATAATTATACAAGGTTAGCTAAGAAGATATCATAATGATACTACACATAGCCTTCAGTCGCGGAAAAGACTTGCGTATGTCTTTTCACATCCGTAATTAAAAGGCTGAAGTCATTCATATAAATTCAGAAATTAATGGAGATACGTATAATAAAAGATCTTGCACGATGACAAGGTTATTAATGAGGAAGAACTCGATGCATCAACTGATTTGTTTCATTTTTCTATCAATGATTTGATGTTATGATTTGTTTGTCTTTTCACATACTCTTATTAGGATAAGTTGGATTATTTGATTCAGCAAAAGAATAAGTTCGTATTGCAAGGTATAAAGCAATCATATAGTAAGGAATCCTCGATATAATTTTATTACTTGGTGAAATAAGATATTGGTTGGTGTTCACGTTCTCTATACAGTAAGTCAATGGTCAATTTCACTGTAAGGGGAGTCGGGTCCAAAGTCAACATGTATAATTTTGGTAAAACTTATATTACTCCTAATGAAACAACTTATCAGTTATTTGTACCATAAAAGATCAATTTATTTTTTATCCTTAAAATTGAAAGTTGTTCAAATTATAAGTGACTATGGTTGTGTTTGCATTTTTACTTTGTTAATTGAAGAAAATGATTTGAATGAATATGATAGAATAGTGCTTGGTAAATAATAGATGAAAATTATATTTTAAATATATTAACATAAGTATTATTTTATAAAATTATATTTTAAAAGTTTATAAAATATTTTATGATAAATTTATCTTTCTAAGATGTTTAAAATTTATTCAAAATGAATACATATTTTTTATTTAAATTAATAAGTAAATAAAAATAAAAAATTAATCTATATAATCTTATGACCCAAATATATAATAAAAAAAAATATAATCATATAAATAAATATAATTTTTTTTGCAAAAATAAGTAAATACAATTTTATTTTATAAAAAATAGAAATCATATTAATTTCTCATTAAATCATTTTGGTAATCTTATAATTTTAGATAAAGTCATAAAATACTTTTAGAATTTAAAGAATTATATTAGCATTATATAAATACTGAAATACTAATGCTATTATAAGATAACATCAACATTTGAACATTTCTAATACAACATCCAAACCAAATATAATTTTAAAAAATATTAAATATCAATTTACATTCATATTTGAAATATATAACATTTGAACATTTCTAATACAACATCCAAACCAAATATGATTTAAAAAAAAAATCAAATATCAATTCACATTCATATTTGAAATATATACTAAACTCTTAATGTACATTTCAAATATACCTTTTGTCATTTACCTGTCATATTATTTTTGATATAATAAAATAATTAGAATGTGAATCTTATTAAATAATTAATCAAGTTTTGAAATAGAAACAATTTACATCAAGAATGCGATAAATTAGTATTTTTTTTTTTATCATAAGAACAGCCCTTGAGTGTTCAAAGCATTAAAAAATTACACCATGCGGAGGACCCCAACGACCTCTGAACCGGTCGGACCCACATGATCCACAGACCGGCTAATCTCGACTCGCAGTCATCGGCGTCAAATCCGTCCACGAGATTGCTGGGTCCCACTGCCACTACCAACAGTAGCGGTGTTCCAATCCATCCCGTCCGACACGTGAAAGGGGCGAGAAGACGACGGTAACCTATCGGCGCGTTCCTCGATTCGCCTGCGAGATCTGGAATTCCGAAGCAACGGTCATGCGCCGAGCCAGTGGCGATGTCCGACAATGGTTAATTACGGTGAAAGGAAGTGGCTTAGAACCCACATTTATTATTGGTTGCAAGAGTTTCCCTCTCTACTGGGACCCAACAATGGCATTATCGATGGTAATCGTAAGATCCGCAAGTCTCCAAAATTTGTCGTCCGAAAGACTTCTCAGTAAATAAGGCCAACGCCAAGAGCATTTCTATGACTTCTCCTTCTCCAAAGGTTCTCTGTTCGATGGTCTCTTCCCTCCTCGCCCATCTCTTCACTTTTCTTCGTTTCTTGGGAAGGTGAAGATGAACGGAACTCCATTTTTTCCGATGAAGCTGGAGGTCAGCCACGATAGCGATTACCTCCAGGTATAAAATATTACCACCACGGCGTTGAATCGTAGTATTTCTATTTCTCATTGCAGCTCTCTGCTGTGTGTTTTGGTGCTTGCTTTGTGCCCGGAGGAGGCGTCGGAGGAGGCGCGCCGCCACTCGAAACGTAGGTGCCCGCGCTCGCTCGACTCGCTCCACTACAAGCTCCAGAAGCCCATCTCCAAGGACGACGCCAAGTCCAAGAAGCGCCGCTGCGGGTGGTGGAAGTCCGCCCTCCTCTTCTGGAGGCGCCTTGAGGACTGCGCTTCCGACGAGCACCACTTGCACCGGCGATCCCATGCACACAGCGCGGCGGTGTTGGGGCCCATCTACGCGACCGAGAGCGGCGTGGTGGTGGGTCGCAGAACCAGACGCCCGAGCTCCGGACTGCTGACGGCGGCTGAGGTTGGTTCGGAGGCGTCGAGGTTGGCCTACCTAAGTCTCACTGACATGAGCGCCAACGACGGCAGTCGGGTCGCCCCTAACGCGGCCGTCCGCCCGGCGTTGCCCGTCTACCTCGTCACGTGAATGACCCCAACAAGCGGCGTGCCCCTTTTTCTCCTCTAAGAACCGTACAAGAAAAAACTCTCCTTTTGTGGTTTTTATTTTTTTCTGGCTCTTTTGGTGCGTCTCCTCGCCGAACTCGTAATAGGACTGGAAAATCTGAAGTCAAATAGAAAAGACGAAGGCGTGGTCTGGCAAAAGCTCTCTCTCTCTCGTCATTCTTATTCATGGTGTAGTGATTAGCTTTTTCATATTTAAATTCTAATGACTTGATGAAATAATTTAATTTTTTTATCAAATGAAAAGGTGATTTGAATCAGAAATAAATTAGAATTGGGATGGTTTTGATTTCAAATTTGGTAAGAACCACATACTTAAACTGGTATTTTTTCAATTTTAAATTTGGTTTAATCGAAATAGTCAGTTTTAGAGTAAAAATTAACAATTCCATAATCGTGATCAGAATTATTCTCGATGCTTTATTTCTCTTGTAACATCTTATATTTACTAGCATCGAGGAAAACCTTCTGAAAGTGATTTTTTCTTTTCATATATAAGTATTATGTAGTTCAATGCACTAACCAAAAGATGAAAAACTTTTATCGTTCAAAAAATAGAAAAAGAAATAAGTGCTTGATTGCTTGCATTGTTAGAAAAAAAGTTGAGAAAGAATTGAGCTCACTCGCAATTAAGTTTTAACATATAAAAAATGTTATCTAAATTGATACATCTGATATCAAAAATTTAAAACTTCAATAATTGATTCAGTTTTGGCATAACTCAAAGAACATAGAAAAAAATTAACGGAAACAGACACAACAAGTTCTTAGCACACACAAATGCCGATGCCAGAAGGTCCGATTGTGTTGCGAGTTCGAATGGCCTATCATCTTGGTTCCCCTGGTGGGCTCCCCAGTCTCCTAGGTTGGATTCATCGATCAGGCCTATTATGCACACGTGACATGCAAATCCTATTTCACCATTTACCATACATTCAGAATAACATTATTGTCTGTAACTGACAAATGACATGGTTTCTTACTACTTCTGTGCATACGTATAGGCATGGCACAAATCTGGATGTAGGTTCCCCCTGCATGTGAATATTTCTTTGACAAGGATGTGGATACTTTTTTTTTTCAACAAAATCCTAATTACCGCATATGGTCTTGTTGTTACAGAAATATGGATTTATAAAAAAAATAAAAGAATATATATATATATATATATATATATATATATATTCCTTTACAAGTGATGAAGATGAGCTAAATTTTTTGGATGAAGATACGATGATTCCTTTAACTTGAAACAAGTTGGGTCTACTATTGCTAGATACAATATTACCAAACTAGCCGGTTAACGAGACTAAAGTATATCGAATACACCACCATGAAACTAATTAGAGTAGTAATATCAAGAATAAAGTAAGGCTAAAAGCCCTTCTTAAAATGAATTCTTCTAGAAACCCTAAGGCATCTATGTTTGAAGTTTCAAAGGGTAACTCAATTTTCTTCGTTCTCAACTTGAACTTTGCATGAAACATTTAAGGTATTTATTGAACAATCAATCTCTAATTTCTAAGTTTTTTTTTATAATTGAATTTCCTGTTCTCAAAGCTATTTGGCTCACCATATAATGTGGCTCTAATTAGGAATATCAAAAGACTCACTAATCATAATATTCTTCATCCTGATAAGTATTTTTCCTACATTATGTCACATATATATTAAACTTATAAATCATTAGTCGAAAGAATTGTTGAATCTTGTATTTTTATGATGAAACCAATTGATAAGTGTTTATGATTTGATATTCGTTTTGAATGACTTAGGAAACTTCGATCAAGGAGAGACAATTGAAGTAGGAAGAATCATGTTGGGACGGAGTAAACATGTCAGAAGATTGGACGTTGGGCTGGATGATAATTCGACGTATCGACAAAAGGCTTTGAGCCGTGAATTCGGACATTAAGCCAAGAAAAATACATATTGCACCAAGGATATCGGAGTTGTAGAGGTCAACTGACTAATTGGGCAATAGGCCGCAAAAGAGGACGATATGTCAAAAAATCGGATGAAGCATCGATGACCCAATGACATGCCAGACAACATGATCCAAAGCTTTGTAATAATTGTATAGATCGAAGTCTGATTCTTCGATGCATCGTCCTCTCTTGTGGCCTATTGCCTAATCTACCAGTTGGCCTCCGTAACTCCAATATCCTTGATGCAATATCTGTTCTTCTTGGCTCGATGCTCGAATCCATGGCCCAAGCCTTCTATCGATACGTCGACCGATCCTCCGGCCCGACGTCCAATCTTTTGACACGTTTTCCTCTGATCCAACATGATTCTTCCTGCTTTAATTGTCTCTCCTTGATCGAAGCATCCTATGTCACTCAAAATGTAAATCAAATCATAAATACTATCAATTGGTTTTATCATAAAAATCTGAGATTCAACAATTTGATGATTTTATATTTTGAAACTATGCATGATGAGTTGAAGTAATAATGGTTTGAATGCACGAATCGATAATATTTTTATCACACGAATCATGATTCCTTCACTTGATACTCTAAATTTTTTTATGATTCATGATGAATTGAGATATTATGCATGAATCAAGTTCTCGTGTGAATCTATTTATGTTGCCTTCATTGAATTTTTTGAAAAGTGATTTTGATGATTTGAATTTGAATGAAAAATTTTCAACCAAATCATGAACTTTCTTTTGATTTCGCTACTTGAGCTATCTTTTATGAGAATCAAAATATTTTCTATCTTTGATGATTTCTTCTTACCATTTACTAAAGAAGAGACTTATGCAAACAAACTATGACCTTGATAATGGTTTGTAATGGTTTGAAATTATGCATGTTATATGTTGAAGACTTAAAACCATGTTTTGGTATCATGCAGACCCAAGTAATATTGATTTGACAAATTGAATGAGTTGAAAATGAACGATGATTTTTCTCTTGATTATAACTTGTGATATTTTTTATATAAATCATCATCTTGATTTCTCGATATTTGATACATGAGGCTTTTCTATGAATCGCGATCTTATTTTTGAACTCCCATGTTTCTTTTTGCTAATTACTAAAAAGGAGAATTATTTAGTTGAATCATTCACAATTGATCTTTCTTGATCTTTCAACTTTCATGTCATGATTTTCATATGACACCTTTGTATTTATGTGATGCTTAGAGCATCGATGTAAGAAGGAAATGAATTGCATCATTATAAAATTATTCTCTTCTTCTTTCTTGTTTATAATGAAAAAGAGAGAAATAAAATCGCTAGCATATCAAGAAATTGATAAATCTATTTATGTTATTTTGAATCTCTTGAAAATGATTTTGATGATTAGATGATTTGAATCTAAATGAGATTTTTTCAATTAAATCATGAACCTTCTCTTGATTTCTTAACTTGAGATTTTATTTTATTCTCATATGATTCTTGTATTTTGTTTAAGAGAAAAATTTCTATATGAATCATATATTTTGGTATTCAAATAATCATTGATATTATATCTTCCATGTCATGATTTATTTATGATACTCCCTTGTATTCATTTAGTGTATATCTCATCACCCAATTAATTTTTCTTGATATTCTTCATGTGATGAAATGAAATTATGCATAAAATACTCATGAGAAGTTATGATTATGCAGGATATGATGCAATATAATTTGATATTTTGATACTATCATGATTTGAAATATTTATGATTTGGAATGATGTATGCAATACTATGATTTGTTGCTAAAATAATGTATCATTAATGCTTGAGTATCATGTACGATATACCCATTGTGATGATTTATTTTTGGTATCATGCATCAAGTAAGGATGAAATATAAGGTTTTGAAATTGTGCATGTTTTAATTTGAAACTATAATGATGCACAAACATATTGAAATAAGATTGATACTTTACCTTTGTCATAATTTAAAAATTGTTATAAAAGAAAAAAGAATTATAAAATTATATTCTTCCCTTCTTTTTGACAATAATAAAGGGGGAGATAAATTTGTTTGCTTACACATTCCAAAGATAGAAAAACTTATTTGCTCATCTAAAGAGAATTAAAAATTGTAAGCGTACATATTGCAAAGAGAGGCAAAATTTATCAAAAGAGAAGCAAAAAATACTATCTTGTATTCTTTTTTGAAAACTTGCTAGCTTAAACATTGCAAAGAAAAGTAAATATGCTAAACTCTGCACATCTCTAAAACTTACTAGCTTGCATGTTTAATACTTGTTATCTTACTAGCTTGCATGCTATAAAGTGATGAGAAAATTGCTAAATTCCTAAGCTTATATCTCTAAAAATATTGATAGTTGCACTTCTCCTTTTTGTTGATAGCAAAGGGGGAGAAGTTATAATGATAATGATACATGGTATGATATATTGAAAATTTGATTATGCATGATTTTATGATGACAGGTTGCTTGGATTTTTGAATTCAATAGTTCTATTAATATGTCATATGATAGGGGGGGTTAAGGTTAACTCATTCATTAATCGGTTGTCATCATCAGAAAGGGAGGAGATTGTTGAATCTCGGATTTTAATGATGAAATTGATTGATACTATTTATGATCTAATGTGCGTTAAAGTGATGTAGGACTAGCTTTGATCAGAAAAGGCAAATCGATTAAGCAGGAGGAATCAGACGTTGGGCCGGAACAAACATGTTAGAAGATTGGACATTGGGCCGGAGGATCGGTCGATGTGTCGGTAGAAGGTTTCGATCCGTGTATTCAGGCACCGGGCCAAGAAGATCAGACATTATACAAAGGAGATCAGATGTTGTGAGAAGACAACATGCTGATTGGGCAATATGCCGAAGGAGAGGACGATGCGACGAAGGATCAGATGAAGCATTAGAATAACCAATGACATGCCGGACAACATAGGATTCGCTTGTAATCGATTATGTCTAGATCGAGTTAGTTTAGAGTCTAATTGAGTCAGTTTAGAATATAATTAAGCTAACTCAATTAGAAGCCAATTAGGCACAAGTTTGGGCTATGTTGGGCCAAGTGAAAGGCTCAAATAGTGACCCAACAGGGGGAACCATCGTGGCACAGTCTCCGAGATTATGTCAGGCGGAGGTACCGCCCAGACACAGTCTCCGAGCGACTGTCAGGTGGTAGTCTGCTAGACTGGGTGGTGGTACCGCTCAGTGGTAGGGTGCTAGACGGTGGTACCGCCAGACTAGGTGGTGGTACCGCCTAGTGTTAGTGCTGCAGGCGGTGGTACCGCCTAGCATAGGTAGTGGTACCGCTAGGACCTAGGAAACCCAAGATGAGACACTTTTAGGCTCCAAGTTTAAATCCACTTGAGGCCTATAAATACCTATCTCATCCCTGGTTGACATACACAAGAATTGAGAGCAAAAAAGGAAGAAAACACTATTGTAATCTTGTGTGAACTCCTCTTAAACTCTAAGTGTTAGTGTGGTTTAAGAGAGGAGTAAGTGGGGGTGTAATGGTTCTGTCCTGAGCATGTTAAAAGGAGAATAGAGTTGTAAGAAGGAGGTTGGTCTTCACCTATTGAAGGAAGACCGTTAGTGGATACCGGTGGCCTTGACGAAAAAGGAATTGGGAGTGGATGTAGGTCACGATGATCGAACCACTATAAAATATGGTTTGCATTTCTGCTTTTCTATTTCCATTTAATACAAACTACTATACTTTTTTATTACTTTAGCTACACACTCTTACGAATGTGTTTCAAGTTAACATCTTTCCGAAATCGATTTTAATCGAACGAAAGATTTTTGAACCGACGTAATTTTATCTACTGTACTAATTCACCCCCCCGCCCTTCTTAGTGCCAACTCAATCCTAATAGTAAGAGGGTAGTTGATCTTCGCCCATTGAAAGAATATCGTTAGTGGAAGCTAATGGCCTCGACGGTTGAGGAATCGAGAGTGGACGTAGGTCACAACGATCAAACCACTATAAACTCAGTGTGTATTTCAGTTTATTATTTTTTGCTATTACTTTTTGAGTTAATTGCTTAGTTCACTTACTCTAAGTCATGCACATTTCCGATACGATTTTTCATCAAACAAAAATTTTTCAAACTATCAAAAGTTTACGAAAGCACTAATTTACCCCCCCTTAGTGCCGATTTTGATCCTAATAGTATCATTACTTAGAAAGATGGGTATGATATTACTAGTTATAGGTGACTTGTAAGCCAATCATGTGAGTGATGATATGTGTAATATGCTACATAATTTTTTTATTATTATAATATTTTTTATTTTATATTATGTGATGAATATATATTGTGGTCTTTGGATCTGTGCAATAGACCATGATGAGATCATGATAATGAGACTAATTTGCCTTTAACCATAGATTCGAAATATTTTTGGTCATAGGTTATTCGAGAGGAATATTGAGATAAATTGGACAGGCTAGTGTGCTATATACCCATCCATATGATAGAGGTAGTTAGTCTTATAGCTACTTGTGTAGGGACACTAGGGATATAGTGCAGGTGCTCATTGGAAAATGAGTTTACTAAATGAGCCACTTATGGAATACTAGATGGTTAATGATACTTCATCGTTAGACAATAATTTCATAGTCCTAGTTGTGTATTTGGTCCTTAGACTTAAGATACCAAGGATGCCATGTTTGAGTACTCCGTTCTTTGATATCGAACTTATAGGTCTGGAAGTTTCAGATTTAGTACAAATGATCATTGGGAATGGTAGTCAACCTTACGAAGGCAATTATGTGTAAATAGAGAATCTTTCACTCTTAGTATCATAAAAGGAATATCCTGTATGTTCTCACTTAAGAAAATCCCTAGCTAGAGTAAATTGTATCATGATGAATATGATAAGTATGAGATTCGGAGTGAGAGAAAAGGAGTTCTCTTGAAGAATCCGATTAGAGCAAGACTTAGACGTGTTAGGATCGGAGCGGCACAAAGAGGGGGGGGTGAATTAGTGCAGCGGATTAAAACTTCGGTTTTAGAAAAATCTTTCGTACGATAAGAACGAAACTTGAAAGGCTTAACTTGAAAGCGTATACTTGAAGTTGCGCAGCAAAGGTAATAAGGAACTAAAGCATGTAAGAAGGTTTGCAGTAATGTAAATAGCAATAATGAAATGCAAACCAGAGATTACGCCGATTTTAGAGTGGTTCGGTCAAATGACCTACATCCACTTGCGAGGCCCCTCTTCGATGAGGCTCCCACCTTCCACTAGCAAATCTCTTGAAATGGAAGGGTAAATACCCCTCTTACAACCTTTTACAAGCAGTTCAACCTCTTACAAATTTTCAATAAGAAAGAATGAGGAGAACTCTCTAGCAAATTGAAAACAAGACTTGCTAAGACTTTTCTCTCAATCAAATGCTTCTCAAAAGTTGTGATCTCAGCTGAGATTTGAGGGGTATTTATAGGCCTCAAGAGGATTCAAATTTTGGGCTCCAAAATTTGAATTCTCTTTGGGTTCCCGATGCTGGCGGTGCCACCGCCCAGCCAAGCGGTGCCACCACCCAGCGTTCGGGTGCTGGGTGGTGCAACCGCCCAGCCCAGGAGGTGTCACCGCCTAGCTCTCGGGTGCTGGGCGGTGCTACCGCCCAGCCAGGCGGTGCCACCACCTGGCTCTCCGATTTCACTGGTTTGGCTTAATTTTAGCCCAAACCATATCTGACTTTGGGCCTAGTTGGCCCCTAACCAGGATATAGGATTATCTCTTAATCCTAATCCTAATTACAAGTGAACTACATAACAAAAACACATCCTAAGCAAGCTTTTAACCGCGAACGTCGAGTCTTGTTTCGGCGAGCTTTCCGACGAACTTCTTCCGACAGACTCCCATCAAGCTCTCGATCTTGTGATGACTTTAACGAGTAGCCGAGCCTTCTCGGTGATCTCCGTGAACCTCCGACGATCTCTTCGGCGAACTTTCGAAAATTCCGATAGGTTCCCGATTTCTTCTCGGTTGGTTCCGACAGCATCTCCGACGATTCTTCGGACTCTTAAACGTCCATCGATCTTGACTCCGGTATTCTTGCTTTGTGTTTTCTGGTTATCGTAGTTAATCCTGCACACTTAACTCAATAATATGGATTAGATCAATTAACCCATCAATTGATTTCATCATCAAAATCCGAGATTCAACAATCTCCCCCTTTTTGATGATAACAATCAATTGATGACGGAGTTAAACATAACTCCCCCTATCTATATGCCATATTATGAGAAGATGAAAACACTTGAATTCCATCCATAGAATTCAAGCATAAACCGATAAGTTCTAACCGTAGAACTTATCGTCATTCTCATTAAGCAATAGTAAATACAAAACTTCGATGAAAATCATGATAAGAGACAATTTTTACTACGATAGAAGATAAAGATTTTCAACATGAATTTCATGATGTAAATGTAAGGCATGCCTTCAATATGATCAATCAATCTTGCGATATTTTCAAGGATTTTGCAAGGCATATAAGACATTCATATCACACAAGTTTTTGTAATTCATATAAGTCATGCTATTGTTATGGTGTAAGTCATCACTTAGTCATCACTTCTCCCCCTTTGTCATCAACAAAAAGAGACAAGCTAGCTAATTGATGATCATAGAAAAAAGGTTTAGCATTTAATAGGAACCAAAGTTCATCATTCAAATTTGCTAGAAATAGTTTATCCAAAAGACATCATCATTTATGCAGATCAAAACAGTAGTTATCTAAAAGGAAGGATCAGTTATCGTTCAATCGATGACAAACTTTGAACTTGTTGTTAAAAGCAAACAGAACAGAATAAAAAGTTACATCAATTTAATCCTTAGGAGGTAATCCCCAGTGCTGATACAGGATATCTATTTTTTCATTCATTTGTCGTAGTGTCTTCAAAATTTCAACTTGTTGATTCTGAATTTGTACTTGCTGAGATTTGATCTGAGACAGTTCCGCCATAATGAGATCTTCAAAGGAGGAAACAGGAGCTGAAGGTGCTGCGCCAAAGGGACTAGGAGGAGGAGATTCATTTCCCATAAGAATTGGTGTTTCGGGGTGTTCTATTGGTTGAGGAATTGGATCCGTCCTTCTAGGCTGCCTAACCCATATGCCATTGCTAAAAGTGCACCTAAGTCTTTTCAGTAGGTTTTTATTTATTATGTTATATCGATCATTTTGAATAGATTCTTCATCGGGTGGAATGCAAATGTTATAGGCATGAAGAAATCTAGTGATTAACCTCCCATATGGCAATATAGTATCTTTAGCCATAATATCCTGCATGTGTTGGCGAATTAAGTACCCAAAACAATTATGCTGACCGGTCATAATCCAATACATGGTTCCTATCTCTATTTGACTTATTTCGTCAAGATGAAATTGTTTGGGGAATATGATGCTTGTGATAATGTGATGAAGAATTTTAGAGTTGAAAGGCAGTAAGTGTTCACAGCTCTTGGGTAGGAAGTCAAGGTTTGGATTTGCAAAAATTGTTTCTACGGCTTCGGTATAGGTTGCTCCTATTGTGTTGACGTCCCATTTACCTTTAAAATAGCATCCCCTATCTTTTTCAATTATGCCAATTAGCTCACAAATAGTGCTGTCAAATATTCTAATGGGTTATCCTAGAAGGTAAGTGCTTAGGCTATCGTTGTCCTCATATAGGTTGGCATAGAACAATCTAACTAATCGCGGATAGATTGGTTCATCTATTTGTAGTAGAGGTAGAGCTTCTAGGTGTGCAAACCACCTAATGGGTTCTAAGTCCTCTAGTTCATCCAGATCAATGTATTTTCCCTTATGGATACATCATGTTTCAAATTTTGGAAAGCTAAGGGCTACCTCTTTTGATCTAAAAAGATCATGGTCAAATGAATCTCCTTCAATCCTTTTTCCTTTTGATCTCTTAGGAGCCATTATCTAGACAAGATGATGATGAAATTGTGAAAAATAAGCAAGGGAAAGAGGAAAGAAAAGAGGGAATGGGATACCAAAAAGAGGGATTTCAAGTGTTATCTTATGGAGATTATGTTGAGAGATGGAAAGCTTGGACCACCAAGAATCCTTCTCCAATGCTTCTAAGAGTTAGAATGAGGTTTAGAGGGAATGGGAGAGGGTTTTGAGAGCCTTTTTTTCGGGTTGGGGGCGGTGTCACCGCCGGCCCTAACCCCTCGGGTTAATAAGGGTCGCTCGGTCGGTGCCACCGCCAAACCGAGCGGTGTCACTGCCTGGAGCCCGAGCGCCAGGCGATGCAACCGCCGGATCTGGCGGTGCCACCGCTGGCATCCCGCGGAGGAAAGAAAAAAATTTTTCTTCCTCCCTTTTGTTTAGCTTCTTCCCTCAAGATCATAAGTTATACTTTAATGGATCATTTTGAATTGAAGAAGAAGGAAGAAATCAAATCCACAAAAGAAAGGAAAAGGACGAGTCATTTTTCGTGAAGCTTATTTTAGGGACAATTTAACATGCCTAATTCCCTTCTAATGAATTCAAATTGATCTTCGTTCAAAGCCTTTGTAAATATATCTGTTAATTGATGCTTTGTGTCAATGAATTCTAGAACAACATCATTGTTAAGGACATGATCGCGTATGAAATGATGCCTAACGTCGATGTGCTTAGTTCTAAAGTGCTGAATTGGATTTTTAGTAAGACATATGGCACTAGTATTATCACATTTTATGGGAATGTTTTTAAAGTGAATTCCATAGTCTTCTAATGTATTTTTCATCCAAGTGACTTGTGCACAACATGCACTTGCAGCAATGTATTCGGCTTCCGCCGTAGATAGTGCAACTGAATTTTGTTTCTTGGAAGTCCAAGAAACAAGTGCATGTCCTAAAAATTGGCATGTTCCAGATGTACTTTTTCTATCTATCCTGCATCCGCCAAAATCGGCATCTGCATAAGCTATTAGATCGAATTTTTCAGATTTTGGATACCACAATCCTAAATTTGGAGTTCCTTTAAGATACCTAAATATTCTTTTAACACTCTTTAGATGAGATAATTTAGGATTAGATTGAAACCTAGCGCAAAGTCCTACACTAAACATAATATCTGGTCTAGTCGCGGTGAGGTAGAGTAGACTACCTATCATTCCCCTATATGTTTTTTGATCAAAATTTTCACTATTTTCATCCATATCTAACTTAGTCGCAGTACTCATAGGGGTGTTTATTGCTTTTGAATTATCCATGTTAAATCGTTTTAACAATTCTAATGTATATTTGGATTGGTTAAGAAATATACCATCACTAAGTTGTTTGATTTGTAATCCTAAAAAGAAAGTTAATTCACCCATTAAACTCATTTCAAATTCATGACTCATACATTTGGCAAATGATTCACATAGTGATTCATCCGAAGAGCCAAAAATAATATCATCAACATAAATTTGCACAATAAGAAAATTATTTTCAAAATATTTAATAAACAATGTAGTATCAACCTTGCCTTTGGTAAAATTATTTAAAATAAGAAAGGAACTAAGCCTTTCATACCAAGCTCTAGGAGCTTGTTTCAAGCCATAGAGAGCTTTAGTCAATTTGAATACATGATTAGGAAGAAGAGAATTTTCAAATCTGGGAGGTTGTTCGATATATACTTCTTCGGAAATAAAACCATTCAAGAAAGCACTTTTGACATCCATTTGAAATAGTTTAAAATTATTACTACTAGCATAGGCAAGGAGCATCCTTATGGCTTCTAATCGAGCCACGGGAGAGAAGGTTTCTTCGTAATCGATACCTTCTTCTTAGTTGAAACCTTTGGCCACTAATCTAGCCTTGTTTCTAACCACGATACCATTTTTGTCTTGCTTGTTTCTAAAGACCCACTTAGTACCTATGACTAAGTGGTCACTTGGTCTAGGAACAAGCTTCCATACCTCATTCCTCTCAAATTGGTTCAATTCTTCTTGCATTGTAATGACCCAAAAATCATCTTTTAAGGCTTCGTCAATGCATTTAGGTTCAATTTGAGAAAGGAAAGCGGCGTTAGCACAAAAATTCTTGAAAGAAGAATGCGTTTGAACCCCTTTTGTTGTATCTCCTATAATTAGCTCCTTTGGATGAGCATCTACATACTTCCATTCTTTGGGTAAAGAAATTTCGGAAGAAGATGCATTCAAATGGCTATTTTGAGGAGGGGGTTCGTTTAAATTCAAATTATCAAAACCAAGATCATCATCAAAATCATTTTTCTTTAAATCAGAAATTTCATTAAAAAATACATGAATAGACTCTTCTATTACTAAGGTCCTTTTGTTAAAGACACGAAAGGCCTTAGAAACGGAGGAGTAACCAAGAAAAATGCCTTCATCGGATTTAGCATCAAATTTACCTAGGGCATCCTTTTCATTTAAAATGAAGCATTTACAACCAAAAACTTTAAAATAAGAAATATTTGGTTTTTTGTTATTCCATAATTCATAGGGAGTTTTTGATAGAGATGGTCTTATTAGGACCCTATTCATGATGTAACAAGCCGTATTTACGGCTTCGGCCCAAAAATATTTGGGTAAACTATGTTCATTTAACATAGTTCTTGCCATTTCTTGTATGTTTCTATTTTTCCTTTCAACTACTCCATTTTGTTGAGGATTTCTTGGAGTTGAGAAGTTATGATTGTACCCATTAACTTCACAAAAATTTTGAAAGTCACGGTTTTGGAATTCACCACCGTGATCACTCCGAATTGATGAAATCATGAAGCCTTTTTCGTTTTGAGTGAGTTTACAAAATTTAGAGAAACACTTGAAGCAATCACTTTTGTGAGCTAAGAAATAGGTCCAAGTGTATCTAGAGTAGTCATCCACAATCACAAAAGCATATTTGCTTCCACCTAGACTTGTTGTATCAATTGGTCCAAATAAGTCCAAATGGATCAATTGTAATGGTCTAGTGGTGCTAATTTGATTTTTTGGTTTGAAGTTTGTTTTTATTTGTTTGCCTAGTTGACATGCATCGCATACCTTATCCTTAATAAACTTCATATTCGGAATCCCTCGTACTAATTCTTGAGATGAGATTTTAGATATTGTTTTCATGCTTGCATGACCTAATCTCCTATGCCAAAGTCAAGCATCATCATTTACGACGGAGAAACACATTTCATTACTTAGTTCATCAAGATTGATGGTATAGACATTATTTTGTTTTAAAGCAATCATAGTCATGTTATGATTTGGTTTTTCAATAATGCACATATTTGATTCAAATCTAACGATATAACCTTTATCGCATAGTTGACTAATACTTAAGAGATTGTGTTTCAATCCATCAACTAGTAAAACATCATCAATGGAAAAACTAAATTTGTTACCAATAGTTCCCTTGCCAATGATTTTGCCTTTGTTGTTGTCTCCGAAGGTGACATACCCTTCTTCTTTGCTAGTGAGCATAGAGAAATGAGATGGATCTCCAGTCATATGTCTTGAGCATCCACTATCGAGATACCATCTCTTGCTCCTAGCTTGTGGGTTTGTCTACAAAAGAGGATGATTTTTAGGTACCCATTTGATTTTGGGTGCCTAAAAAATTGACCCACTAACTTTGTTATTTATTATTGAATCCTTTATAGTTCCTTTAGGAACCCATATTAATTATTGTGAACTAATTTTCCTAAATGGACATTTGTAGGCAATATGTCCGGATTTGCAACAGAAGTTGCATTTCATATAAGAGGAAACATGTAATGTAGGTCCTTTTATGAAAGTGGTAGGATTTTGATGTAATCCTTTTACAAATCTAATTCCATTTCTATTTGCGATGTGACCCTTGTGTGCAAGGATCATATCTAATCCTTTGCTACCAACCTTAAGGTAATCCTTTTACAAATCTAATTCCATTTCTATTTACAAACTTGTTTAAGGTTTCTTTAAGAAGCAAATTTTCATTTTTTATTGCTTCTAAATGCTCACACTTAGAGCATGGAGGAGTTTGAAGATTCTCAAACTTATCTTGTAGCAAAGCATGCTCTTTCTTTAAGATACTTAACTTCTTGCTAACAGTTCTACATTCATCAAATAATTCATGAAAAGCGATAGAGAGTTCTTCAAAAGATAAATCTTCATTAAATAAATCACATACCTCTTCTCCTAAAGCCATTAGCGCGTAATGAGCAACTTGCTCGGTGTTGGACTCCTCTTTTTCAGACGCGCTTGAATCATCCCACGTTGCCTTGAGCGCCTTCTTCTTTGATGTTCTCTTTTTGGCTTAAGGACAATCGTTCTTGTAGTGGCCCGGTTTTTTGCATTCATAGCAAATCACTTGGTCCTTCTTTTGTTCAAATTTATTTTTTATATTATTTTTAAATTTATTCTTTCTTAAATATTTTTTAAATTTTTGAGTCAAAAGTGCAATGTCATTGTCACTGTCCTCATCACTTGATGTTCCTTTCAAGTGGTCTTCTTGTGATTTGAGTGCCATATCCTTCCTGTTCTTTGGAAGGGGGTTCTCGAGCTCGTCATGAGCTTGACATGTCATTTCGTAGGTCATTAGAGACCCAATGAGTTCTTCAAGAGGGAATGCTTTAAGGTCTTTGGCCTCTTGAATGGTCGTAACTTTTGGATCCCAACTTTTAGGGAGGGATCTTAAGATTTTAGTTACTAGTTCAAAGTTAGTAAAATCTTTACCAAGAGCTTTGAGTCCATTGATGACATCCGTAAACCGGGTGTACATGTCTCCGATGGACTCACTTGGTTTCATTCGGAAAAGTTCATAAGAGTGCACAAGGATATTGATTTTGGACTCTTTCACTCGGCTAGTGCCTTCATGAGTGACCTCAAGAGTTCTCCAAATATCAAAAGCCGAATTTCAAATTGAAACACAATTAAATTTATTTTTTTCTAGTGCACAAAATAAGGCATTCATAGCCTTTGCATTTAAAGCAAAAACCTTCTTCTCCGATTCATTCCATTCGCTCATCGGAAGAGAAGATTTTTGAAACCCATTCTCGACAATAGACCAAAGCTCAAAGTCCATAGAAATGAGGAAGATCCTCATGCGAGTCTTCCAATATGTGTAATCCGACCCATTAAACAAAGGTAGTCGTGCAATAGAATGACCCTCTTGCATGCCGGAGTAAGCCATCTCTCTTGGGTATTAAACCAAATATGAGAGATAACCTCGCTCTGATACCACTTGTTAGGATCGGAGCGGCACAAAGAGGGGGGGGGGGTGAATTAGTGCAGCGGATTAAAACTTCGGTTTTAGAAAAATCTTTCGTACGATAAGAACGGAACTTGAAAGGCTTAACTTGAAAGCATATTCTTGAAGTTGCGCAGCAAAGGTAATAAGGAACTAAAGCATGTAAGAAGGTTTGCAGTAATGTAAATAGCAATAATGAAATGCAAACCAGAGATTACGCCGATTTTAGAGTGGTTCGGTCAAATGACCTACATCCACTTGCGAGGCCCCTCTTCGATGAGGCTCTCACCTTCCACTAGCAAATCTCTTGAAATGGAAGGGTAAATACCCCTCTTACAACCTTTTACAAGCAGTTCAACCTCTTACAAATTTTCAATAAGAAAGAATGAGAAGAACTCTCTAGCAAATTGAAAACAAGACTTGCTAAGACTTTCTAAGACTTTTCTCTCAATCAAATGCTTCTCAAAAGTTGTGATCTCAGCTGAGATTTGAGGGGTATTTATAGGCCTCAAGAGGATTCAAATTTTGGGCTCCAAAATTTGAATTCTCTTTGGGTTCCCGATGCTGGCGGTGCCACCGCCCAGCGTTCGGGTGCTGGGTGGTGCAACCGCCCAGCCCAGGAGGTGTCACCGCCCAGCTCTCGGGTGCTGGGCGGTGCTACCGCCCAGCCAGGCGGTGCCACCGCTTGGCTCTCCGATTTCACTGGTTTGGCTTAATTTTAGCCCAAACCATATCTGACTTTGGGCCCAGTTGGCCCCTAACCAGGATATAGGATTATCTCTTAATCCTAATCCTAATTACAAGTGAACTACATAACAAAAACACATCCTAAGCAAGCTTTCAACCGCGAACGTCGAGTCTTGTTTCGGCGAGCTTTCCGACGAACTTCTTCCGACGGACTCCCATCAAGCTCCCGATCTTGTGATGACTTTAACGAGTAGCCGAGCCTTCTCGGTGATCTCCGTGAACCTCCGACGATCTCTTCAGCGAACTTCCAAAAATTCCGATAGGTTCCCGATTTCTTTTCGGTTGGTTCCGACAGCATCTCCGACGATTCTTCGGACTCTTAAACGTCCATCGATCTTGACTCCGGTATTCTTGCTTTGTGTTTTCTGGTTATCATAGTTAATCCTGCACACTTAACTCAATAATATGGATTAGATCAATTAACCCATCAATTGATTTCATCATCAAAATCCGAGATTCAACAAGATGGATTCTGTCTGGGCCTGATAGTACCATGCCTGGTATATAGGCTTGGGATATTATATGAATGATGGATAATAGGTACATGATAATTGAGGGCAACCATGTCTAACGGATTATATCCCCTTAAATTGTTTGGGTATTATGGCGTATTGGTCTAGTACTTCCACAATTGATAAATTGAGTGAATTATTTGAGGATAATAATTCACTAAGTCGGAAGGAGTTCTAACAGGTGCAACTCACAACTAGCTCAATATTGGGCCTAGAGGATCACATACATATGGTAGACAATGTGACGAATAGAGGATCATATATGAGATATTTGATAAGCCCCTATTTTAATAAATACTTGGGAGAGTCTAATAGAGCTTAGAATGGTTATTGGATAAGGATCCAATATCCATTAAGCTAGGGGTAATTGGATGGAAATCCAATACCTAATAAGAAGGATCCATTAGGGTTAATTAAAGGAGGCTCTTTATAAATAGGAGTTGGGACTAAAAGGGTTATAGGCTAGACCCCTATTACCGCCACTTTCCTTATCTCCTCTCCCCTTCTTCCTCCAATCGACTGCCCCCTCTTTGGTGTCAAAGGATAGCAAGAGAGATCGATCCCTCCTTGTGTGCTGCTATGTGGTGGTGCGCAATCGCAAGGAAAGAATGTGTTATGTGAGGAGATGCATCGTCGCTATTATTAGGATCAAGAACGACACTACCAGGAGGGGGGGGAGGGGGATGAATTAGTGCAGCGAATAAAAAAGACGTCGGTTCTAAAATATTTCATTCGAAAAAAGCTCATATCGGAAATGTAAGTTTAACTTGAAAACATACAGAAGAGTGTAATGAGAAAGTAAACAAATAAGACGGTTTACAATAAAGGTAAGTTGCTAGAAGTAAATGCAA